>NC_053393.1:338233485-338554485 GCF_905171765.1 Bufo bufo | reverse complement strand
CACGGCGCACCTTCACCAGTAGCTCAGGCAAATTGGGGTATGTTTTTAGAAACCGTTGAACCACAAAGTTCAATAAGTGGGCAAGGCATGGTATGTGTCTAAGTTTGGCCAGCTCCAAAGCTACCACCAAGTTACGGCCATTATCAGACACAATCATGCCTGGTTCTAGGTAGAGTGGCGAGAGCCACAGCTCAGTCTGGTCTCTTATCCCCTGCCACAGCTCTGCGGTGGTGTGTTGTTTGTCACCTAGGCAGATCAGCCTCAGCATGGTCTGTTGCTGCTTCCCCACTGCAGTGCTACACTGCTTCCAGCTACCGACTGATAAATGACTGGTGCTGCACGCAGATAATTCGGAGGTGGAAGTGGAGGAGACAGAGGAGAAGTGGGGGTTGGAGCCACTAACGTAGGTGGTGGCAGAAACCCTGATGGAATTGGGCCCGCAATTCTTGGCATCGGTAGCACCTGTGCCATCCCAGGGTACGAGTCGCTTCCGGCCTCCACAACATTCACCTAGTGTGCCGTCAGGGAAATGTAGCATCCCTGGCCAAAAGCACTTGTCCATGTGTGGTTAAGTGAACCTTCCCAGTAACTGCGTTGGTCAGGGCACGTGTGATGTTAAGGGACACATGTTGGTGTAAGGCTGGCACCGCACACCTTGAAAAATAGTGGAGGCTGGGGACTGCATAACGAGGGACGGCCACCGATATCAGGCTGCGGAAGGCCTCAGTGTCCACAAGCCTAAATGGCAACATTTCCAGGGCTAGTAATTTGGAAAACTGTGCATTTAGTTCTATGGCCTGTGGGTGGGTGGCTGGGTATTTGGGATTGCGTTCAAATGCCTGGGGTAATGACATTTGGACGCTGCGCTGGGACAGTGAAGTGGATGTGGTGACTGATGGTGCTTGCAAAGGTACAGGTGCAGGGTGGGAGGCATATGGGCCTGCGTCTTGGACAGTGGATTGACCAGCACGTAACACAGGGGAAGAGGAGGCGTTCGGCCCACCTATTACGGTGGTTTGATGCCATGTGGCGGATCATGCTGGTGGTGGTGAGGTTGCTAGTATTCACGCCCCGGCTCATTTTGGTGTGGCACAGGTTACAAACTACTATTCTTTTGTCGTCCGCACTTTCCCCCAAAAAGCGTCATACTGCAGAACACCTACCCCTTTGGCAAGGGAGATTTACGCAAGGGGGTGCTCCGTGGAACAGCTGCGGGCCTCTTCAGTGGTGCCCGCCTTCTACCTTTTTGCCAAACCACCTCTTCCAGCTTGTTGCAGTGCTGCAGATCCCTCCCCCCGTGTACTGCTCTCCTCGCTCAGCTTGTTGCCACCTTCCCAGGTTGGGTCAGTGACCTCATCGTCCAGCTCCTTCTTTTCCAATTCCTCACTCTGATTCTGCACCTGATTTGTTGACCTAACCACAACCTCAGTGATTGACAGCTGTGTGTCATCCTCTTCCTCAACCTCTTGAGACAGTAATTGCAGTTGAGTCATTGGTAACTGTGTCTCATCATCATCCACCTCATTAAACACTAATTGCCGTTCCCCAGCATCATATTCTTGTGACTCTGGATGCTCAAGAGGTTGGGAATCGGGGCACAAGATCTCAGGTCCCTCTTCAAGTGTGCTTGGTGAGAGGGCCAAATCAATTAGTGACTGATAAAAAGAGGTCCTCGGAATATCCGAGTGTGGGATCACTTGTTTGGCCAGACTGTAAATGGTGGGAGGAAGGAGGATCAGGGTGAGGATTGTGTGGACCAGAATCCTGGCTACTGAGACTGGACTTGGTGGAAGACAGGGTGGTGCTTTACCAACTGGAAGCACTATCCGCTGCAATCCAACAGACCACCTGCTCGCATTGTGCTGACTTTAAGAGTGATGTCCTGCACAGCCCTGCAAACTGGGACATGAAGCTAGGTATCTTGGATTATTGTTTTTCTTGTGCTCTGGCAGCAGGCACAGTTTCACCACACCCAGAGCCTCTGTGTGCTTCATCAGCTTCACAGCCACTTCCCATCCATTAATGCTCACCTTCTTCATATTAAATGTTACATGCACACTTGACACACAACATGTAGCATGGATGTCAAAGTTCACAGCAAGCACAGTATATGGAAAAAGTATGGAAAAGTATAGAAAAAGGAAAATAGATTTCACAAATATTTTTCCCAATATCTGGCCCTGACACAAAGACATTATTGCAGCACAGATGTGACAATTCACTGCAGGGACCGTTTATAGGAAAAATGTGGATAAATTATGGAAAAAATAAAAAATTTTCAATTATATTTTTCCTATCTCTGGCCCTGACACACAGAAGTTATTGCAGCACAGATGTCACAAGTCACTGCAGATCGAAAAAGTATTGCAAAGTATGGAAAAGAAAATTGCTATATTATATTGCTGCCAGCCTGCCACCACACACAATAGTCCTTAACCTCCCAGGGACACATGACGTACCGATACGTCATGATGTCCTGGCACTTAAGGACACATGAAGTACCGGTAAGTCATGTGTAGTTCCGATCACCGTCGCGCGGCGAGCAGTGATCGGAACAACGTGCCTGCTCAAATCATTGAGCAGGCACCCTGGGACAATGCACGGGGGGGGGGGTCAATTTAGACCTGTGGTTTGCGGCATTTACGGGAGTTGCGGCGGGCGGTCAGAGGTGCCATCGGGTCCCCGTGCGGCTGCAATGGGGACCCAATGGCATGGAAGGCAGAACGATGCATTCATTAGGCATCGGCGCTGCCTTCCAGTGAAGAGCTTGTGAGATCCAGCCCCCTGTTCAGCTTGAGCATCGCTATGATCGGCATATTGCGATCACACTACCTACACTATCTCTCCCTTCCTAAGTGCAGCTCCCCCTAACTCACAATGAGCCGAACCCGCGTCATCGAGTGCTATATAGCACCCGATGACGCATTCCGGCCAGCCAATCACTGTAATGCCAGTAGTGATGGCAGTACTTACCTGCACATTCATTGGCTGCTTAGCAGCCGTAAAACATGCGTTACTCGGCCAAGTACCGCCATGTGCCGATCATAGCGATGCTCAAGCTGAACAGGTATTTGGCCGAGTATGCTCGCTCAACACTAGTAATGAAGAGGCAGTATGGCAAGCCCTGCAGCTGTAGCCTCAGTCCATGTGATCATTTCATCAAATTGAACATACAGTCAGGTCCATAAATATTGGGACATTGACACAATTCTAACATTTTTTACTCTATACACCACCACAATGGATTTGAAATGAAACTAACAAGATGTGCTTTAACTGCAGACTGTCAGCATTAATTTGAGGGTATTTACATCAAAATCAGGTGAACGGTGTAGGAATTATAACAGTTTGCATATGTGCCTCCCACTTGCTAAGGGGCCAAAAGTAATGGGACAATTGGCTTCTCAGCTGTTCCATGGCCAGGTGTGTGTTATTCCCTCATTATCCCAATTACAATGAGCAGATAAAAGGTCCAGAGTTCATTTCAAGTGTGCTATATGCATTTGGAATCTGTTGCTGTCAACTCTCAAGATGAAATCCAAAGAGCTGTCATTATCAGTGAAGCAAGCCATCATTATGCTGAAAAAAACAAAACAAACCCATCAGAGAGATAGCAAAAACATTAGGCGTGGCCAAAACAACTGTTTTGAACATTCTTAAAAAGAAGGAACGCAACGGTGAGCTCAGCAACACCAAAAAACCCGGAAGACCACGGAAAACAACTGTGGTGGATGGCCGAAGAATTCTTTCCCTGGTGAAGAAAACACCCTTCACAACAGTTGGCCAGATCAAGAACACTCTCCAGGAGGTAGGTGTATGTTTGTCAAAGTCAACAATCAAGAGAAGACTTCACCAGAGTGAATATAGAGGGTTCACCACAAGATGTAAACCATTGGTGAGCCTCAACAACAGGAAGGCCAAATTAGAGTTTGCCAAACGACATCTAAAAAAGCCTTCACAGTTCTGGAGCAACATCCTATGGACAGATAAGACCAAGATCAACTTGTACCAGAGTGATGGGAAGAGAACAGTATGGAGAAGGAAAGGAACTGCTCATGATCCTAAGCATACCACCTCATCAGTGAAGCATGGTGGTGGTAGTGTCATGGCGCGGGCATGTATGGCTGCCAATGGAACTGGTTCTCTTGTATTTATTGATGATGTGACTGCTGACAAAAGCAGCAGGATGAATTCTGAAGTGTTTCGGGCAATATTATCTGCTCATATTCAGCCAAATGCTTCAGAACTCGTTGGACAGCGCTTCACAGTGCAGATGGACAATGACCCAAAGCATACTGCAAAAGCAACCAAAGGGTTTTTTAAGGCAAAAAAGTGGAATGTTATGCAATGGCCAAGTCAATCACCTGACCTGAATCCGATTGAGCATGCATTTCACTTGCTGAAGACAAAACTAAAGAGAAAATGCCCCAAGAACAAGCAGGGACTGAAGACAGTTGCAGTAGAGGCCTGGCAGAGCATCACCAGGGATGAAACCCAGCATCTGGTGATGTCTATGCGTTTGATTTATGAATATTATTCTGTCCCATTACTTTTGGTCTCTTAACAAGTGGGAGGCACATATGCAAACTGTTGTAATTCCTACACCATTCACCTGATTTGGATGTAAATATCCTCAAATTAAAGCTGACAGTCTGCAGTTAAAGCACATCTTGTTTGTTTCATTTCAAATCCATTGTGGTGGTGTATAGAGCCAAAAATGTTAGAATTGTGTCGATGTCCCAATACTTATGGACCTGACTGTATTTGAAATTGCAAGTAAGAAAACATCTCTAAATTTTATTTTACTGTGTTTGTCTGCAAAATGTAAGTAGACTTTAACCACTTAATGACTTGACTAATTTTGACATTAACCCCTTATTAACCACCTATAAGCCTTTTGACGGCAGTCACTGAGGAGCCTTTGGTTGGGGCACCACATTTTTACAATGACTCAGTCTAAGCGCTGCAGGCTTCACAGGTCTCCTGCGCTGCGGAAAGCAGGGGTTTGGCTTTGACATGAGAGCCTTGCTCCTCCTCTAAGGACCCTGACAAGCAGAAGCGAAGATGTGGGTTGTTTAACCAGTTAACCAGAGATTCTGTATTGTGCAAAAGAAGTAAAACATAAAAACCTATATGTATTTTGTATCTCTGTAATCATACAGCCGCAGAAAATAAAGTAATTGTCTTATTTAAAGGGACACTGACAGGCCCGATAAACATATTTAGTTATTCCTATGCAGTCATAGGTCTATTAACCACCTCCGGACCGCCTAACGCAGGATCGCGTTCCGGAGGTGGCAGCGCTGCGCAGAGTCACGCATATACGCGTCATCTCGCGAGACGCGAGATTTCGCTCAAAGACGGCCCGCGCATGCGCATCGCGGGCCGGCAAAAGTTAAAGAAGAAGTTCGTCACCAGCCTGCCAGCAACGATCATTGGCTGGCAGGCTGGCGATTTTTAAAAAATCCAATCACAAGCCATATAACAGATCATATTAGTAAATATGATCTGTTATATGGCTTCTCTGCTTCTCTGCTGGTCCTTTTCGTCGGTTGGATCCAGCAGAGAAGCAGACTGAACTGTGAGTAGCACCAAACACTTCACTGTAGCCCCAGATCACCCCCCTGCACCCCAATTAACCCTTTGATCACCCCTTTGATCGCCCCTGTCAATCACTAGTGAAAGACAAAAAGTGATCAGTGTAAACTGTCACTTTTTTTTTTCACTAGTATTGGCTGTTAGGTTTTAGGGATAGTTTAGGCCCCTTGGTTAGGTAGTTAGCATCAGTTAGCGCCCACCCCACCACACCGCAGTCACTTTTATTCGCTGATTAGCGTATCGCTAATCAGCATTTGTACTTTTATAGTATCTGTAAGTGATCAAAACTGATCACGGTCAGATCTATAATAGTATTAGTGTCACTTTAGTTCGCCCTCCACTCAAAACGCCCCACCACAGTGACAAAAAAATATTTTTTTTTGATCACTGCACATTCACTTTACACGCACTGCGGCGATAAAAAAATCAGTTTTGATATTTTTTATCAACCGCAGCGGCCTCCGGTACTTCGCTAGCCTCCCCTTTGTAAGACAGGCTTGCTTTTTTTCTTGGGTAGTCTCAGGGAATACCCCTAAATTTAGTAGTCCAAAATGTCAAACAGGGGGTATTCTTCTGAAGAGGCCTACAGGATTCTGACCCAGTCGGATGAGGAGTGGGAACCCTCATCTGACGAATCTAGCGGGTCAGAATATGAACCTGTGGAAAGCAGTGGCTCTCTGACCCAAAGTTCGGACGAGGAGCTGGAGGTCCCTGGCAGCACCAGGCGTACCCGGCCCCATGTCGCTAGACCACAGGTTGCGCAGGATCCGCTTCAAGAGCAGCAGAGTGGGGCTGTCGCTGCCGGATCACGTGGTGAGGCATACACCAGCAGCGCAGCCCTTCCTGGACCTAGTACCAGCACTGCCGTACAACATGGTGAAGTAGCGAGCACCAGAAGGGCAGTTGAAGCTAGTACGGTGGCACGTGCAATAGTTACCCCGTCGCAGCCACCGCACAGACAGGCCCGTAGAGCCCCTAGAATCCCTGAGGTGCTGGCAAACCCTGATTGGCAGTCACCAACTTCAGCCGCACCAGTAGTTCCCCCTTTTACCGCCCAGTCTGGAGTTCGGGTTGAGACGGCTCAAATCGGTTGGGCCCTGGGATTTTTTGAGCTGTTCTTGACTGCGGAGCTCTTGGACTTAGTCGTGGCAGAGACAAACCGGTATGCCACACAATTTATAACCGCAAACCCGGGAAGCTATTATGCCCAGCCTTTCCGGTGGAAACCAGTCCAAGTTTCCGAACTTAAAATTTTTCTGGGCCTTCTCCTCAACATGGGCCTGACAAAAAAGCATGAATTGCGGTCATATTGGTCCACGCACCCAATTCATCACATGCCCATGTTCTCTGCTGCTATGTCCAGGACACGATTTGAGACCATCCTGCGTTTTCTGCATTTTAGCGACAACACCACCTCCCGTCCCAGAGGCCACCCTGCTTTTGACCGGCTCCACAAAATTCGGCCCCTCATAGACCATTTCAACCAGAAATTTGCAGATTTGTATACCCCTGAGCAAAACATCTGCGTAGACGAGTCCCTAATACATTTTACCGGGCGCCTTGGCTTCAAACAATACATCCCAAGCAAGCGTGCCTGGTATGGGGTCAAATTGTATAAGCTCTGTGAAAGGGCCACAGGCTATACCCACAAATTTCGGATCTATGAGGGAAAAGATCAGACCCTGGAGCCGGTCGGTTGCCCTGACTACCTGGGGAGCAGTGGGAAGACAGTCTGGGACTTGGTGTCACCCTTTTCGGCAAGGGGTACCATCTTTATGTGGACAATTTCTACACAAGTGTGGCCCTCTTTAGGCATTTGTTTCTAGAACGGATTTGCACCTGTGGCACCGCGCGAACTAGTCACGTGGGCTTCCCCCAACGGCTTGTAACCACCCGTCTTGCAAGGGGGGAGAGGGCTGCCTTGTGTAACGAAGAACTGCTCGCGGTGAAATGGAGAGACAAGCGTGACGTTTACATGCTCTCCTCCATTCACGCAGACACGACAATCCAAATTGAGCGAGCAACCCGTGTCATTGAAAAGCCCCTCTGTGTCCATGACTATAATGCGCTCATGGGAGGGGTGGACTTCAATGACCAGATGTTGTCTCCGTATTTAGTTTCCCGCAGAACCAGACGCTGGTATAAGAAGGTGTCTGTATATTTAATTCAATTGGCGCTGTATAATAGTTTTGTTCTCTACAGTAAGGCTGGGAGAACACGATCTTTCCTCAAATTCCAGGAAGAGATCATCGAGAACCTCCTTTACCCAGGAGGTTCCGTGGCCCCATCCACCAGTGTAGTTAGCCGTCTACACGAGCGACATTTCCCCAGTGTCGTTCCTGGTACCTCAACCCAACCGTCACCCCGAAAAAGATGTCGTGTCTGTAGCAGGAGTGGAATAAGGCGTGACACCCGCTATTTCTGTCCTGACTGTGCTGACCACCCTGCCCTATGCTATGGAGAGTGTTTCCGGAAGTACCACACACAGGTACACTTAGCATAGGGATTGCATCTCACAGGACAGGCACACAGGGCTATTAGGGCCCTTTTACTCTCAGCTGCTGCAAACCTCTCCTTTCACCTGGGATAAAGTGCATAACGTACTTTGCCATATCTTTGGGCGATTTGCGCTTTGCACATTGTCCCATGGGGAAGGAGAGGTTTGTTCTATAAAGGTAAAAAAAACTAAACAAAAAAAAGTTAAAAAGTTAAAAAAGTTAAAAAAAAGTTAATATGTTCTGTTCTAAAGTTAATAAAGTTATTGCTTTGCGGCCTGGTTTTTTCTTTTTTGTTTTGTTTTTTTTACCTTCCAGGTGGACCAACCGATCGACTAGCTGCAGCACTGATGTGCATTCGGACAGAAGCATTGCGCTGCTGTCAGATTACACGCAAGTCGGTGTATGCGGCGCTGCAAGACGAGATTTCTCCTCTGCAGTAAAAGATACGTTTGCCGAGGCATATGAGCTGAGGAGGTGGCGGTGTTCATATACTTTGGCAAACACTTTGTATATATAAAAAAAAAAATCCCGGCAATGATTTATTCATCCACATCGATTGATGTGAATGGAGAAATCGGGTTTGCCAGGGCATACGAGCTAAGTGGGTATGGATGTAGGGCGGAGCTCCTATGTCCTGGCAGACGCCTTTTCCCTCCTTTTTCTTTTTTTGGCAGAAATGTTTTCATCCACATTGATCGATGCAAATGAAGAAATCTGTGCCGTTCATTTTTTTCTTTCAGCCCAGAGGCTGAACGGAAAAAAAAAATCTCATTACCTGTATGCTCAATATAAGGAGAATAGCAGAAACTCCTAATGCTGGGCATACATGTAATGATTGCGGAGACCCTCAAATGCCAGGGCAGTACAAACACCCCACAAATAACACCATTTTGGAAAGAAGACACCCCAAGGTATTCGCTGAGGGGCATATTGAGTCCATGAAAGATTGAAATTTTTGTCCCAAGTTAGCGGAAAGGGAGACTTTGTGAGAACAAAATCAAAAAAAAATCAATTTCCACTAACTTGTGCCAATTTTTTTTTTTTTCTATGAACTCGCCATGCCCCTCATTGAATACCTTGGGGTGTCTTCTTTCCAAAATGGGGTCACATGTGGGGTATTTATACTGCCCTGGCATTTTAGGGGCCCCAAAGCGTGAGAAGAAGTCTGGTATCCAAATGTCTAAAAATGCCCTTCTAAAAGGAATTTGGGCACCTTTGCCCACCTAGGCTGCAAAAAAGTGTCACACATGTGGTATCTCCGTATTCAGGAGAAGTTGGGGAATGTGTTTTGGGGTGTCATTTTACATATACCCATGCTGGGTGAGATAAATATCTTGGTCAAATGCCAACTTTGTATAAAAAAATGGGAAAAGTTGTCTTTTGCCAAGATATTTCTCTCACCCAGCATGGGTATATGTAAAATGACACCACAAATCACATTCCCCAACTTCTCCTGAATACGGCGATACCACATGTGTGACACTTTTTTGCAGCCTAGGTGGGCAAAGGGGCCCACATTCCAAAGAGCACCTTTCGGATTTCACAGGTCATTTACCTACTTACCATACATTAGGGCCCCTGGAAAATGCCAGGGCAGTATAACTACCCCACAAGTGACCCCATTTTGGAAAGAAGACAACCCAAGGTATTCCGTGAGGGGCATGGCAAGTTCCTAGAATTTTTTATTTTTTGTCACAAGTTAGTGGAAAATGATGATTTATTTTTTTTTTTTTCATACAAAGTCTCATATTCCACTAACTTGTGACAAAAAATAAAAACTTCCATGAACTCACTATGCCCATCAGCGAATACCTTGGGGTCTCTTCTTTCCAAAATGGGGTCACTTGTGGGGTAGTTATACTGCCCTGGCATTCTAGGGACCCAATTGTGTGGTAAGGAGTTTGAAATCAAATTCTGTAAAAAATGACCTGTGAAATCCGAAAGGTGCTCTTTGGAATATGGGCCCCTTTGCCCACCTAGGCTGCAAAAAAGTGTCACACATCTGGTATCTCTGTATTCAGGAGAAGTTGAGGAATGTGTTTTGGGGTGTCTCTTTACATATACCCATGCTGGGTGAGATAAATATCTTGGTCAAATGCCAACTTTGTATAAAAAAAATGTGAAAAGTTGTCTTTTGCCAAGATATTTCTCTCACCCAGCATGGGTATATGTAAAATGACACCCCAAAACACATTCCTCAACTTCTCCTGAGTACGGAGATACCAGATGTGTGACACTTTTTTGCAGCCTAGGTGGGCAAAGGGGCCCATATTCCAAAGAGCACCTCTCGGATTTCACAGGTCATTTTTTACAGAATTTGATTTCAAACTCCTTACCACACATTTGGGCCCCTAGAATGCCAGGGCAGTATAACTACCCCACAAGTGACCCCATTTTGGAAAGAAGAGACCCCAAGGTATTCGCTGATGGGAATAGTGAGTTCATGGAAGTTTTTATTTTTTGTCACAAGTTAGTGGAATATGAGACTTTGTATGAAAAAAAAAAAAAAATCATCATTTTCCACTAACTTGTGACAAAAAATAAAAAATTATAGGAACTCGCCATGCCCCTCACGGAATACCTTGGGGTGTCTTCTTTCCAAAATGGGGTCACTTGTGGGGTAGTTATACTGCCCTGGCATTCTAGGGACCCAAATGTGTGGTAAGGAGTTTGAAATCAAATTCTGAAAAAAAATGACCTGTGAAATCCGAAAGGTGCTCTTTGGAATATGGGCCCCTTTGCCCACCTAGGCTGCAAAAAAGTGTCACACATCTGGTATCTCCGTACTCAGGAGAAGTTGGGGAATGTGTTTTGGGGTGTCATTTTACATATACCCATGCTGGGTGAGAGAAATATCTTGGCAAAAGACAACTTTTCCCATTTTTTTTATACAAAGTTGGCATTTGACCAAGATATTTATCTCACCCAGCATGGGTATATGTAAAAAGACACCGCAAAACACATTCCTCAACTTCTCCTGAATACAGAGATACCAGATGTGTGACACTTTTTTGCAGCCTAGGTGGGCAAAGGGGCCCATATTCCAAAGAGCACCTTTCGGATTTCACAGGTCATTTTTTACAGAATTTGATTTCAAACTCCTTACCACACATTTGGGCCCCTAGAATGCCAGGGCAGTATAACTACCCCACAAGTGACCCCATTTTGGAAAGAAGAGACCCCAAGGTATTCGCTGATGGGCATAGTGAGTTCATGGAAGTTTTTATTTTTTGTCACAAGTTAGTGGAATATGAGACTTTGTATGAAAAAAAAAAAAAAATCATCATTTTCCACTAACTTGTGACAAAAAATAAAAAATTCTAGGAACTTTCCATGCCCCTCACGGAATACCTTGGGGTCTCTTCTTTCCAAAATGGGGTCACTTGTGGGGTAGTTATACTGCCCTGGCATTCTAGGGGCCCAAATGTGTGGTAAGGAGTTTGAAATCAAATTCTGTAAAAAATGACCAGTGAAATCCGAAAGGTGCTCTTTGGAATATGGGTCCCTTTGCCCACCTAGGCTGCAAAAAAGTGTCACACATCTGGTATCTCCGTACTCAGGAGAAGTTGAGGAATGTGTTTTGGGGTGTCATTTTACATATACCCATGCTGGGTGAGAGAAATATCTTGGCAAAAGACAACTTTTCCCATTTTTTTATACAAAGTTGGCATTTGACCAAGATATTTATCTCACCCAGCATGGGTATATGTAAAAAGACACCCCAAAACACATTCCTCAACTTCTCCTGAATACAGAGATACCAGATGTGTGACACTTTTTTGCAGCCTAGGTGGGCAAAGGGGCCCATATTCCAAAGAGCACCTTTCAGATTTCACTGGTCATTTTTTACAGAATTTGATTTCAAACTCCTTACCACACATTTGGGCCCCTAGAATGCCAGGACAGTATAACTACCCCACAAGTGACCCCATTTTGGAAAGAAGAGACCCCAAGGTATTTCGTGATGGGCATAGTGAGTTCATAGAAGTTTTTATTTTTTGTCACAAGTTAGTGGAATATGAGACTTTGTAAGAAAAAAAAAATAAAAATCATCATTTTCCGCTAACTTGTGACAAAAAATAAAAAGTTCTATGAACTCACTATGCCCATCAGCGAATACCTTAGGGTGTGTACTTTCCGAAATGGGGTCATTTGTGGGGTGTTTGTACTGTCTGGGCATTGTAGAACCTCAGGAAACATGACAGGTGCTCAGAAAGTCAGAGCTGCTTCAAAAAGCGGAAATTCACATTTTTGTACCATAGTTTGTAAACGCTATAACTTTTACCCAAACCATTTTTTTTTTTACCCAAACATTTTTTTTTTATCAAAGACATGTAGAACAATAAATTTAAAGCAAAATTTATATATGGATGTCGTTTTTTTTGCAAAATTTTACAACTGAAAGTGAAAAATGTCATTTTTTTGCAAAAAAATCGTTAAATTTCGATTAATAACAAAAAAAGTAAAAATGTCAGCAGCAATGAAATACCACCAAATGAAAGCTCTATTAGTGAGAAGAAAAGGAGGTAAAATTCATTTGGGTGGTAAGTTGCATGACCGAGCAATAAACGGTGAAAGTAGTGTAGTGCAGAAGTGTAAAAAGTGGCCTGGTCTTTCAGGGTGTTTAAGCACTGGGGGCTGAGGTGGTTAAAGTGTATTACAATGATATAAGAGTACCCCCTGTCCGCATTGTAAACCATGTAAAAACAACTTTATAATCATCTGTCAATCACATTTCTTTATGCCCAAGGGGCGTTTTTAATCCTACCTTCGTGCCCAGCCGCGCCTCAACTGTTGCTTCCTAGCGCCGCCCAGCTCATTATTATTCACTGGCTGGGCGGCTTTTACAGTCCCCGATCCTCCCGAGCCGACGCAGGCGCAGCAGGAGACGCTGGCGTTGAATAAGGGACGCAGGCGCACTGCGAGTGAGGGTGCCGGGCAAGTTATCCGGCGCACGCGCAGAAGGTACAAGTGAGTTCAATGCAGCAGGAGACCCTGGCATTGAACTCACTTGTACCTTCTGCGCGTGCGCCGGATAACTTGCCCGGCACCCTCACTCGCAGTGCGCCTGCATCCCTTATTCAACGCCAGCGTCTCCTGCTGCGCCTGCGTCGGCTCGGGAGGATCAGGGAATGTAAGAGCCGCCCAGTGCAGTGAATAATAATGAGCTGGGCGGCGCTAGGAATCGACAGTTGAGGCGCGGCTGGGCACGAAGGTAGGAGTAAAAACGCCCCTTGGGCATAAAGAAATGTGAAAAAACGCCCCTTGGGCATAAAGGAAGGTGATTGACAGATGATTATAAAGTTGTTTTTACATGGTTTACAATGCGGACAGGGGGTACTCTTATATCATTGGAATACACTTTAATAGATCTATGACTGCATAGGAATAACTAAATATGTTTATCGGGCCTGTCAGTGTCCCTTTAAGCCAAAAAATGAACGCATCAAAATTTATAACATAAAAACTCAATGGTAGTATTGCTGTTTTTTGTAATCCCCTTCCCAGAAACAGTTAATAGATGTTAATCAGTAAGTTATCTGTACTCCAAAAAAGTGCTGTCCTGCAAAAAATAAACCCTCATTCGACTACATCGATAGACAAAAATAAAATAAAAAATAAAGCTCTTGGAAGGCAACAATGAAAAAAATCACTTGATCATTAAGGCCCAAAACAGGCTGTTCACTAAGAGGAGCATTTTTTCCCTTTCCAAGAGCCATATTCTTTTTATTTATTTTTTATCGTTACTGCTGATACAAGGGCCTTTATTTTATTTTGTGCTGCATTTATGTATGGTTTTGTTTATACCTTCCAAATTACAGAATAATGTTAACCCATGAGCCCCGCTTCCTGCCAACTATACAGTCCTGACTGACATTCTTGTGTGGAAAATCTATCAATCAATAGAGATGGCCCGAACTATCCGACGGCGAACAGTTCCCGGCGAACATAGCTTGTTCGCGTTCGCCTCTGCCGGGCGAACACATGCGATGTTCGGTCCGCCCCCTATACATCATCATTGAGCAAACTTTGACCCTGTACCTCACAGTCAGCAGACACATTCCAGCCAATCAGCAGCATACCCTCCCTCCCAGACCCTCCCACCTCCTGCACAGCATCCATTTTAGATTCATTCTGAAGCTGCAGTCTTAGTGAGAGGAGGGAGACTGTAACTGCTGCTGATTTAATTGGGAAATCGATAGCTAGGCTAGTGAATTCAGTGTCCACTCCAGTCCTGAAAGACTCATCTGATCTCTGCTGTAAGGACAGCGTCCTGACAGCACCCCAAAAAGCCCTTTTTAGGGCTGCAACATTAGTCTGCTTTTTTTTTTTCCTTTATATACATATTGCAGTTGCCTGGCCTGCCTGTGTGTGAGGAGCTGCAGGCCCACAGACTGTAGTGTGCCCACTGCCAGTGCTCACCCCTGTCATTCCGTGTGGCACAGGACTTTGCTTAAAAAAAGGCACTTAATTTTTACACTTTAATCTAAGGTTAGTTGCCTGCCAGTGTGTGTCAGGCTGACTTCCACTGACTGTAGTGTGCCCACTGCCAGTGCCCACCACTCATACCGGCTGGCACAGGACTTTGCATAAAAAAGGCATTTAATTTTTACACTTTAGTGTAATTTCAGCTGCTTGCCTGCTGCTAGTGTGTGTCAGGCCGACTTCAACTGACTGTAGTGTGCCCACTGCCAGTGCCCACCCCTGTCATCCCGTGTGGCACAGGACTTTGCTTAAAAAAAAGGCACTTCATTTTTACACTTTAATCTAAGGTTAGTTGCCTGCCAGTGTGTGTCAGGCCGACTTCAACTGACTGTAGTGTGCCCACTGCCAGTGCCCACCCCTGTCATACCGAGTGGCACAGGACTTTGCTTAAAAAATAGGCACTTAATTTTTACACTTTAATCTAAGGTTAGTTGCCTGCCAGTGTGTGTCAGGCCGACTTCAACTGACTGTAGTGTGCCCACTGCCAGTGCCCACCCCTGTCATCCCGAGTGGCACAGGACTTTGCTTAAAAAATAGGCCCTTAATTTTTACACTTTAATCTAAGGTTAGTTGCCTGCCAGTGTGTGTCAGGCTGACTTCCACTGACTGTAGTGTGCCCACTGCCAGTGCCCACCACTCATACCGGCTGGCACAGGACTTTGCTTAAAAAAGGCATTTAATTTTTACACTTTAATGTAATTTCAGCTGCTTGCCTGCTGCTAGTGTGTGTCAGGCCGACTTCAACTGACTGTAGTGTGCCCACTGCCAGTGCCCACCCCTGTCATACCGAGTGGCACAGGACTTTGCTTAAAAAATAGGCACTTAATTTTTACACTTTAATCTAAGGTTAGTTGCCTGCCAGTGTGTGTCAGGCTGACTTCCACTGACTGTAGTGTGCCCACTGCCAGTGCCCACCACTCATACCGGCTGGCACAGGACTTTGCATAAAAAAGGCATTTCATTTTTACACTTTAGTGTAATTTCAGCTGCTTGCCTGCTGCTAGTGTGTGTCAGGCCGACTTCAACTGACTGTAGTGTGCCCACTGCCAGTGCCAACCACTGATACCGGGTGGCACAGTAGCTTGCCGATAAATAAGGCATTTAATTTTTAGACAGTAGTCTAAATTCAGTTGCTTGCCTGCTGCCAGTGTGTGTCAGGCCCGCTTCCACTGACTGTAGTGTGCCCACTGCCAGTGCCAACCACTGATACCGGGTGGCACAGTAGCTTGCCGATAAATAAGGCATTTAATTTTTAGACAGTAGTCTAAATTCAGTTGCTTGCCTGCTGCCAGTGTGTGTCAGGCCCTCTTCCACTGACTGTAGTGTGCCCACTGCCAGTGCCAACCACTCATACCGGGTGGCACAGTAGCTTGCCGATAAATAAGGCATTTAATTTTTACACTTTAGTGTAATTTCAGTTGCTTGCCTGCTGCCAGTGTGTGTCAGGCCCGCTTCCACTGACTGTAGTGTGCCCACTGCCAGTGCCAACCACTGATACCGGGTGGCACAGTAGCTTGCCGATAAATAAGGCATTTAATTTTTAGACAGTAGTCTAAATTCAGTTGCTTGCCTGCTGCCAGTCAGTGTGTCAGGCCCTCTTCCACTGACTGTAGTGTGCCCACTGCCAGTGCCAACATCATACCTGATCGTATACACACACTGGATGTTTTGAAGCACGTTATTCCAAACAATTTAGGAATGTTAGTTGATTTATGCCCTTTATGGATTAAAACCCGACTCTGCGTCCACTACGTAATTTTCCATGGGAGTTTTGCCATAGATCCCCCTCCGGCATGCCACAGTCCAGGTGTTAGACCCCTTGAAACAACTTTCTCATCACTATTGTGGCCAGAAAGAGTCCCTGTGGGTTTTAAAATTCGCCTGTCTATTGAAGTCTATGGCGGTTCGCCCGGTTCGCCAGTTCGCGAACATTTGCGGAAGCTCGCGTTCGCTGTTCGCGAACTGAAAATTTTATGTTCGCGACATCACTATCAATCAAATGTCAATCAGAAGTGTGTGGGCTATAGCAAGCAGGACTCACAGGCTCAAGCTATGAAGGTCCTTACACATGTGAATCTGGTCTGGTGTTTTTTTGTTTTTTGTTTTTTTTTGTTTTTTGTTTTTTACCAGTACAAAAAATAAATAAAAAATAAACAGAATAAGTTCCGTTTTTTTAAGCAGAAGCAGTTTTTGTGTTATTTTTTTCATTTTGCACACAGTATGGCTTGCTATTAGCATTTTCTTCATGGTGTTTTTTTCCCTATAAAGAAGGTAATGTCAAAATGCTTGGGAAAATGCTAAATGCTGCAGCATGCTGCTTTCTTTTAAGACAGAAAAGCCACCTAAAGAACAAAAACACCAGCAGCCAAAAAGTGTGCCCTGCTTTTTATATTTCCTATAGACCCTCAGCTAATAAAAAAAAAAAAATTGAAGTGTATGCCATCTGTATGATGCTTCCAAACATGTATCTAGATCTTTATTAGGTATAATTGCATTTTGGATCTTCATAGTGCTGCACGAAAGCGTGTGTAGAAGACAAATAAGCATCCAGTTAACTCCTTGGTTTCTCTGTCCACAAAGAACATCCATTAAAGGGACAGATTTATGTCGTTTCATTTGTCACAGAACTCCAACACTAATGATTTGACTTTGGAGCCTTGGAAGTAACGCTTGCACACCAACAAGCCTACACCACTGACACATGACCATACAGTTAGAGCTGATTGATAGCGCTGGCTTGTGCAATGAATAATGTATAATTAATACATCACATCCTATAGCTTGTGGTTTGCTTCCTGTAACAGTTTGTTTTGTGGTATATAAACTCTCCCCCAGTAGGAGTTAACATTCATTGATCTGCCTCACAAAATATATATATAAAAAACATTACCTCCGTCTTCTTACATTTCCTGGAACACTGTCATATACAATCTAGACCACATAAACCTAGAAATGTTGACCTTGAAAGAAAAGAAAAGACAATAAACAGCAGACCAGGCTGAGATCTGGGCTCTGTCAAAATGATTTCTTATTCCATTTTATTCAGGCATTGCCAAGCTTTATCACTTCTGTGTTCACCTCTTACAGTGGTGGGAGTCCACTTGAAAGGGTAAATGGCTTAGTTAAAGCATACATATGCTTTCTGCATTGTCACTATGATTTAGTTGATGCCGGTGCTAAAATATAATGATAACAATCATTTGGATTAAGACCCAATATTTCATGACAATGCCTTTGACTGCTGCAGTAGAGCGAGCGTCATATCATCTATAGTATTAGTTGTATGGCACAATAAAGTCCAGTGTTCAGCGTTATTGCCATGGGAGCAGATATGTCCATTACACATACAGTAAGCAAAGTATATTACAGCTATAGGTCTTTACGTCGAAGAGCCAAAGCAGCACAGAAAACGGTGTGCAGCTTTACTACGAGCAACGCTGTGCAAAAAATACACCCGGAGGGTGAGTGACAGGCTGCTGCGTATATGAGCATCCCGAGGGATAAGGGAGGCAGGGCGAGCGCTCTTCTCATGAATGCAGCCAGCCTCAGACTGTAAGACTAAGGTATTCATTCAGCATTGCTAGGCAAAAAACAGCACAACATTATATCGGGTGCATATAAAGCTGACAGATCCAGTATTATGCATACATAACACTTAATCCACGGTCTGGACAAGCGGTTGGTGGAATAGGTGTCCACTATTGGGAGGTTTTAGGGCTCAATTTATTGGTTTAAAGAATGCTGAGACAGAGTAGATGCAATCATTCATGCAGATAAGAAGGATATATGCATACTCACCATTCCTCTCAGCAGAGCCAACGCCCTGATTTACAGTAGTGATGAGCAGCATGAGAAATATTAGTTTTTGCGATATTTCGCACATTTTTTGCCTAATATTTACGATAAATTAGAAAATTCTAGAATTTGTGATCTCCAGCCATTATTTTCTTGATTGCGCAAATTGGCAATGTATTATGCTCGTATTGCGCGCACAATACAGCGGTGGCTTACTTTTGCTACATTTTTCAAGCTCCTAGAAGTTTCCCGAGACTGGGGAAAATGCACGGTACAGTAATTCCTATCACACTACCTAACACCCTGCACCGGAACCTATCAGCTACACTATATCAGGATATAACCTACACTGACTATCTCCCACTAACTATCTGTATTATATATATGAGCTAACTAATTATCTAATGTAATTGAATAAGGATCCAGATGAAAGCACAGATCACAGCCATGACACTGCTGTCTCTCTCTCAGAACTGCAAAAAACAGCAGAAAATGGCTGCTGGGGAGGTTCTTATATAATAAGGGGTAAGCAACTTTCCTATTGGTTGCTAGGGATGTTGCTAAGCTCTGAAAAAGATATTGCAGCCTTCTCATTGGCCCACAAGCAAGAAGCAGGAGGTTACTGATGAAAAAAAAATCTAGAATATTCGCGATTACGAATATATAGCACTATATTCTACATCTTCGCAAATTCTCGAAGTGCCGATATTTGCAATAAAAATTTGCAATTAGAATATTCAACACTAATTTACAGTGAAAAAATTGAAGTTTATCTTCATATTTGTCTGTGAGCCACATTTATGAGAGTGAAACACAGCACACAAAACTGTCACGTGCTGACTTATTTTCTCCTATCACAGCTATGGCAGGTCAGAGGTGGAGTGCAGTTGAGACCATTTTTGGGGATTTTTCCATATGTCTCAATGATAAATAAGGCAACAAACCAACATACTCCATAGGAATACCCATAAAATTGCTGGATTTCTGAAAACTGACAAAAAAATGACATTGGCATGTCGCAGACTATGGATAAATTTGTCTTACAAGTTAGGCTGAGTTCACACTTCAGTTATTTGATCAGTTATTTCTATCAGTTATTGTGAGCCAAAACCAGGAGTGGAGGTTAAACAGAGATAAGGTATAATGGAAAGATCTGCAACTGTTCTGTTTTTTTGATCCGCATCCGGTTTTGGCTCACAATAACTGATGGAAATAACTGATCAAATAACTGACGTGTAAACAAGGCCTAAAATGACTGAAAAGTCACAATTTATTGCAAAATAAATACAAAACCAGTTAAATAAATCAGGGCCAGAGTGCAAATGTGGATTCATGGCTGATAAGCTGAGTCATTGTCCTTGAAATAGCCTCCATGCGTAAAGAGGTTATCCATAAATAATATCAAATCTGTGGGTGTCTGGACCCAGGGACCCCCGACAATCAGCTGTTAGAAGAGGCCTAGTTGCAGCTCACTCCCATTCAAGTCGATGAGGCTGAGTTGTAATACCAAGCACAGTCACTATACAATGAAGGGCCCTTTGCTTATTAAGCTGCTTGGAGGCAAGCGCTCACTGTAGCTCCAGTAAGCACTGCAGCTTCCTGAAACAGTTGATGGACAGAACTTAAACCCCTGCTGATATGATAATAATGATCTATCATGAGGATAGGCTATCATCTTTTCCAGGATAACCCCTTTAAGGGGGCAAAGGGGCAAAACCGAAATTTCACTATACATGGGAAATGTATAGTAAACTTACCTGGTGCCCTCTATTGCAGAGTTGTGATCCCTCTTCCTTTTCTTTTACTAAATGACCACTGTATTCTTATATTTTCCTATGGAGATGCTCTCGGCAAGACACACTCACTGTCCTCTGTCCTCTGTCCTCTGTCCTAGGATGAACCAACACTGTTAGCTGCAAAGGATGACACCGATAGGAAGTGCACAGCGCCTACATCATTGGTGCTGGTTTGTCCTATGGCAGTGGAGGGGGTTTGTCTTACACTTGTTGAAAGCATCCCCATCAGAAATCTAGTACTAGATTATGCATGGATTAATCACTGAAGCATTGTAGCATGCTTTCACTGCGCCCTGCCACCATGTGTCAAGCGCTTCTGCCATATAAAGTCTTAACGGTTCTAAGGGTAATTTCACACTAGCGGCAAGGAACTCTGGAAGGCTGTTCCGGCGGGTGAACAGCCTGTCGGATCCGTGCTGCCGCTAGTGCACACGTGCCCCCCGGCTACCGCTTCGGCCCCATTGACTATAATGGGGGCGGGCCAGAGTTCCGGCGGCAGCAAAGACGGCCAGAATAAAACTATGACATAATGTATTTAAATATTATACAGAATATAATTGGGCATCTATTTTTTATTTTAAAACTTTTTATTCAAACTTTTAAATAAAAAATCCATTCAATCAATTTTAAAGAACAGAAAATCTGTCAATTTAAGCTATTGCTATTAGTGTTGAGTGAATTGAAGTTCACACAGTGGAATTCGATACAAATTTCATAAAAAATTTGATTTGCTGCAAAAGCCGAGCTTCGTGGTAACTAATCTACTTTCTCTGAAATGGCGGTAAGCATGAAAACAAATGATACTTACCTCATCCATTTGAGCGCGAAGAGCTAGCCGCAGCCATCTTGCTTGGACATCAAGCACAAAATCTTGTGCGCTGTGACGCGCCACGTGAGATTTCATGCTGGATCTTCAATAAAGATTGCCGCGGCACGCTCTTCTTTGTTCTCAAATGGATGAGGTAAGGACAATTTATTTTTTAAATTTGCAAACACAAAATGCTTTAATATGGATCTCAGATGCTGTGATCAATGATGAACATGGCATCTGAGGGGTTCAATGTATGATACATTCACAGAAATAAAAAATAAAAAATGAATGAAAAGGAAATTCTACACCTAAAGATACTCTTAGGTAGCTGAGCACATTTTTGTTAATGTACTCATCGCCCCAAATATGTGGCAGCACTTATGGTCAAGAGACTGAAACCAAGAATAGAAAAAGAAATGTGACCCAAGTGGTTTGTTTCAGACCCTGATCCCACTGGCTCTTTTCAACCTAAGGGAGATCACAATAGGGTTCTGTGGTCGAGATTTAGTTCAGTAGACAGCGGAGATCTGAGCCTTACAGCAATAACACAGACTTTAGAAAGCGGTCATACTTTCAGCAATTAAAATAGTTCTAGTTCTACTCTAATAGCTTGGCACATATACCATTTAAATGAGAAAGCTTATCCGAGAAATGTTGTAGACCATGTGGTCTTCTTTATGACCCCAGTCTACGCAACTTATACTTATACAGAAGCCTCTTCAATCATACATGCATGCAACACTATATGTAGAATATAAATAAACTACTACCATATGAAAGGAAAAAGTGTCTCATAAAACAAAAAAGTTGCTTCTTTGACATATGGATGAAGGTATGTGTGTGGGGTGGTGGTGGGGGCTTTATGTTTTCACTAGAACGCAATATGCATTTTGTGCTTTCTCTGTACTGGAAATCTGTTTTGGATATTTGAGTGTCCCCTATCTGGACTGAATATTTGATCCTGACTTGATATAGTTCCATTGCTTCTGCTGGTTAAATGTGCACATTCACCCATAAAATGACATTGCCCATAGCAGCACACTGTCCATTAGTATGTTACAACAGCCCGCATCTTATTGGCATCTTATGGTGAACGAGCATTGAGTGTATATTGCCAGTTCTGTGCTGTTCTTTGGTACCATCTAGTTATGATATTTAAGGGCAGGTTATAAGGACATAATAATGTCAAGAATAATTAAAATTATAAAAAAAAATACCTTGAATAAACAAAGCAAACACAGTAAAATCATTCACAGGGAGTATTATTTCTCACTGTTTAGAGGTGCAATGCTAGCGAATGAGAATTTATGAATTCCCATTTACACATTTCATTAGTTAGTTAAGTGGTTGGTCTTCGGCCAGCTCTAGACCATGTTCTGCTTTTTTAAGATACAGCACGCTCACACTCATTAGCCCACATTGGCTACAGTTATGCAAAAACCACAGTAAAGAAAACTGCAAGTGATTTTCAACCTAAAAAAAAATCATCTTTCATCAGAAATAGGACATATTCTTTTCTAATATTGACAACTAGCCTTAGTGTCAAGCTAAGGTTATACATAGTACATGCAGTACAGTGCATGAGTTTTACATAGGACTGCTTTCCAGCCTATGGGTCTCCAGCTGTTTAACACTCGCACAGGATGGGGAACACTGCAGTAAAGCTAAATCCAAAACTGCTAAGACCACTTGTTTCCTACATTGTACGTGCCACATTCATATGACATCTCATGGGTGTCCTAAAAGGTAGAGATGATGTTACACAACGTTTTACAGCCTGCGTTTCAGTTCTTTATTTCAAAGCTTCTGATTGTTGTCATTCATACCTGTATACATATCGACTCCTTCCTTTAAAACTGCAAGTTTAATACAGTGCAAGGGCATGGTCACACAGAGTTTTGTTTTTTTTTGTTTTTTTTGCAACTGATTCCAAAGCAGAAAAAAATTTGGGTCTGAATCTGCCTTAAAATCAGTTTATCAAGTTGATATTGGAGACAGATTTTTGTATTACAAACAAACAGCACTAAGTACATTAAAATCAAGGAAGGCTTTTTGGAGCTGAAGTTGAGGTAGAAAAAGCACAAAAAGCAGCTACAAACTCTGAATGGCCCCTTGGTTAATGCACCGTCAGGTAAACAGAGTAGGGGCAAACATTTCTAATGTACTGTATATTACAATTAATTATTGCATTGTATGATATGCCAATAATGTGCTATCTGGGGTTGGGGGCAGTTACTGGGATCCCGGTCAGTCACAAAAATGAAAGGATCTCAGCATTAGGGTTCATGCATACGAACGTATTTTCTTTCCGCTTCCTTTCTGTTTTTTTTTTACAGACCGTTTGTGGTACCATACACTTCAATGGGGCTGTAGAAAATACAGAAGTTACTCCGTGTGCATTCTGTTTCCGTTTGTCCGCATGGCCGTTCTGCAAAAAAGTAGTGCATGTCCTATTATTGTCCACCAACATTTTTTATAGACACTTTGCCTCTTCTCTCCAGATGTTTTATCTAGTACTGCTGCTAATTCTATTGAATGAGAGCAAGGCTGAGGCCATTAAACCAGGAAAGGACCCCTTCATTTTACAGAAAGGTGGGGATTCTAGAGCCGATGAATATATCACCACTTTTGTATGTCAGAAAACCTCTTTGGGCATGATTTACTTACAAGTGGACAATCCCTTTAAATGACAAAATAATGCCTGCTACATGTAGTAATAATTAGTGATCAGCGACAGGGGCATTATTCAAATTCGCAATATTTTGTGAATATTTTGTAGAATATTTGTCATATATTCGTGAATTAGAGAATTTGCGATCATATTCTTGATTGCGAAAATCGGCAATGTAATATTTGCGTAATGCACGCAAAATACAGGCATGGGTCACTTATGCTGTTATTTTTCAAGCTGGTATAAGTTTCCTGAGACTGGAGAAAATGGTTGGCACGGCAGAACATTAGAATAGCTTTATATGCAGATAGAGTGCTCCAATATATTTTTGCTTGCAAATTTTTGCCAATTAATGATGCACAGATTTTTTCGCAATACGTGCAATTTGTGACATCACAGCACTATGTTTGTAGCATGTATGTATGGACAGCAGAACCTATCACACTGCCTAACACCCCAGCTACACTATAGATCAATCTAACCTACACTATCTCCCCCTAACTATCTGAATTATATATATATATATATATATAAATATATATATATATATATATATATATATATATATATATATACCGTAAGTTAACTGTCTAATGTAATAACACAAAGCACAGAGCACAGCAAAGACACTGCTGTCTCTTTCATAACTGTAATAAACTGCTGCCTTCTCATTGGCCCACAAGCAAGAAGAAGGGAGGGATCATGGGTTCAGATGAAAAAAAAATCGAGAATATTTGTAAATACGAATATATAGCACTATATTCAAAATCTTTGCAAATTCTCAAAGTTGCGATATTCGCGATTAATATTCGCAATTCGAATATTCACGCCCAACACTAGTAATAATGTATTTTCTTTTCCAGCTGAACAATTAATCTTCATACATTTGATATTTCTGTGTTGTTTCACTTTAAACCAATAATTATTGTATATTTAAATAAAATGTATTGTAAACGTTTTAACAAAATGAGATTTACCTTCTAAATCAATGTAAATGCACTGTACTGTGATGAGTGCTCCCTAATACACTTCACCTCCCTGAAAGCTGAAGGTTTTCAATGTCATGCATTATGATAGGAGCAAGTTTTATCCTTTAAGTGCTGTATATTCATTGCACCTGTGCACCATGAAAAGACATCATTTGAAAGTAAAACAAATTAAGTAGCTTACAAGAAATATCAATACAATTATAAGCAAGGCCAAAAGTGTATGTCTTAATGCTTGGTCGATATAACTCTATCCCAAACTGCAACATGCCCTTCTTTGTTCTCTCTTGTTAATTGATTACCATTTACAGAGCTTTGTATATTGCAGGTCCACAAGAATAATGTACAAAAGGTCAGTCCCTCATAATACAGTGGTGTGTAAACATATTTGAGCATCACTTTTTTTTTGGGGGGGGGGGGGGGGTTATTCTCTATGAAATATGGAGTGTTCTCTTTCCACATAAGAGTTCTATAAACATAACAATTAAATCAAAACAGCATTGGGAGAATCTATTCATCACTTTGCAACAGTTTTTTTGGCATGAAAAGTCAAGTATTTATGCAAAAATTTCATATCTGAGTAAAAATTTTTAACTTTTGTGATTTTTCCTTTGCTTTCATCACCTAAAACATGATTCTAGTTAGAGATGAGTGAAGTATTGAAAAATTTGATTTGGCAGCATCGCCAAAGTTCAACAAGAATTTAGATTTTTTTTACAAATTATGCCCAGGCCAATTGGCCTAAAAGTCACATGTTCCTGTAATACTGACGCATAGTCACTCTAAAGCTAACAGAACAGATTAACTATGAATATTGGTGCACTGCACACTTTTGTACATGGCAATAAATTTGACCTGCCTGTAATACTGATGTCACAGTAACTCTATAGCTAACAGAATGGATTAGGTATGACTCGGGGCACTGCACAGTTATGTACATGGCATTAAAATTTTAGCAGAGTTTGTAGTTCAGCAGTCTTCTATGCTCCGTACTCCCTGCACTTTATCTCTCTGTTAACAGTTTGAAGCAACACTGTCCCTGAATGAGTGTCTTGTCACGTCTCTCCCTATGCTCAGCTCACAGGAAAATGGCAGTGACCACACAGGTTCAGGGTTTTATGGGGCTCTGCCTAGCTGTGACATCACCGGAAGATGGCTACCTGTGGGCTGGCTGGCTGGCTGGCTGGCTGGCTGGCTGGCTGGCTGGCTGGCTGGCTGGCTGGCTGGCTGGCTGGCTGGCTGGCTGGCTGGCTGGCTGGCTGGCTCCATGGCATTATGGGTGATCTTGTATTCCCGGGCTTGTCTCCTCTACACATACTTTCACTTTCTCACACGTGCAGCCACCATTTTAGGAAAACTGATTTGTTAACACAAAGTGCAAGGAAATTTGGATTTGTTTAGAATCAAAGTTTTCCTAATCTTTGGATCAAATTTTGCTTTGGATGCTTAACTTGATTCTGATAAACCTAAATTTGTTGTGAATAATTTTGGGCAAATCAGTGCTTTTTCATGGTATGATTTTCCCTTAGTAGTAGCCTCAACCTGTTCAATCAGTGCTTTTTCATAATGGAAAGATAATTAGCATACTTTTGGGTTTCTGGGAAAATATCCAATTAACTTCTCTTCCAAAAAGAAAAGAACACTAAGCCAGATTCCAGTGAAAGTAAGACATGGTAATTTGCATATATGTTTCCCAGAAATGCAGATGAGCTTTGGCAGGACTACAACACTCCTCACAGCAATCTATACTAGGTGGTATCCCTAATAAGTACCTAATAAGGGTACTCCAAGGCCACTTGGCTAACTAGAGCAATTTTCTCTTGAGACACTCAGTACTCTTGCACATCTCTCTCAGAGAAGTATACTACTGGGAATGCAACACTCTTGTCCTTTTGGGTAGAGAACTGGCATGCATGTTTCACTCAGAGAAATTTTATGTGTTGTTTTTTTTTAAGTTGGCAAATCACAACTTAGATAAATTTCGAGAAATGTGCTCATCTCTAACGAAATGGGGTAATACCAACATCTGCCCATTAAATTAACTATAGTGTTTGTAACTATAGATTTGATTTTCTGGGTCATGTACTGCCAAAATATGTGCCAAGTAGATAGAGGTCTAGCATATTCACTAATCCAACTTTTTGCTATTCACCCACTTCCCCTTCAACATAATTCTTTTGAATCTGATCCATCATCCAACAATGTCCACCACACCCCACACACTCAAAAGCACTAACATATCGGCTAGTAACCATTTCATACAGGTTAATGTTTACTCCCCATTTTGTTAAGATATCTGGACCACAGTACAAAACAAGTACTTTTTACCTTTTGTGTCTCCCCATCTCCCCACAGATTGTTATGAAATTCGTTCACGCTTCATTGGGTGGTAAAATCAGAATTGCGTTATGGATTCCGTTACGGACCATAACACAATTCTATGATGGAATGCATAATGGAATGCCTATAGAGTACTGTTGAGCAAGCATGCTCGGCCGAACAGCGATTCGGCTTGAGCATCGCTATGCTCGGCACATCACAGTGTTTGGCCAAATACTGTGTATGCTCGAGCACAATTGAACACAATGAAAATCATTGGAAAAACCGAGCATTAAACCAGGCACCCCCTGCTCTGAAGAAAAGACGGTGTCTGGTTCACTGAAAAAGATTAGAAATTGATGGAAACACCACCAAAATGGTTTGAAAACAGCAAGGAAAGGATGTTTGGATGAATCTTGGACTCCCATTACCTATGACATACAATAGACAACCACACAAAGGCTATATGCCAAAAGCCAGATATCAGACATTCAAAACCAGCTCTCTAATGCCTGAGAGCTAGTAAGCCTCAAAGTTGCTTCATATCTGTTGGATGGCTTGGGTGGACCTACGAACCTAGATCATTATCATCAGGGTGACAAAAAGTTTTCTGATATAATATTCAATAACCTTTCTATACAGTTTTGTCATGTAAACTCATTTGCATTATTGTGGGCATATGCAAATTAGCTGAACCTGCTTGTTTTTAAGCTGAAACCCTGTTTGCATGAAAAATTAGCGATCAACACTACTCATGAACAGCACCATATATTGGTTTCATAGTCTTATGACAAGACTATGAATCCAATAAATGGCGCTGTTCATGACTTATGAACAGCGCCATCTATTGGTCTCATAGTCTTATGACAAGACTATGAATCCAATAGATAACGCTGTTCATGATTCATGAACAACGCCATCTATTGGCTTCATAGTCGTTTTTAAATACATTTTATTAGGTTTTGATATAATTTGCACATTTACATTAAAAGGTACATATTAGATCAAATTACAAGTCATATTCCTTTTTTACAGATATGTGCAATGAAAACAAAGATAAAACACATATAAACAGTGCAATAATCCTTTCCCTAAACATTTCCCTTCCCTCCCTAACCCTCTCCGCTTCTATACAGGTGATGTGGTTTAAAGATTTCTCTTTACTACAGGTATTCCTGGAGGTGTACAGTGTCTCATTTTGGAGTTCATGTGGATTTATTGTCATGTAATCTCATGGTAGTACGTCTTTATGTAAGGATTGATGATGCTTTATAATTTATTGGTTTTATAGTCTTATGACAAGACTATGAATCCAATAGATGGTGCTGTTCATGAGTAGTGTAGATCACAAATATTGTAATCGCAAATTTTTATTGTAAATTTTCCATGCAAATGTTTTTTGTTTTGTTTTTTTGCTGAAAAACAACGCAGATTCTGCTCATTTGCATGTCTTTCCCATATGCCCATGTTTATGCAAATTAGTTTACATGACAACACTGTATAGATAGGCTATTGAATATTATGTTAGGACAATCAGAAAATGTTTTTGTCACCCTAATGATAATGATCTAGGTGCGCAGGTCCACCCAAGCCATCCAAAAGGTATGAAGCAACTTTGAGGCTTACTGGCTCTTAGTCAGATGAGAGCTTTTGAATGTCTTGTGGTGCACAAGGCTGCCATTGTTAGGTATGTTGACTGTATCTGTCTCATGGATAGATTGTTGGTTTGTGCATATCTGGCTTTTGGCATATAGCCTTTGTGTGGTTGTCTATTGTATGTCATAGGGAATGGGAGTCCAAGATGCATCCAAGCATCCTTCCCATGCTGTTTCCAAACCATTTTGGTGGTGTTTCGATAAATTTCTAACCTTTTTCTGTGGACCAGACACCCTCTCTTCTTCAGAGCAGGTGGTGCCTGGTTTAATGCTCAGGTTCTCCCATTGACTTCCATTATACTCGGGTGCTCGATCAACACTACTTTAGAGGTATTTTGTTATTCATTCCGTCATAATAGAAGTCTATGGGCTGCAAAATCTGACAAAATGAATAACGAAATGCCTCTAAAGGCATTGCACTATGCATTCCGTCATCGAATTGCACTATGGTCCATGGTAACGGAATCCATAATGCAATTTTGCTTTTTCCAAAATATGAAATTCGCTCATCTCTAATTGTAAGCTCTTACAAGCAGGGTCCTCATTCTTCGTGTTGACTTGTTTATTGCTGTGCAAAGTATGGTTTTGTTTGTACATGAAGCCTCAAATTGTAAAGCGCTGTGGAATATGTTGGTGCTATATAAATTATTATTATCATTATTGTTGTTGTTATTATTATTAGGTGTTCTTGCATGGAAAGACCACTTACTGTTATCTCACATATATATTCTTATTATTATAGCCAAATTTACCACCCTAAATCCTCCCACAGTTTTTACACTACATAGACAGTAATATACTGAAATATCGGTGTTTTTGTGGCGAAATTGGTCCCATAGGAATGAATGGCGGAATGTTCAAAACTAGAGTGGGAGCTGACAAATCAGGACATGATTTCTAAACTGCCACCACTCCCTCATTTTCAAGCCCACCTGCACAAATCTTATATCAAAATATTCAGCTATCCCTGCTGCCACTAAAAATGTCTAAACCATAGTCCTGATAGTTTTCACAATATGACCATTTGTTTGCAACTCACGCCGTCCATTGACATTCATTAAAACTCCACTGTAGCCACCTCAATTTCTAAACTGCGACTGTGCCTTCATTTTTAATATTTCAGAGACATACTATGCATCAAAATTTAGGTATGGGTCTTCTGATTCTCACAATATAAAGCTCTTTGCTGTAGGATTTATAGTTTTTAAAATTACGACCGTTTGAAGATGGCAACCGCCAGTGAAGTGAGCAATTTGGAGCAGTTTGTTTCTAACCACTCTTCTCTGCCCTTGCTGTAGAGTGAGTGAACCACACTCCAACCTTTCCACAGTTACTCCAGCCACTCCAACCACACAACAGTTACTCAAGCCACTCCGCAGAGTTACTCCGTCCACTCCAGTTGTAGACTACTGGTGGAGGCAAGAACACTTCACACAATTTCCCCAGAAATTGTAGCTTTTCTAGTTATTATTATTATTATTATTATTATTATTATTATTATTATTATTAGTGTGAACTGGCATGTGAAACGCTCTCCCATTCTCCATAGTCTTCCTTTGTGGGATTAACCATATTCTCACACTGGTTAAAATACAGTACCTATGGTTGTTTATGAAATGCAACAGCTAAGAAATGGCAGCCAAGGTTAAGGCTTTAATGTTTGCACAGATTCATATGGAGTACTCGGGCTCTGTGGTATATATGGTGCAATACTTCTAAGGGAGGATACATCATCTAATGGAGAAGGCCACCATTTTCTTATCTATTGTATGCTTACTAAATCAAATAGAAAAAAAACACCTCAATAAAAGTCTGTGGATGCCATATTATGTACCTGCACAACTTGAAGGTTGTACAGAACTATAATATGTTTGTGCATCAGCTTTAACGCTGGTTAATCTATTTATCATAGTATTATAGTTATCACAGTGAACAAATGTAGAGCCTGATAGTGTTTATTAGTGTTGAGAAAATCGAAGTTAACAAAGTGGAATTTGACTAGAGTTTCGGGAAAAATTTTAATTTCTCAGCGCTTCATGGTAACAAATCCATTTTTCCTGAAATCTCTGTTAAAAAACATACTCACTTGATCCATTTCATCATAGAGAGCCAATCACGGCCATCTTGATTGAAGAAAACACACCAAATCTTGTGTGCGCTGATGTGTGACGTGATCACGTAAGTGCACTTGGCGGCGCGGTGATGTCATCAGTGATGACGACACCATCCCTGACCTGCGTGATGATGTGGTGATGTCATCACATAATAGCGCACAAGATTTGGCATGTTTTCTTCAATCAAGATGGCTGCGGTGGCCTCTCCACGATCAAATGGATGAGGTGAGTATGTGTGTTTGTTAGCCCCTCAAAGGGTCTCTCAGATGCCACAATCAGCATTGAACGTGGCATTTGAGGGGTTCAATGAAGGGGGATGGCACAATCGCCGTTCCCCACCATTGCGCCCACTACATACAATGGAATGCCTTAGGTCTCTGTGCTGCCTCTCTGATTAATGCCCTCCTTTCCCAGTCTGTGAGTTTTGGTGGGCGGTCGTCTCTTGGCAGGTTTGCTGTTGTGCCATGTTCTTTTCATTTGGTTATGATAGATTTGATGGTGCTCTTGGGGATCATCAAAGATTTGAATATTTTTTTATAGCCTAACCCTGACTTCTCAACAACCTTACTTGTTTGGAGAGTTCCTTGGTCTTCATGGCAGTGTTTGTTTAGTGATGCCTCTTGCTTAGGTGTTGCAGCCTCTGGGGCCTTTCAAAAAAGTGTGCATATGTAATGACAGATCATGTGACACTTAGATTGCACATAGGTGGACATCATTTCACTAATTATGTGACTTCTGAAAGTAATTGGTTGCACCAGAGCTTTTTATGACCTTTCTAACAAAGGGGGTGAAAACATATGCACGTGCCAATTTTCCGTTTTCTATTTTTAAACAATAGTTTTATTTATATATTTTTCTTATTTCACTTCACCAACTTAGAATATTGTGTTCTGATCCATCATATAGAATTACGATTAACAAAACATTGAACTTAAGGCTATAATGTAACAAAATACGAAAAAAGTCAACGGGGGTGAATACTTTTGCAATGCACTGTATATAAGAAATACTACCCTCTGTAAATAGTTTTGGCCAAAATATTTAGGCTAGGGCTACACGACGAAATGTGTCATGCGACTTTTTGTCGCACCAATGTCGCACAACAATTTTTATAATGGTAGTCTATGGTGTCGCACTGTGACATGCGACATGCTGCCACTGCAACACGACAGTAGCAAAAAATCCATCCAAATCCATCTGTATTCCACTATGATTATATACAGTCAGTTCCATAAATATTGGGATATCAACACAATTCTAACATTTTTGGCTCAATACACCACCACAATGGATTTGAATGAAACAAACAACATATGCTTTAACTGTAGACTGTCAGCTTTAATTTGATGGTATTTACATCCAAATCAGGTGAACGGTGTAGGAATTACAACAGTTTGCATATGTGTCTCCCACTTGTTAAGGGACCAAAAGTAATGGGACAGAATAATAATCATAAATCAAACTTTCACTTTTTAATACTTGGTTGCAAATCCTTTGCAGTCAATTACAGCCTGAAGTCTGGAACTCATAGACATCACCAGACGCTGGGTTTCATCTCTGTTGATGCTCTCCATTTCTTTCCCTTAAAAAACTCTTTGGTTCCTTTGGCAGTATGCTTTGGGTCATTGTCCATCTGCACTGTGAAGCACCATCCAATGAGTTCTGAAGCATTTGGCTGAATATGAGCAGATAACATTGCCCAAAACACTTCAAAATTCATCCTGCTGCTTTTGTCAGCAGTCACATCAACAATAAATACAAGAGAACCAGTTTTATTGGCAGCCATATATGCCCACGCCATGACACTATCACCACCATGCTTCACTGATGAAGTGGTATGCTTAGGGTCATGAGCAGTTCCTTTCCTTCTCCATACTCTTCTCTTCCCATCACTCTGGTATAAGTTGATCTTGGTCTTATCTGTCCTTAGGATGTTGTTCCAGAACTGTGAAGGCTTTTTTAGATGTCATTTGACAAACTCTCATTTGGCCTTCCTGTTTTTGAGGCTCACCAATGGTTTACATCTTGTAGTGAACCCTCTGTATTCACTCTGGTGAAGTCTTCTCTTAACTGTTGACTTTGACACACATACACCTACCTCCTGGAGAGTGTTCTTGATCTGGCCAACTATTGTGAATGGTGTTTTCTTCACCAGGGAAAGAATTCTTCGGTCATCCACCACAGTTGTTTTCCGTGGTCTTCTGTGTCTTTTGGTGTTGTTGAGCTCACCGGTGCGTTCCTTCTTTTTAAGAATGTTCCAAACAGTTGTTTTGGCCATGCCTAATGTTTTTGCTATGTCTCTGATGGGTTTGTTTTGTTTTTGTCAGCCTAATGATGGCTTGCTTCACTGATAGTGACAGCTCTTTGGATCTCATCTTGAGAGTTGACAGCAACAGATTCCAAATGCAAATAGCACACTTGAAATGAACTCTGGACCTTTTATCTTCTCATTGTAATTGGGATAATGAGGGAATAACACACACCTGGCCATGGAACAGCCGAGAAGCCAATTGTCCCATTACTTTTGGTCCCTTAACAAGTGGGAGGCACATATGCAAACTGTTGTAATTCCTACGCCGTTCACCTGATCTGGATGTAAATACCAGTCTGCAGTTAAAACACATCACATCGTGTTTGTTTAATTTCAAATCCATTGTGGTGGTGTATAGAGCCAAAAATGTTAGAATTGTGTCGATGTCCCAATATTTATGGACCTGACTGTAACTCTAGCTTTACACTAGCTTTACACTACAGAATAAATCTGTATTCCACTATGATTATATAACTCTAAAGCAATATAACCATTTTTATAGAAATTACATTTGAAATGTAAAGTAAAGTAGAAAATGACATTATAATGTGACATTTTTTTTTCTATTAAACGATGATGAAGCCATATTTTAAGAACATGACTACTGAATTTTACTACTAATAACAAAATGTTTTCAATTGTTGCATACAATTCATATATATTATATATTATTTTTGTATGTGGCACCAATTCTAAGTCCATCGACCACCTTATTACTTAAGGCCTATTTAATGAGCAAGCAATTATTGAATGTTCTTTCCCTATAGTTATCAAACATTTGTTCCCTATAATCATTGATCATCCCATGTAAAAAGATCTTTATAAATATTAGTCCTTCTTCATTGAAGCACAAAGTAAAATATTCAGATCTAAAGCATTAGGGCTAAAATTATAGGAAGCTAGTTGACTTGTCTGTTTCTCTAATGTGGGGCAAAATGTAACCATAGGAACCCTATGCAAGTCTGGGGAACATATACAATCTTCATGGAGTTCTACTGTTAACATGGTCAGACATATTCAAGTAATGCAGTTTGCTTGGTTGAACTCGTACCTTTTTGATCAAAAATAGACACCTCCTTTTTTAAATCCTAGAAAAAAAAATTACTCTTACAAAATATCTCTTACTGAGGCCATTGCACCTAAAAACATATGCTAATTAATCATAAAGGTAAAACTATCATCGTAATATTGTCCCTTCATACCACCAAAACAGCTGTAATATGTTAAGACATGGATTCCACAAAACCTCAGAAGGTGTCCTGCAACATCTAACACCAAGATAGCAAACAGATAATCTTTTAAAGTAGCACAAGCAGCATGCGTGCGGATGCACGTAGGTGATGTGTGTACCTCCCTTCCGGCCGCCGAGTCCCAGCCTGATGTGAGACAAACTACTCGCCACTTTAGCCGCCACCCTGCCGCCTTGCCGCCCTGCATGTGAGACTCTGCCCAGCTGCGACTCCAGGAGAGAGACCGGGAGTCAAGCACAAACAGAAGACCAGAGGTGACAGGAAGATGTCTGCCTCGGTGGTGTGAGCGCTTGCCCCCCTCCCTCCCGTCAATACTTACTTAGCACCGAGGTGAGAAGCATAGGTGCTGGTGCCTGACTGGAGCTTCGGCCGCTAAAAAGACCGACACAGCATCGAGGTGAGGCAAGATGGTCTAAGTGTGGGTGTTTGTTGAGGGGAATTGAGGTGGCCATGACAACGGGACTTAAAGCGTACATACGGGAACTGGGTGGTGCCCCCCCGATAGTCTATACCTAGAGGAAAAAGACTGGATCGCCGTAGCAGAGGGGGAGGGTCGTTGTTTGCTGGTGAAAGAGAGAACTGCAGCATAAATTTTTCAAGCTTGTGAGAGGGTGGAATTAACCCTGACTCTGAAAAGGACAGTGGAAAAAATGGCAGAAAAGAAAATGGGGAGGTGGTAAAGTGAATGGAAATAAACGAGGCTGAAAAGGTTTATTTCTGCCCTCCTCCTGCTCCCAGATGGGGATGCTGTACCAGCCTGGCCTCTCAGTTTTGGAAACCTTAGGGTGTGAAGCAGAACTGCTCCCCTGGAGCCTGTAATTGGAGGGTCAGAGGTCTGGGTGTATTCCCCCTTCCCCCCATATTATTGGTGCTCACCGCCGGACTTTGCAACTGTGGAAGACTGTTTGCTTGCCATATAACTGAAAGACCTATTATTTTTCACTACCTGTGGATAAACCTGAGACAGCCCAACCGTATTAACTATACTAACCTGAATGGGAGTCTGCTATAACATGTTTGGACTGCTATAGATACATAGAGACAAAAAGGAGATGGCCTGAAGAACTGACATGTGGGGCATGAATTAATCCTGAATTAACTGATTACTGTCATTGAGTCTTGTGTTACTAACCTCTTGAGACACGTCGTTTCATAACTGAAAGAGCCTTTCCCCCTTACTAACTGAGCATACAAAACTGTTCAATCAAGTCAACTGTATTAAGTTGAACGACAGCTTGTTATAATAGGCCTGAACAGAAATATCCATATAGGGATAAAGAGAGGCTGGTCTGAAGAATTGATATTTGATGTATGAACCAGTGTACCTAGTTGATTACTTCCACTGCGTGTTGTGTTACTAACACATTCATTTTTTGGGATTGTGTGTTGGACCCTCTTGTCTGGCTGTTCCACCTGTCAGTGTGTTTTAGACTCGGCTCTATACCTGGGGTGAGGACTGGCTTTGGGGAAAGGAAAGGAGGAGAAAACAGGAAAAAGGGAAGGGAAGGAAAGGGAAAAGAAAAGAACAGGAAATTTTTTAGAAATGGCAAGGCAGGTGGCAGGAAAAAAAGGGGAGGGGGCCACTGGAGTTAAAAACATCAATTTCCCCAATGTTTAAAAAAGAAGAAAGATCTAACCAACAATTTTTGACTAATATTGTCACAGTCGTTACCTTTGACTGTGACCTTCCGTTCTTGCTCATTCGGCGCTCCTCGCTGAAGTTCTGTTCCTGTGTATCATTTGTGGTTCTGTATGGGTTAACTCCCCTGTATTCCTATTAGGAGTTAATCCTCTGTCTGCTCCATGGGTGTGGTCTCTCTGCTGCACCCATGGAACCTGTATATAAGGCTGAGGTTTACTCAGTTCTGGGTCAGCTCTCCTGGTGTGTGTTGTCTTGTCCTGTCCTGCTCCTGGTTTGTACTTTCTCTCCTATGCTGCTGACCCATGGGATCTGTGTCTGTCTGCCTGTGCTCTGTGGGTTTCCCTACTTGTTCATTTATGTTCTCTGATGTCCTCTTTCCTGTCTTTCTGTTTCTGCCAGTTATGTTTTAGTTACTTTGTGTGTATTCTTATATCTGTGTTCAGCAAGTGTTTGCAGCAGAGTGGCATGACAAGGCCATGCAGTTTACTACTGGTGGAGCAAGTCCTTCTCTGCTTATTGCCACTCCTGCTCCCTTGCGTGAACTCCTGCTTGTATCTTTAGTTGCTCTGTTTTGTATTTGCCTGTATGTTATGTATGCCTATGTGCCGTCGGTACCTTCTGGTACCTGTTGTCCATTCGCTCCTGCTGTCACTGTCTAGGTCACGCTCCAGAGTGGACCCTGGCAACTCCCTGCGGCTAAGTCTAACCCTACCATCTAGGGCTCTAGTGAAAACCAGGAGTTGCTTAGTTACGCCCCTCTGGAGTATTACTAGACAGTGGCGCAGTGGGGGTTTTCTCCCACTGTGCTGACGGTACATAGAGCTCATGTTTTCTCTGTGCTGCCTTTCATGTTTCTGTTTGTGCAATAAACTCTTATGTGTCTGTACCTGATTTCCGTTTATTGCTTGACGATGCGGTGGTCTCTCCTGGGACCTCCAACTCGTGACAAATATGTGCGGACAGACTAGCCCCCCTAAGAAAAAAAAAGATGATATATCTCAAGATCAGGAGGGTGAGTCTTTCTGCTCGGTAGAGAATGCTAACCTGAAATTACCTGAGGAGGGTTCCCGGCCTGGAGAGAGAGGTAGCAAACAGCCAAAAGATGTGGAGAAAATCACTTCTACTAAAGAGGAGCAGGTGCTTAGCCTGCAGGATATATTCCAAGAAATAAAAAAAACTGTAGTTTGGCAATACCTCTCTCTCCAGAAGGGAAATATTAGAGAAGCTGTAGGGCTCCTCAGAGTGGATTTACAAAAATATAAAGATAGGCTGACAGAAGTAGAGAAAAGAACATCAGACTCTGAGGACCTCCTGCAGATAACAGTTAAAGAAAAAAATACCCTAAAGGAAGAAAATGGGGAACTAAAAAATAAACTATTAGAAAATAGGTCCAGAAGGGCTAATCTGTGATGTTTAGGGATCCCGGAGGGTGTGGAGGGACAAGACCCCTGTGCTTTTAAACAAACTTGGCTGATGGATCAATTGGGCCAAGACATCTCAGATTATAAAAACTTTGTGGAACGGGCCCACAGATTGTCGGCAAAGTTGCCCCCCCCCCCCCTCCCGGAACGATAACGAGACCAATAATTTTAAATTTATTATCGGTCAGGACTAAGGAGGAGATATTACGCAGGTCAAGGAAGAAAAAAAAGCTGGAGTATTCAGGAGCAGCAGTAATGCTATTTCCTGATTATGCAAGGGAAACGGTAAGGAAAAGAAGCCAGTTTATTGATGTAAAAAAAAACTTTGCGCTTAGACAATGTAAAGTACTCAATGATGTTCCCGGCCAAGCTGAGGATTGAATGGGAAAAAAAGACCTGTTTTTTTGATACCGCGGAGGCGGCTGGGGAATGGATTAAAGAAAAGATAAAGAGCTGAGGTGTAAGAGGGCTGGGCGTGGGTCGGGAGGGGTTGGTAATGGTTAGTTAGTATTAATTGGTTTTTATGAGAATAATTTCATGGAATATTAGGGGTTTGAGTAGGGGTGTAAAGAGAGTCACTGTCTTTGATGCAATACAAAGTTCTCTCCCTGCTATAATTTGCTTACAAGAAACACATCTGACAGGCAAGACGATAACTGGGGTGACCAGACCGTGGATGCAGCACTCCTTCCATTCAGTTTACTCATCATATGCGAGAGGAGTGAGTATACTAATACACCGAGATATAGATATAAATATATTAAAAATAGTTACAGATAGAGAAGGCTGCTATGTTCTGATGGATTGTATACTGGAAGGAAGAGCATGGATAACAGCAAATGTCTATATACTGCAACCTTTTAAAACAGATGTCCTATTAAAAATCCATGATTTTGCGCTTAATGCGGGGGATAAACCTCTCTTAGTTATAGGAGACTTTAATAATGTAATGGATGGTAAATTTGATAGATGTAGACTAGGAGATACTCAGGAATTTTGCACTGGATCTAAATTTAAAAATATCACAAAAGAATTGGGTTGGATCGATATTTGGACAGTAATGCACTCCAAGTTAAGAAAATATTCATGTTTTTCTAAAACTCACAGGAGCTTATCACGGATTGATTACGTTTTCACTAATAATAAAGGCTCACTTGACATTGAACAAGTTAAGTACGGACAACATGGGATTTCGGATCATAATCCAATTATTATAAACACAAAAATAGGAAAAAAGAATAGAGGGATGAATATAAACATAGGGTGGATAAATATAATGGGCATACACGATAAGATTCTGAAAGAGATAAGGGAGTATTTTGATATAAATGATGGTTCAGCAGAAATTAACATGGAATGGGAGGCTGCAAAGGTCTTTATTAGAGGGATCATCACAAAATTCACAGCAATATATAAGAAATGAAAAAGGAAAAAAAAATGGATTTAGAAGAGGTGGAAAAATATGATAAAAAATATATTGAAAACCCCACAGAGCAAAATTACAAAGAGTGGATAGATAAAGTATCCAAATTGGAAGATGATATGTATTTATTGGCGGAACAACAAAAAGAAAATTATGTGAGGGATAATAACTACATCTACGCACACATACCCAGCAAAAAGTTAATGGCTCTGGTAGCAGCCCAGACAAAAAAAACAAAAACATATCCACTGTCTAGTGGATAAATTAGGTCATAAAACTGGTGAACAAACTGCTAATATTCCTTGCTCAAGGAATATTTCGAAGCTATATATAGTAGCAAGATAAATAAGAACTCGGTGCAAATACAACAGTTTTTTAGATAAAATTACCATTACTACATTAACCCTAGACCAAAGGGAAAGTCTGGAAGCCCCCCCTAAACTCTGCAGAAGTGGACCAAATATTATTAAAGATAACTAAGAACAAGACCCCAGGAATAGATGGCATTCCGTTTGAAATTTATGCTCAATATAAAGAAATACTAATTCCGAAATTGCTCACAATGTGGGCTGCCTCGAGGGAGTCAGGAAAATTGTCAGATTCCTTGAGAAAAGCTTTAGTCACACTTATTTTAAAACCTGGAAAAGATCCAAGTCTCCCGGATTCATACCGCCCCATTTTGTTAATCAATACTGATAATAAAATACTAGCAAAGACTCTGGCAGCCAGACTTAAGAGGGTAGTTTCAGTGCTTGTTCATGAGGATCAGTCGGGATTCATGCCAGGCAAAACTACAACTGACAACATCATGAGATACTTCATGAACACCCAACTTGAACCCACAAACTGTGGTGAACGAATGATTGTAACCATAGATGCTTCAAAGGCCTTTGATACTATAGAATGGCCCTTTTTAATTGCAACATTGAAGAAAAGGGGGTTTGGAGACTACTTTGTCTCCTGGGTTAAGTTATTATACACCGAAATTTCCGCAAGGGTGATACTGAATGGAGAATATTCTGATAACATACACATTGGCAGAGGAGTTATACAGGGCTGCCCCCTCTCCCCTCTGCTATTTGCCATAGCCATGGAGCCTCTAGCTGACATGATTAGGCAAGACAAAGAAATTGTGGGTTTCAGGTTCGGTGCTCATGAAGAAAAAATTGCTTTGTACGCAGATGACATTATGTTGTTTGTGGAATCCCATGGATCACTTACTAGGATTTTCCAGGTATTCAACTATTACAGTAAATATGCTGGACTCCATATAAACTTGTCCAAATCGGCCTGTGTCCCGATCGACCATCTGAACAATTTTATACCGGGGTCACTGGAAATTAAGAGGGCTAAAGAACTCATTAAATATCTATGTATTCAAATAACCCCAAATCCCAAGTCTGCAATGCACTGTGTGTGTTCTGACATCTTTTCATCATTGCTAGCAGTATTTCAGTAATTTTTACTAAGGTAGTTATTCTAAACAAGCTAAACTTAGCTCCTTGGAGAGGTTCTGATCCAGTCATCTAACCTTGACACTTTTGTCCTTGTAAAATTGCTTTTTGCATACCAAGTTTTCTGCTTCCAATTCATTAACTGCAATAGTTGACTTCCCCTGGATTAGTGGATTCAATTTCAAATAAAATCTTTTAGAATTATGTCCAAAAAGGCCTCTAAGATCACTGAGAAATTAAAGTTGTTTCATTTGGACACCATAAAGGCAGTTTAGATCTATGTTGATGTTCATTGTATGAGCAAAATTTGGAAAACAAAATATATATTTGCTGTAAAACAAAGGGGGATATTTATTATGCTACGTATTTATACCACAATAGTGGCATAAAAGTCACCGATTTTGTTACAGATATTTGTAGCAAAATGAGCAACTTTTTCCCCTTCTCACCATTTTTCTTAAGTGGAGAGAAAAGAGAGAATGGTGAGGGAGGTAAAGGAGTGGGAGCTGGAATATTTATGTTTGTTCATGTGAGTTTTCTGGTGTGAATTAAGACTAAAATCTATGGCAGTTATGAGGCTGCCATAGATTATCATCTTCTGCATAGCAAGCACCTCGGCATAAATTTAGCGCATCCTCTGAATGTGTTGGGGAAATCAACAATGGTGAATAAAATGCCAATTTTGATAAATGTCTTCCAAACTGTCTGCTCAGTGTTCCATAACACGTGAAATGAAAAACAATGACCCAAACAGTCAATAATGTAGCAGTAGCAATCATTCAATCCCATACAAAGAGGATGAATGCAATACAAAAATCCAGCTCAGCAGTGATCGGGAATGAATGGCTCATTACTAGGGTTGAGCAAACCAGAACTGTAACGTTCGGGTTCGTACCGAACTTTAGGATTTTTGGCCCCTGGACCCGAACCCGAACTTTTCAGTAAAAGTTTGGGTTCTGTGTTCGGCAAGTTAACGGCACTTTTTGAAAGACTGCAGAGCAGCCAATCAACAACTGTTTAACTCGTGTGCCCTTAGAAGCCATCACAGCCAGGCCTACTAATTGCATGGCTGTGATTGGCCAGTGCATCATGTGACCCAGCCTCTATATAAGCTGGAGTCACGTAGCGCAGCACGTCACTCTGCTCTGATTAGTGTAGGGATAGGATGCTGCTGCTGTGAGAGAGAGAATAGGAAATAATCTTTTATCAGAAGTGCTTGTTTAACTCAGTGATCTACAGCGATTTTATTTTTTTGGTACACCCTTTTTTGGCAATACCCTACATCTGGGGCCTTTTCTGCATTTTTCTGTGTGAAATACAAGCTTGAAATACTGCAATAATATTCTGGGTTTTAAAAAACACTCATTTTTGGCAATACCCTACATCTGGGGCCTTTGCTGCATTTGTCAGTGTGAAATACAAGCTTGAAATACTGCCATAATATTCTGTTATTAAAAAAAAACATCCATTTTGGGCAAAATACCAAATTTGCGGCCTTTGCTGCATCTGTCAGTGTGAAATACAAGCTTGAAATACTGCCATAATATACTGGGTTTAAAAAAAACACAAATTTTTGGCAATACCCTACATCTGCGGCCTTTGCTGCATTTGTCGGTGTGAAATATAAGCGTTTGATACTGCTGTTATATTTTGTTTTTTAAAAAAAAATCATTTTGGGCAAAATGCTAAATGAGTGGCCTTTGCTGCATTTGTCAGTGTGAAATACAAGCGTTAGATACTGCTGTTATATTGTTATTAAAAAAACACCAATTTTGTGAAAAATACTAAATTTGTGGCCTTTGCTGCATCTATCAGTGTGAAATTCAAACTTAAAATACTGCCATAATATTCTGGGTTTAAAAAAACACAAATTTTTTACAAAATACCAAATTTGCGGCCTTTGCTGCATTTGTCAGTGTGAAATACAAGCGTTACATACTGACGTTATATTCTGTTAGTAAAAAACACCCATTTTGGGCAAAATAATAAATTAGCGGCCTTTGCTGCATCTGTCAGTGTGAAATACAAGCTTGAAATACTGCCATAATATTCTGGGTTTCAAAAAACACCCATTTTTGGCAATACCCTACATCTGGGGCCTTCGCTGCATTTGTCAGTGTGAAATACAAGCTTGAAATACTGCCATAATATTCTGGGTTTCAAAAAACACCCATTTTTGGCAATACCCTACATCTGCGGCCTTTGCTGCATCTGTCAGTGTGAAATACAAGCTTGAAATACTGCAATAATATTTTGTTATAAAAAAAACACCTATTTTGGGCAAAATACTAAATTAGCGGCCTTTGCTGCATTTGTCGGTGTGAAATACAAGCTTGAAATACTGCAATATTATTCAATTATAAAAAAAACACCCATTTTGGGCAAAATACTAAATTTGTGGCCTTTGCTGCATCTGTCAGTATGAAATACAAGCTTGAAATACTGCCATAATATTCTGGGTTTCAAAAAACACCCATTTTTGGCAATATCCTACATCTGCGGCCTTTGCTGCATCTGTCAGTGTGAAATACAAGCTTGAAATACTGCAATAATATTTTGTTATTAAAAAAACACCCATTTTGGCCAAAATACTAAATTAGCGGCCTTTGCTGCATTTGTCAGTGTGAAATACAAGCGTTAGATGCTGCTGTTATATTCTGTTATTAAAAAAAACATCCATTTTGGGTAAAATACAAAATTTGCGGCCTTTGCTGCATCTGTCAGTGTCAAATACAAGCTTGAAATACTGCAATAGTATTCAGTTATAAAAAAAACACCCATTTTGGGCAAAATACTAAATTAGCCGCCTTTGCTGCATTTGTCAGTGTAAAATACAAGCGTTAGATACTGCTGTTATATTCTGTTATTAAAAAAACACCCATTTTGGGCAAAATACTAAATTACCAGCCTTTGCTGCATTTCTCAGTGTGAAATACAAGCGTTAGATACTGCTGTTATATTCTGTTATTAAAAAAAAACACCCATTTTGGGCAAAATACTAAATTAGCCGCCTTTGCTGCATTTGTCAGTGTGAAATACAAGCGTTAGATACTACTGTTATATTCTGTTATTAAAAAAACACCCATTTTGAGCAAAATACTAAATTAGCGGCCTTTCCTACATCTGTTAGTGTGAAATACAAGCTTGAAATACTGCAATAATATTTTGGGTTTAAAAATACTCCCATTTTTGGCAATACCCTACATCTGGGGCCTTTGGTGGATTTGTCAGTGTGAAATACAAGCTTGAAATACTGCAATAATATTCTGGGTTTAAAAATACTCCCATTTTTGGCAATAACCTACATCTGCGGCCATTGCTGCATTTGTCAGTGTGAAATACAAGCTTGAAATACTGCAATAATATTCTGGGTTTAAAAATACTCCCATTTTTGGCAATACCCTACATCTGGGGCCTTTGGTGGATTTGTCAGCGTGAAATACAAGCTTGAAATACTGCCATAATATTCTGTGTTTAAAAAAACACCCATTTTTGGCAATACATCTGCAGCCTTTGTTTCATTTGTCAGTGTGAAATACAAGCGTTAGATCCTGCTGTTATATTCTGTTAATAAAAAAACACCCATTTTGGGCAAGATCCTAAATTCGCGGAGGGAAGTGGTGCTGCTAGTGGAGCTCCTGTTGCAGGGAGAGGACGTGGTCGATCTGTGCCAGCTACACGCACAAGTGAAACACCTTCCTCAGGTGAGAGTAGGCGACAGAACCTTCAGCGTTATTTGATCAGGCCTAATGCGGCTCTACGAATGGTGAGGCCAGAACAAGTACAGGCGATAGTAGATTGGGTTGCTGACAGTGCCTCCAGTTCATTCACATTGTCTCCCACCCAGTCTTTTGCAGATAGATCAGAGTTGGCACCTGCAGCCAATGTCCATCAGTCTTTCACCTCACCCGCTTGCAAATCAGCCAAGCAGTCTGAGCCCCAAGTCATGCAGCAGTCTCTTCTGCTTTTTGATGACCCTGCTAGCAGGGTTTCCTAGGGCCATCCACATAGCCCTGCCCCAGAAGTAAAAGAGATTGAGTGCATTGATGCCCAACAACATATGTTTCAATATGAGTACATGGGAGGACCACCGCAGCACGTCTCGGATGATGACGAAACACAGGTGCCAACTGCTGTGGCTTTCTGCAGAGTGCAGACCGACAAGGAGGGCAGGGGTGAAGACTGGGTGGAAGATGATGTGGAGGACGATGAGGTCATCGACCCCACATGGAATCAAGGTCATGCGAGTGACCTGTGTAGTTCGGAGGAAGAGGCTGTGATCGCACAGAGCCACCAACAAAGCAGAAGAGGGAGCAGGGTGCAAAAGCGGAGCGGCCTTCCCCTAGACAGAACCCCTGCTACTGCCCAACGCAGCAAGGGACCGAGCACACCAAAGCCAGCTTCAAGAAGTTCACTGGCGTGGAAGTTCTTCAGACAATGTGCTGTCGACAAGACACGAGTGATTTGCATGCTGTGCAATAGTAACATAGTACATAAGGCCGAAAAAAGACATTTGTCCATCCAGTTCGGCCTGTTATCCTGCAAGTTGATCCAGAGGAAGGCAAAAAACCCTGTGAGGTAGAAGCCAATTTTCTCCACTTTAGGGGAAAAAAAAATTCCTTCCCGACTCCAATCATGCAATCAGAATAACTCCCTGGATCAACGACCCCTCTCTAGTAGCTATAGCCTGTAATATTATTAAGCTCCAGAAATACGTCCAGGCCCCTCTTGAATTCCTTTATTGTACTCACCATCACCACCTCCTCAGGCAGAGAGTTCCATAGTCTCACTGCTCTTACCGTAAAGAATCCTCTTCTATGTTTGTGTACAAACCTTCTTTCCTCCAGACGCAGAGGATGTCCCCTCGTCACAGTCACAGTCCTGGGGATAAATAGCTGATGGGATAGATCTCTGTACTGACCCCTGATATATTTATACATATTAATTAGATCTCCCCTCAGTCGTCTTTTTTCTAAAGTGAATAACCCTAATTTTGATAATCTTTCAGGGTACTGTAGTTGCCCCATTCCAGTTATTACTTTAGTTGCCCTCCTCTGAACCCTCTCCAGCTCTGCTATGTCTGCCTTGTTTACAGGAGCCCAGAACTGTACACAGTACTCCATGTGTGGTCTGACTAGCGATTTGTAAAGTGGTAGGACTATGTTCATATCACGGGAATCTATGCCCCTTCTGATGCAACCCATTATCTTGTTGGCCTTGGCAGCAGCTGCCTGACACTGGTTTTTGCTGCTTAGTTTGCTGTTTATTAAAATTCCTAGATCCTTTTCCATGTCAGCGTTACCGAGTGTTTTACCATTTAGTATGTACGGGTGACTTGCATTTTTCCTTCCCATGTGCATAACTTTACATTTATCAGTGTTAAACCTCATCTGCCACTTATCTGCCCAAGCCTCCAATCTATCCAGATCCCTCTGTAGTAGTATACTGTCCTCATCAGTGTAAATTACTTTACACAGTTTAGTGTCATCTGTGAAAATTGATACTTTACTATGCAAGCCTTCTACAAGATCATTAATAAATATATTGAAGAGAATAGGGCCCAATACTGACCCCTGAGGTACTCCACTAGTGACAGTGACCCAATCTGAGTGTGTACCGTTAATAACCACCCTCTGTTTTCTATCACTCAGCCAGTTACTTACCCACATACAGATGTTTTCTCCCAGTCCGAGCATTCTCATTTCATATACTAACCTTTTATGTGGTATAGTGTCAAATGCTTTGGAGAAGTCCAGATATACGACATCCATTGATTCGCCGCTGTCAAGTCTAGAACTTACCTCCTCATAGAAACTGATTAAATTAGTCTGACATGACCGATCCCTCACGAAGCCATGCTGATATGGCGTTATTTGCTTATTTCCGTTGAGATGCTCTAATATAGCATCTCTCAGAAAACCTTCAAACAGTTTACCCACAACAGATGTTAAACTTACCGGCCTATAGTTTCCAGGCTCTGTTTTTGGCCCCTTTTTGAATATTGGCACCACATATGCCACGCGCCAATCCTGTGGGACATTCCCTGTCAATATAGAGTCTGCAAATATCAGAAATAAGGGTCTGGCTATGACATTACTTAATTCCTTTAGGATACGGGGGTGTATGTCATCCGGTCCTGGCGATTTGTCTATTTTAATCTTTTTAAGTCGCTGATGTACTTCTTCCTGGGTCAGACAGGACACTTTTAATGGGGAATTTATTTTTGCATTCTGCATGTCATCTGACAATTTATTTTCCTCAGTGAATACATTGGAGAAAAAAAAATATTTAACAGCTTTGCTTTCTCCTCGTCGCTCTCTGCGACTCCCCCCTCATTACTCTTTAAAGGGCCAACACCTTCAGATTTATACTTTTTAACATTTATATAATTGAAGAACATTTTAGGGTTAGTTTTACTCTCTTTGGCAATTAATCTCTTAGTCTCTAGTTTGGCCGCTTTTATTTGTTTTTTACATGTTCTATTTTTTTCCTTATAGTTTTTCAGTGCTTCCGTGCTACCCTCCTGTTTTAGTGTTTTATATGCTTTCTTTTTGTCATTTATTGCTTTCTTTACAGTTCTATTTATCTACATTGGTTTCTTTTTGTTCCTTAACCTTTTATTACCATACGGTATGTACCTCTCACAATGAGTTTTTAGGATGTTTTTAAAGATATCCCATTTTGTGTCTGTATTTGTGAGGACTTTGTCCCAGTTAGTTTGGCCTATGGCCTCTCTTAGTTGGCTAAATTTAGCTTTTTTGAAGTTTGGTATTTTTGTTCCTCCCTGTAGAAACGCTCTTTTGAATGATAATTGGAAGGTTATTACTTTATGGTCACTATTTCCCAGGTGTCCCCCAACCTGCACGTCTGTTGTTCTGTCAGGTCTATTGGTTAATACTAAGTCCAGTATGGCCGTCCCTCTAGTCGGGTCCTGAACCAGTTGGGAGAGGTAATTGTCTTTGGTTATTGCCACGAACCTGTTTCCCTTATGAGATATACAAGTTTCAGTTTCCCAGTCTATATCTGGGTAGTTGAAGTCCCCCATAATAACCACCTCTTTATGATTTGCCGCCTCGTCTATCTCGTTTAGTAGTAGATTTTCTGTGGACTCTGGTATATTTGGTGGTTTATAGTAAACTCCTATTAGTAATTTATTGTTGTTTTTAGCTCCATGTATCTCTACCCACAGTGACTCCACATGTTCATGTCCCTCACTTATATCTTCTCGGACTGTGGGCTTTAGACAGGACTTTATATAAAGGCAGACCCCTCCCCCTCTCCGGTTTTGACAATCCTTTCTAAACAGACTGTAACCTTGTACATTAACTGCCCAGTCATAGCTATCATCCAGCCATGTCTCAGTTATTCCCACTATGTCATAGTCCTCCTCACACATCACTAATTCCAGTTCACCAGTTTTATTAGTCAGGCTTCTGGCATTAGTATACATACATTTGAGAGGTTTATGTATATTTTTTACCCTACACCTTTCCTTCTGAACTGTTCTAGTCCCTCCTTCCATTCCTCCCCCATTCTTATTACCTTGCCCCCGGTCTCTATCTGCACTATCTTCCCCTCCTATAACGTAATTACCCTCCCCCCAGTCCCTAGTTTAAACACTCCTCCAACCTTCTAGCCATCTTTCTCCCCAGCACAGCTGCCCCTTCCCCATTGAGGTGCAGCCCGTCCCTACGATAGAGCCTGTAGCCGATAGAAAAATCGGCCCAGTTCTCCAGGAACCCAAACCCCTCCTTCCTACACCAGTTCTTGAGCCACTTGTTAATCTCCCTAATCTCCCATTGTCTTTCTTGTGTGGCTCGTGGTACAGGCAGTATTTCGGAAAATACTACCTTTGAGGTCCTTGCCCTCAGCTTTTGACCTAAATCCCTGAAATCATTTTTAAGGACTCTCCACCTACCTCTAACTTTGTCATTGGTTCCGATATGGACCATGACCGCTGGATCATCTCCAGCCCCTCCCAGTAATCTGTCAACCCGATCCGCGATGTGTCGAACTCTAGCGCCAGGAAGACAGCACACTGTTCGGCGATCACGGTCTTTGTGACAGATTTCCCTATCTGTTCCCCTAATAATGGAGTCTCCCACTACCAGCACCTGTCTGGCCTGCCCTGCTCTCCTGGTTCCCTGCTTACTGGAGCTGACATTCCCCTGACTGGCAGAGGAAGTGTCTGGCTGCAGCAGTGCCGTCCCCGGACTGACATCCCCCTCATCTGCCAAACGTGCAAACTTGTTGGGGTGTGTCAGATCAGGGCTAGCCTCCCTGGCACTCTTCCCTCTACCCCACTTTCTAACTGTTACCCAGCTAGCTACCTCACTTTCCTCAGCCTCCTCTCTGTCACCCTCCCCCTCATCTACCCCAAAGAGTGCTTGCTCGGTGAGAAGCAAACTCTTTTGCAAATTATCAATGCCTCATAGTGTTGCAACTTGCCCATTTAGAGACTCGATCTGCGATACCAAACGGGTAATTTGCTCACATCTAGAACAAAGATATACACCCTTGAACTCCTGTTCCAGGACTGCATACATCATGCAAGATGTGCACTGGACTGCGTTGTAAATTGTGCAACACATACTAAATGGGGATTACAACAGTAAAAAAGTAAAACAGTATAAATGATTTAGATCCTGTCTGCTGTAGTCGAAAAACCACGTAAAATTAAGCCAACAACACACAAGGAAATTATATCCAACCTTAGTTTCCAAACTCCTTTTCTTAAACTCCTTGTTTTTTAACTCCACTTAATAAGAAGCCACTTAGTACAGCAAGCCTCAGAAAGAGCAGGCTCTGAAGAGTGTAAGTGGTTCAATTTATAGCACCTGGTTGCCCCGGGCACTCGACTTAATTAAGCAGAGAGAAAAAATAAATAAAAATTAAATGCAAGTACTAGAATACAAACACTTAACTTTCAATGATCTCTGCTGCAATCCACACTCAGCCACCTGCAATCACTCCCACAAAACCACACACAGCTCTAGAACTCCTTGTTTTTTAACTCCACTTAATAAGAAGCCACTTAGTACAGCAAGCCTCAGAAAGAGCAGGCTCTGAAGAGTGTAAGTGGTTCAATTTATAGCACCTGGTTGCCCCGGGCACTCGCCTTAATTAAGCAGAGAGAAAAAAAACAAAAAAAACAATCAGAGCCAAAAGCAAGGCATAAACGTTCACAACCTGAGCACAACCTGCATGACCAGGCAGTAGACACCTCTGGCTCCTCCTGCTTCCTCTTCTGCTGCAGTCTCGGCCTCTTCATCCACCTCTGGAGTGACAGTGCCACCTGCCACCCTGCAAACAGAGGATCTGCCAGCAACACCACCACCTGGGTCACCAAGCATCTCCACAATGTCCCATGGAAGCGTTCAGCTCTCTATCTCCCAAACACTGGAGAGGAAGAGGAAGTACCCCCCTACCCACCCGCGATACCTGGCCCTAAATGCCAGCATTTCAAAATGACTGGCCTTTGAAATGCTGTCATTCCGTCTGGTGGAGACGGAGAGTTTTAAAGTCCTATTGGCGGTGGCTGTCCCACAGTATGTAGTGCCCAGCCGCCATTACTTTTCCAGGCGAGCCATCCCTTCCCTGCACAAACAAGTGGGGGACAAAATCAGGTGTGCACTGCGCAACGCCATCTGTGGCAAGGTCCACCTAACTACGGATACGTGGACCAGTATGCACGGTAAATGCAGTGGCGGCTGGGCCTGAGGCGGATAGCAGTTTGGCGCATGTCCTTCCACCACCGAGGATTGCAGGGCGCTTCAGTTTGCCTCCTGTTGCTTCCTCCTCCTACTCCGTTTCCTCATCCTCTACCGCCTCCTCATCTGGTCAGCATAACATCTTCAGCACCAACTTCAGCACAGCCAGGGGTAAACGACAGCAGGCAGTTTTAAAACTTATCTGTTTGGGGGACAAACCCAACACCGCGCAGGAGCTGTGGACGGGCCTTGAAGAACAGACCGATGAGTGGTTTGTGCCAGTGAGCCTCAAGCCCGGCCTGGTAGTGTGCGATAATGGGCGAAATCTCGTAGCAGCTCTGGGCCTAGCCGGTTTGACGCACATCCCATGCCTGGCGCATGTGCTAAAGTTGGTGGTGCAGAGGTTCCTTAAAAATTACCCCGATATGTCAGAGCTGCCGCAGAAACTGCGGGCCGCCTGTGCGCGTTTTCGGCATTCTTACCCTGCTGCTGCTCGCCTGTCAGCGCTGCAGCGTAACTTTGGCCTTCCCGCTCACCGCCTCATATGCGACATGCCCACAAGGTGTAACTCAACCTTGCACATGCTGGCCAGACTGTGCGAGCAGCAGCAGGCGATAGTGGAGTTTCAGCTGCAACACGCACGGGTTAGTCGCTCTGCGAAACAGCACCACTTCACTACCAATGACTGGGCCTCCATGCGAGACCTGTGTGCCTTGATGCGCTGTTTTGAGTACTCCAACAACATGGCCAGTGCCGATGACGCCGTTCTCAGCATTCCTATCCCACTTCTATGCCTCCTTGAAAAAATGTTTCGGGCGATGATGGAAGAGAATGTGGCATAGGAGGAGGAGGACGGATTATTTCATAATGTTTCCGGCCAGTCATTCACAAGTGGCTCCGAGGGTGGGTTTCTGCACCCACAAACTCCAGGTACACAATTGTCCAGCCAGGGTACAGTTCTGAAGGATGACAAGGTGGAGGATGAGGAGGAGGAGATGGAGACGGAGGTACAGTGTTCACATCAGGGTGGCACCCAAACCAGCTTATGGCCATCACTGGTGCCTTATCACTGGGATACAGAGGACACAGACGATACATATCCCTTAGAGGACAGCTTTTCGTTGCCTCTGGGCAGCCTGGCACACATGAGCGATTACATGCTGCAGTGTCTCCGCAACGACCGCCGAGTTGCCCACATTCTAACTTGTGCTGATTACTAGGTTTTCACGCTGCTGAATACCCGTTACATGAACAACGTACCGTTCTTAATTCCGTCACTGGAGCGTGTTCGTAAGATGCACGAGTACCAGCACACGCTGGTAGACGCGCTGTTGGTGGCATTCCCACCTGACAGCAGGGGCACAGTAGAAGCAAAAGGCGAAGGCAGAGGAGGAGGAAGAAGAGGTCGCCAATGCAGCTTAAATTTAAAATTTAAAATTAAACCCAAAAACCAGTGTTGGCTACCTCGTCCTCCTCCACCGCAGCTTCCACCTACACCGCTATGCCCACCGCTTCCTCCTCTCCCTTCTATTCCATATGGACCTCCACCTCATACATCAAGATTTGTTATTTTATTTGTACGTATTTTATTTTATGTAATTTCACTAATTTGTCTGTTACATTTTTGGGTGAAATTTACCAATTTTTGGCTGTGATATACCCCTGCTCTACATAGTAGACAGGAAAATAAATTTCACTAATTTGTCTGTTACATTCTCGGGTGAAATTTTCTAATTTTTGGCTGATAAATCCCTGCTCTACCTAGTAGACAGGTAAAAACATTTCACTAATTTGCCTGTTACATTCTCGGTTGAAATTCACCAATTTTTGGCTGGGATATACCACTGCTCTACCTAGTAGACAGGTAAATAAATTTCACTAATTTGTTTGTTACATTTTCGTGTGAAATTACCAATTTTTGGCTGTGATATACCCCTGCTCTACATAGTGGACATGTAAATACATTTCACTATTTTCGTCTGTTACATTGTTGGGTGACAAATGCTCATCTTTTGCGCTAGAAAGTACATTTGCGGCCTACACTGCATTTAGGACAGTACGAATCAGGTGAAGCCAGAACAACTACAGACTATAGTAGATTGGAGGGCTGACAGTGCCTACAGTTCATTCACATTGTCTACCACCCAGACCCCTGCTGAAAGATCAGAGTTGGCACCTACAGCCCATGGCCATCTTTCTTTCACTCACCCCCTTGCAAATCAGACAAGAAGTCTGAGCCTCAAGTCATGCAGCAGTCTGTTAAGCTTTTTGATGACTCTGCTGGCAGGGTTTCCATGGGCCATCCACATAGCCCTGCACCAGAAGTGGAAGAGATTGAGTGCACTGATGCCCAACCACTTATGTTTCAGAATAAGGAAATGGGAAGACCACAGCAGCACGTCTCTGATGACGACAAAACACAGGTGCCAACTGCTGTGACTTTCTGCAGTATGCAGACCGACAAGCAGGGCAGGGGTAAAAAATTGGTGGAAGATGATGTGGAGGATGATGAGATACTAGACCCCACATGAAATCAAGGTCATGCGAGTGACCTGTCTAGTTTGGAGGAAGAGGCGGTGGTCGCACAGAGGCACCAGCACAGCAAAAGAGGGAGCAGAGTGCAAAAGCGTCTGTTACATTCTTGGGTGACATTTTACAATTTTTGCAGTGAATAAACCCCTGCTCTGTATAAGTGACAGGGACAGAAATTCCAAAAAATCATTAGTTACATTGTCAGCTGACATTTTACCAATTTTGCCATATACAAACACCTGTTCTGCATAGGTGACAGAGACCTAATATTTGTAAAACCGTCTGTTCAATTGGTGGGTGACATGAGCCCAGTTTTGCCGTGAATAAACCCCTGCTCTGCATAGTTGACAGGGCCCAATTTTTTTTTAAATCATCTGTTCCATTGGTGGGTGACATTAACCCATTTTTGGCAATGAAAAACCCCTGCTCTGCATAGGTGACAGGGAATTAAATTTCAAATTTTTGTCTTTAATTCACGCGCGCCCCCTCCATTCATTCGATGCTTCAACTTTAACAACTTATCCAACATTTCCGCTCGATCACATTGGAGCCATTGACCTCCTTTGGATGTGGTATCAATTTTTCACGCTCCATCTCCAGCGTGGAACCCTGATTCACCGTTATTCGTGATCAACATGGTAGGCACAGAAAAGAACATCGGAAGTTGATAGAGAAGATATCCAAATGAATCGTGGACGTCACGGGGACGTGCAATCAGGCAGAAGTAATCTAGAGTCAACAAAGCGGCAGCAGGGCCTCTCCTGTCTAACGTTTCCTAATCCAAAATACCCCAGTGACATTCCCTATAATTTTTTTTATTAATCATTCCAATAACAGGGCATCTTAAGAATCCTGTATTGTTATTTATCGTCACTACCTCCCCGAGTTGGGAGTGGGTAATTGCCGCACACGCCCCCTCCTTTACTTGGAAGCTTCAGCTTCAATAATTTGTCCCACATTTCCGCTCAATCACATTTCATTTCATACATTGACCTCCCTTGGATGTGGTATCCCTTTCTCACGCTCCTTCTCCGGCGCGGAACCCTGATTCGCCGCTAACCATGATCAACATGGTAGGCGCAGAAAAGAACATAAAAAGCTGATAGAGCAGATATCCAATTGTATCGTGGACATTACGGGGACGTGTGACATGGTGGAGCAGTATGTGTGCACACGCCTACATGTACTGACTGATGGGTCTGCCCCCTTCAACTTCTGGGTCTCCAAATTGGGCACATGGCCTGAGCTTGCCCTTTACACCTTGGAGGTGCTGGCCTGGCCTGCAGCCAGTGTATTGTCTGAACGTTTGCTTAGCACGGCTGGAGGGGGTTATCACAGGTTATATTTTCCAATGTTTTGGGGTGTACCCTAATTTAAACAAAAAATAAATAAATAAATAAAACCAAAAAGCAGTGTAGGCTACCTCCTCCTCCTCCAACGCCGCTTCCACCTACACAGCCACATCCACCTACACAGCCACATCCACCGCCTCCTCAACTACCTACTCCATATGGACCTCGTCCTCCAAGATCAAGATTATTATTTGTCATTTTTACGTATTTTATGTTAATTTAAGTCATTTTCCATATCCACTTGCCATGCTCTTAACCACATTTTGCTGCCATTTGCAGCCCTCTAGCCCTTTCCATGACTTTTTTATAGCCATTTTAGTGCTCCAAAGTTCGGGTCCCCATTGACTTCAATGGGGTTCGGGGTCAAGTTCGGGTCCCGATATCAAACTTTTTTGTGAAGTTCGTCCGAACCCGTCAAACCCGAACATCCAGGTGTGTGCTCAACTCTACTCATTACTTCATTCCCTATCATTACCTTGCCTATAAGTCTAAGTCTGTGTAATTAACAAGGAATGAAATGTTTGCTAGTTTTTCAGTAGTTTGTTTACATACTATATGTATTTGTGTATCTTGTTTATTTTGATATTGTAATGAATCTTTAATTGGTGAATTTTACGATCCCAAATGCAATGCAATAGTATAAATCAGAGTTTCAGCATAAACCATGAGGAGAAACTAAGCATTAGCCTAACCATCTAATCTAAGAACATAATAAGCAAACTCAGACTCCAACAGAGCTTCCTGTAACTTGAGTCATTGATCATTGCTCATTCATACAGTAAATAAACAGGCACACATGCAATCAAGCAGCAAAGACTAAAGAAAAGAAATAGCTGGTAGAACCACCCAAAAGTACAGACATACTAATGAAAAGGTTGGATAGATGATTAGATATCTTAATAAATATTGGTGTTTACTTTTTCAAAAACACCAGAAAAATGTAGAATTTGAGCAGAAAGAGATGAAGTATGTGATAAACAGTCTAGATCAGTTTTGAAGGTTATGGATTTGCCAATCACTCTGTTGTTCCATGGTGAACAGTCAAATTTTTATGAACTTAGTATTGAGAAAAAAATGTTGATTGACCGTTTTGTCTTTCAGAGAAAGAGTCAAGAAACAGCACTAACCTTTTGTTCTGTGAATTATTTAGATTTTACAAACCTAATAAAAAATCATAATTCCTAACTTGTATTTAGAATTATATATCAAGGAACTAAAGATTATCAAAGAAGGTATGAGTTGACTTGGTAAAGATTGTGATACAGGCAATCACACCACTGAAGAAGGAACCAGTTAAGGTTTTGAAACGCGTCTGGCATAGTTGGGGACCTCTAAAGGGCGTTTTATGCACTAATCGGATTTGCTCTCAACAATTGGAGCACTCCATAAAGTCATTCTGTATTGTTTTGTACATCACCGCCCACCTGATGCGGCCAACCAAAGCTATAACTGACCTGAATCCTGTGACCACATGAGAAGCAAGGTCTACGAATAGCAGTGAGATTGCTCGACCCACACAAGATGTCTAGCCTTGAAATCGCCAGACAGAGGCAAAGGGCGTAAAGATTTCGGCAATCCCAGAGAGGAGTAGCAGTGGAGGTAAGCGATACTAAGTGCCGGAGACCACGTGGGATGCCAGGATGAGGCACAGTGCCCCGCTGGATATACCGCCACTCTAAGGCCTCTTTCACACTTCAGTATGTCCATTTCAGTGTTTTGCGTTCCGTTTTTCACGGATCCGTTTTTCCGTTTTTTGTTTCCGTTGTGTTTCCGTTTCGGTTCCGTTTTTCCGTTCCGTTTTTCCGTATGGCATATACAGTATACAGTAATTTCATAGAAAAAATTGGGCTGGGCATAACATTTTCAATAGATGCATTTCCGTATGCATTCCGTTTTTTTGCGGACCCATAGACTTTAATGGAGCCACGGACCGTGATTTGCGGCCAAATATAGGACATGTTCTATCTTTCAACGGAACGGAAAAACGGAAAAAACGAATGAATGGTTCCGTATACGGACCGTATACGGACCGCAAAAAACGGACCGCAAAACGGAAAAAAAAAAACGGTAGTGTGAAAGAGGCCTAAAACTGTGAGTTAATGATGTCTATGTAAGTGACAGAGATTTAAGTAGACAGCGATTTTACCAAGGAGATCCTTGATACCAGAGATTATACATGCTGGCTTGTACGAATAACCACATCTAAGTGGGGACTCCCTATGCATAGGAATCTTAAGATATGTGGATATAATCCTTCAGCAAGTTCTGAGTATATTTTATACAAATCTCTTAGAAGCTACATGTGTGTTTAATGTTACTTCCTTCCTTTTTAGCAGCCTATTTTATGTGTGCGCAAAGTTTGATTTTATTCTAATCAGGATAACATTGGTTCGATGACAGCTATAGAGTGATATACAGCTGGTTTATTAGAATATATTTTAGTATTTTACTGTTTGTTTATAGCGTTTTACTGTGTTTGTAGCGTTTTTATTTTGTGTTATTTTACTGTGATATTAAAAAATGTGTATCCACATGAGCTCAGATGAGTGAGTGCCTTACATCATTACTATATTGCCAATTAATATCCAAATTCTAGATAGGGTGGGTCTATTTGTATAGTGCACCTTATCCGTATCGATCAACAGGAGAGTCACCTTAATCTATTCTTCTACACAATCACAACATAGTCACTATATAACTACAAGTATTAATATTAAATATATATATACAGGTGAAACTCGAAAAATTAGAATACAGTGGTCCCTCAAGATACAATGGCCTCAGGATACAATATTTTCAATATTTACTTTTATGACCCATTATAAGTTGAAATCAGATTCAACATACAATGTCTCAATCAGACTCAGATCCAACCACTTCTTTGGTAAAATAGCTGGATTAGTTCCCAGTTAACAGCTATTCCTGACTGCTACATGTAAGGACTTGTTTTAGCTGTCTTAGTTGCTTATTTGTCTTAAATTTTCATTTTCTTTTATCTTGGACAAAATGTTGGGGCTTTGGAACCGATAACTCAACTTACAATGGTTTAAACATACAATGGTCACCCTGGAACCAATTAATATTGTAACTTGAGGGACCGCTGTATCATTCAAAAGTTCATTTATTTCAGTAATGCAACTTAAAAGGTGTTTCATTAATGCAACTTAAAATTAGAATTTTGTGAAAAGGTTCAATATTCTAGGCTCAAAGTGTCACACTCTAGTCAGCTAATTAATCCATACCCCCTGATCAAAGGGTACCTGAGATTGTGACTTTGGGGTTTTCATAAGCTGTAAGCCGTAAGCCATTAAGTTGCATTACTGAAATAAATGAATTTTGCACGATATTCAAATTTTTTGGTGAACAGAAAAGCGTATGGTAAAGTCCTAGAAGGGGTGTATATCCCACCCAGCTTCCTCAACTGGGTGAGGTAAATAAAATCCAGAAGGTTAAAAGGGTATCAGCAATGTGTAGGTTGCTGAGACAGTTTTCTTAAGTTTATGGGCTGAATTTTATTGGACTGGGAGAAGGTAGGATTGGTAGAGGGACCTCCCCAGTCCACCCCACTCCGGGACAGGTTTTCCCCCTAGCCTGAGGGATCCCCAGCTGAAGCCAGGTGGGATCTTCAAGGGGAAATAAAGCACAGTGCAGGCTGTCAGTCTAGGAGAGTGAGGCCTGGAGAAAGTCTGGGAAGCTGGCTGCCCTGCTGGCTAGAGAAGCCGAGTTCTCTGTGTGAACTGTGTTCAATAGGAACTTCACTGTATTAGCCAGAGCCCAGATGGGCAGGTGTTTATTTTGGTTTATGTTTTGTGGTGCTGGACCTTCAGCTTACCCAGTGAATTATAACTGGGGTTGCCTGTATTGCCGGAGTGTGATAAATAAAGCAACATTTGGACTTTAACCCTGTGGTCTGCAAGAGAATCTGTCATCGCTGCCCTACCTGAGAGTGTAACCCCTACAATATATATATTTACACACAGAATGATCTCCATTGCAATTGCAAAGATCAAAATAGAGCTCCATTATGGTGCCATATCTCATCATTTGGAACAGAAGGGTATAGTGTTTGCTTTACTCTGCATGCCCTTTCAGTGACAATTGTCCAATTTCTGTTAACAGTACAGTTGCACAGATTCTCACCCCCAAAGGGCAAAGAGGGTGGGTGTGACAAGAACTAGATTCCCCTTTCCCCAAACTCCATGGTCTAAATCTAGGGTATAGCCTAAAACTGGAGTATTGAAGTGCCATAAGAATTGTCATATGTTCAACTACTTTTTGAGGACCTCAGTCAAAGATACACAGTGCTGAACCTCATTAGGTTTTAAAGAAAAATGTCTGTTACTGGTCAATGTTACTGCTGAAATCAAGAGATTCTTTAAAAAATGCTCCTGTGTACATATCATTATCAGCTATAAGATTAAAATCAACTGCCTAATATTGTACTGATCCCCTTTTGCCACCAAAACAGCTATGACTCAATAAGATATTGACTCTACAAGACCTCTGAAGGTAATCTCGGGCGTTTGGCACCAAGATGTTAGCAGCAGTTTCTTTAAGTCCTATAAGATGTGAATTGGGGCATCCATGGATTGGACTATTTATAGCATATCCCACAGATGGTCAATCTGGTTGAGATTTAGGAAATTGTGAGGCCAGGTCAACAACCTGAACTGTATGCTAAGTCCCTTAAACTTTGGGTGTTATTCACTATTCACAAACATGTCTATAATAGGAATATTTCTGGCGCAGGTTGTGACGCAAAGGTTATTTGTGTTGCAATCTGCGACTTTTCACCGCTCACGCCAGGCCTAAACTGGGCGTGGCTTGTACAGGGAAGGGGACGGGCAGACATTTAGACCAGCGGTGGATGTGCTGAAGTTATGTAGAGGCCGGTGCCTCTTCTTAACTTTGGTGGATCCATTAGTAGATATTGAGTTATTAAGACCACTGTCTAAAACGCTGTCTTACTAAATGACCCCCATTGAACAAGTTTTGCAGTGTGGCAAGGTGTATTATCTTGTTGAAAGAGGGCACTGCCTTTTGGGAATACCATTGTGTACTTGGTCTGTATTGTTTAGGTAGTGGTATGTTTCAAATTAACATTCACATGAATGCCTGGACCCTTGTTTTTCCAGTAGAGCATTTTCTAGAGTATCACTCTACCTCCACTCAACTTCTTCCCAAAGTGAATCAGATTGACATTTGTTTCCTCAGACAAATGATGAACATATACCCAGCCATCCAAATGATTGTTCTTTGGTTCAGTTCTGGCTATGTGCCTTTGGTAGATATTTTGGGCAGGGGGCAGCATGGACACTCCGACTGTTCACAGCCCAATATGTAGGAAGCATTAACTTTTAAAGCAATTTCTGCTATAATAGTTCAGAACAGATGAGTTAGCCTTCACTCCCCAAGCACATAAGTAAACCTTACACACCAATAAATGTGTTGTTGGTTTTATGGTTGTCCTTTCTTTGACCACTTTTGGTAAGTACTAGCAACTGCAATCTGGGAACACCCCACCAGCTCTGATGTTTTGCTTTGATTAAATTTACTTTCCTTACTTCTGCCCATATTACCTGCTTTCAAACCAATTACTCACTTGCTGCCTAACATATCCCAACCCTAGACAAGTGTCCATAAGAGCTAGCTCTATGATCCAAATACATGGTTTCATGAAGGTCAATAGTGTATTAAAAAGTTTAGTTTTTTTTCCATCAAGAGCAGAAGAGCATGATGTTAGTTTCCACCTCCACATTGTATCTACCTGTAAACTAAAATTATAGCTCCTCAGGAGAGGGGAGCCCTACACAGATATGAAGCAAGCAAAGGGATGGATCTAAGCTGGGCCAACTACATACATTCCACAGCATCTTCATGGTTTTCCTTCAAGGTATGTACATGCTTATTGATCAAAACAACATCTCAACATACATATCTTTGTCATAGCCTCATAGTTAGTGTCAGGGGCGTAGCTATAGGGAGTGCCACATAAGAAGACACTGGTATTATAAAAAGTGCTTGCAGGTCAAGTTACACCTCTAACCGGAGGGAAGGGGTAAGGTCAAGAATTTGGCATGGGGGGTGTGCCGTTTCAAAGTTTGCCTTCGACAGCATAAAGGCAATGTGCTTTCCTGCCCCTGGCCACAAAGCACTGCGGGAAGGGGGGCCCACATTGAGATATGCCCCTGGTAAGAGCCTTTAGATACGCCCCTGGTAAGTGTCATTATAGCCTATATTTTAAAATCTGAAAAACTATGGCTGGGTTTGCATGTTCAGGTTTTTTATGCTGGTTTGGAAGCCAAAGTCAGCAGTGGATCATAAACAACATATAGTATAAAGGAAAGGATGAGTCTCCTCTTCTTTTTGAATCTGCTCCTGGCTTTGGCTTCAAAAACTAAATCAAAGCGCAGATTGTATGAAACCCAGCCGAACAACTGAAATACATGCTCAGATTATTACTATTTTTCCTATACATTGCATATCTACATACAGTTGCAAGAACAAGTATGTTAACCCTTTGGAATGATACAGATTTCTGCACAAATTGGTCATAAAATGTGATCTGATCTTCATCTAAGTCACAACAATAGACAATCACAGTCTGCTTAAACTAATAACCCACAAAGAATTAAATGTTACCATGTTTTTATTGAACACACCATGTAAACATGCACATTGCAGGTGGAAAAAGTATGTTAACCCCTAGACTAATGACATCTCTAAGAGCTAATTGGAGTGTAAGCCAACTGGAGTCCAATCAATGAGATGAGATTGGAGGTGTTGGTTGCAGCTGCCCTATAAAGAACACACACCAGTTCTGGGTTTGCTTTGGACAAGAAGCATTGCCTGATGTGAATGATGTCTCGCACAAAAGAGCTCTCAGAAGACCTATAATTAAGAATTGTTGACTTGCATAAAGCTGGAAAGGGTTCTAAAAGTATCTCCAAAAGCCTTGCTGTTCATCAGTCTACGGTAAGACAAATTGTCTATAAATGGAGAAGGTTCAGCACTGCTGCTACTCTCCCTAGGAGTGGCCATCCTGTAAAGATGACTGCAAGAGCACAGCGCAGACTGCTCAATGAGGTGAAGAAGAAACCTAATGTCAGCTAAAGACTTAAAAAAGTCTCTGGCATATGCTAACATCCCTGTTAGTGACTCTACCATACGTAAAACACTAAACAAGAATGAATTTAGTGGGAGGATTCCACAGAGGAAGCCACTGCTGTCCAAAAAAACATTGCTGCACATTTACAGTTTGCACAAGAGCACCTCGATGTTCCACAGCACTAGTGGCAAAATATTATGTGGACAGATGAAACCAAAGTTTAGTTATTTGGAAGAAAAGAGGCACAGCACACCAACATCAAAACCTCATCCCAACTGTAAAGTATGGTGGTGGAGGCATCATGGTTTAGGGCTGCTTTGCTGCATCAGGGCCTGGACGGATTGCTATCATCGAAGGAAAAATGAATTCCCAAGTTTATCAAGACATTTTGCAGGAGAACTTAAGGCCATCTGTCCACCAGCTGAAGCTCAACAGAAGATGGGTGTTGCAACAGGACAACGACCCAAAGCATAGAAGTAAATCAACAACAGAATGGCTTAAACAGAAGAAAATACGCCTTCTGGAGTGGCCTAGTCAGAGTCCTGACCTCAACACGATTGAGATGCTGTGGCATGACCTCAAGAAAGCGATTCACACCAGACATCCCAAGAATATTGCTGAACTGAAACAGTTCTGTAAAGAGGAATGGTCAAGAATTACTCCTGACTGTTGTGCACGTCTGATCTGCAACTACATGAAACGTTTGGTTGAAGTTATTGCTGCCAAAGGAGGTTCAACCAGTTATTAAATCCAAGGGTTCACATACTTTTTCCACCTGCACTGTGAATGTTTACATGGTGTGTTCAATAAAAACATGCTGACATTAAATTTTTTGTGTGTTATTAGTTTAAACAGACTGTGATTGTCTATTGTTGTGACTTAGATGAAAATCAGATCACATTTTATGACCAATTTGTGCAGAAATCCATATTATTCCAAAGGGTTCACATACTTTTTCTTGCAACTGTATAATGACAAGCATATAAACCTGTACATAATATTGCTGCACCTGAAGGCACCAAAATCGTTTTTATCTTCTACTTAATTGAACAGAAAAGTGCTAAATCTCCAAGCACATGGTCGTTGAGTATAATTGTTTTATATCATGAGATATGATTTATCAAAGCACTAGAGGTTTATATCCACACACCTGTTAGCACTGCACTACATGTGTGCACTGTCATGTACTTGCTTAAGTGAAGTTATGACTTTGCAGCTGGAATTTTGACATTTTTCATTGCTCTTTTACTTGGCAACAGATGTCTGGGGGTTTTGCACAGATGCTTCAGAAAATTCTGCTATAGTGATGTCACCTAAATGGTCAGAGTTGAATATAATTAAATGTATGAGTGATAACTGTTATGGTAACTATTTTCGTATTTATTTTGCAATAGTTGGGGGTTTTAGCACATTTGGCAACACACTTTTTTTTTTTTTATGCCACTGAGAAAGGTTGTGAGATATGTGATGTTGCATGCCACTCATTCCTGTTAGATTTGATCCCTGATTTGGCAAAAATGTAAAATGTGAATAAAGTGCACTAATTGCATACTCTTAAAATACCCTTGCTAGTCTGCACTTTATGTGAACCGCCATATTATAGTGATATTCTATACCATGCTACAGTCACCTCTATGGCATGCCCCCAGAGAACTGCTTCAACAGGCCTGACAAAAAAAATGTGGCATATCATTAAGAAAACTGACTACCTTCAAATACACAGGTCGTCCGGGCTGAAAGACTGCTACAGGCAGCTATATAAATCACTTTTATATAAATAGAAAGTTTTCAAATTCTCGGTGCAGCACATTATATTTTCATGTGTCATTTTCTTATGGGAGATGCCCTTTGGTCAACCAATGACCATTTGTCAGTGTTGACTAGTTTTGCCAGCAGACTCTATATGGTGTACAAGCCTTGTATGATTACCAATTACACCTAGCTGCCCTCCAAACTCTGTAATCTGTGCTATTTTGTTAACCTCAGCTCTACCTCATTGCTTTTGTGTACAGTACTTCTGATTTCCTTTTTAGCTTTTTTCACCTTCTTTTCAACTCAAAGACAACAATACAGCTGTTTTACAATGCCTCCTCTGCCATATGCATCATATTGTTGAACCAGTAGTGTGTGATACTGATAAAACCAAGAGTTGGGGAGAATAAAAGACTAATGGAATGATTCAAAGGTGACTAAATTGCCTTCAAATACAGTGGAGGCTCCCAGAAGGTCCAGTATTTGTTATATACTGTTCATGCCTTGAGTGCTATCTGTGCATTGTCTTCTGGAGAGAACCCTTACCTGAGCCTGGGAAATTGTTTTGGGAGAAGTTTATAGATTTTTAGGGCTACAAGCTTAGAAAAAATAAAAAAGTTAAGATAATTATCTAGAAGATAGATGGTCTAAAGTTAAAAGGGAGGTCCTGGCTTTTTCCAGGTTTTGGTATAAGTACAATAGTGGCAGTGAGCATCTACTGTGAGATACAGTCAGGTAAGAGAAAGGTTCTAAAGAGATAGGGGTAAGAGTAGTATGGGAAGCTTTAAAATAATCTCCTAAGAAACTGTTGGGACTGGAAGCTTTATTAGGTTTAGAAGTCTTAATTGCAAAAGTCACTTCAGTTTCTGAAACTACACAGTTCATAGTCAATAGGTCCTCATGGGTGAGAGATGGGACAGACATAAAAGTTCAAGAATGATGATATTATGTGTTCAGTGGGTTGAGTTGAGGGGTGCCAGAGTCTTCATTTAAGTTATACAATTTATGGTAATAAGTTGGAAAGTCATTTACCATTTCTAAGGGGGGGGGGGGGGGGGGGGTTAACTGTTATCAGTTAAGCACATTTTTTTTCTATTCTCATCCCAGCCACTCTTTTTTTCAACCAGAGTTCTTTAGCTTTATCTCCAGTTGTAGAGTTTTTTTTGTTTTTTTTCTATGTTAGAGTGCAAGCTCTAGCTGGGGTTAGGGGTATTATCCTGAATTGTCAAGTTAATAGGGGCATGGTCGGATCATGTGATGTGACCAATGTGATTAGCTTTATGTATGAGATCTCAGGATATAATAAAAAAAATAACAATTCTTGACAGAGAGACATAAATCAGCAAGGAAAAGATAGAGTCCCTTTCAGTTTCTTTCTAGTATCTCCAGATCTCAAGAGGAGGGGTTGTTAAGCAGATTACCCAATTCATGTTGATATCCAATAGTTGAGCAGCAGCAGTCTAATTCCACATTAATAGGGACATTGAAGCCTACTATTAAGAAGGAAAACATTGAACAGTTTCTTAACCCCTTGCCCCTGTGTGCTTTTGGGGCCCAAGTGACCAAGCACATTTTTTTATGTTTTCATTGTCACATTCCAAGAGCTATAATTTTTTTTCATTTTTCCATCAATGTAGCTGTATTTGGGATTGTTTTTTGTGGGCTGTTATAGTTTTTAATAGCACCTTTTTGAGGTTAACTGGATAACTTTCCCCCACTCCACTGTTTGATTAAGGCCTCATGCACACGACCGTTGTGTGCATCCGTGACCGTTGTGCCATTTTCCGTTTTTTTTTCGCGGACCCATTGACTTTAAATGGGTCCGTGGAAAAATCGGAAAATGCACCGTTTTGCAGCCGCATCCGTGATCCGTGTTTCCTGTCCGTCGAATAAATATGACCTGTCCTATTTTTTTGACGGACAACGGTTCACGGACCCATTCAAGTCACTGGGTCCGTGAAAGAACACGGATGCACACAAGTTCTATCCGACAGTATATTCTAACACAGAGGCGTTCCCATAGTGATGGGGACGCTTCTAGTTAGAATATACTACGAACTGTGTACATGACTGCTCCCTGCTGCCTGGAAGCACCCGCTCTCTTACAGGGGGCTGTGATCCGCACAATTAACCCCTCAGGTGCTGCACCAGAGGGGTTAATTGTGCATATCATAGCCCCCTATAAGAGATCAGGGGCTGCCAGGCAGCAGGGGGCAGACCCCCCTCCCTCCCCAGTTTTAATTTCATTGGTGGCCAGTGCGGCCCCCCCCGGCCCCCCTCCCTCTATTGGGGGAGGGGAGGCCGCACACTGGCCACCAATGATATTACAATAGAGGGAGGGAGGGGGGGGCCGCATACTGGCCACCAATTATAATACAATAAAGGGAGGGAGGGGGGCCGGGGGAGGCCGCACACTGGCCACCAATGATATTACAATAGAGGGAGGGGGGGGGGCGGGGGGGGGGGCCACACACTGGCCACCAATGATATTCAAACTGGGGAGGGAGGGGGGTCTGCCCCCTGCTGCCTGGCAGCCCCTGATCTCTTACAGGGGGCTATGATATGCACAATTAACCCCTCAGGTGCAGCACCTGATGGGTTAATTGTGCGGATCACAGCCCCCTGTAAGAGATCGGGTGCTGCCAGGCAGCAGGGGGCAGTCATGTACACAGTTCGTAGTATATTCTAACTAGAAGCGTCCCCATCACTATGGGAATGCCTCTGTGTTAGAATATACTCTCGGATATGAGTTTCACGATCTAACTCATATCCGACAGTATATTCTAACATAGAGGCGTTCCCATGGTGATGGGGACGCTTCAAGTTAAAATATACCATCGGATTGGAGAAAACTCAGATCCGATGGTATAATAGGGACTCCTGACTTTACATTGAAAGTCAATGGGGGACGGATCCGTTTGAAATTGCACCATATTGTGTCAACGTCAAATGGATCCGTCACCATTGACTTGCATTGTAATTCAGGACGGATCCGTTTGGCTCCGCACGGCCAGGCGGACACCAAAACGACTTTTTTTTCATGTCCGTGGATCCTCCAAAAATCAAGGAAGACCCACGGACGAAAAAACGGTCACGGATCACGGACCAACGGAACCCCGTTTTGCGGACCGTGAAAAAATACGGTCGTGTGCATGAGGCCTTACACAGACATGCTGACATATTCCTGTTTAACTTGTAAATCTGCGACATTCAATTTGTGGCAAAAATAATATGACAAATGTATTCTCTGTGGTAGTACAATTACAGTAATACCATAATACTATAATATAAATAGATAGAGGTTTTCTTTTTTTGTTTTACTACTTTTGCACAATAAAAAAAATCTTTTATAAACAAAATGTATTTATAGCAACACATCCCAAGACCTATAGCTTTTTTATCTTTCTCTCTATGGAACTATGTAAAGGCTTCAATTTTGTTGGATGACTTGAAGTTTTAATTGTTGTTTTTTTGGGGTACATAACCTTTTTGTTTCTCTTTGGTAGTAAATAAGGAACAGTAATTCTGTCATTTTTTTATGGCATTCACAGTGTGATAATTATAGATTGGAGGTTGTTATGGATTCTGCAATACCAAATATGTGGATGGGATTGAGTTTCTTTCCATTGAAAACCTTTTTTTTTTCAATGGAAAAAAGGGTGATTTTTTTTTAGATGATATAAATTAGGGGTTGTTATAGATGCTGCAATACCAAATATGTGGATGCAATTTTAGTTTTGAGTTTCTTTCCATTGAAAACCTTTTTTTCTTTTTCAATGGCAAAAAGGGTGATTTTTTTTAGATGATATATATTGGGGGTTGTTATAGATGCTGCAATACCAAATATGTGGATGGGATTTTAGTTTTGAGGTTCTTTCTATTGAAAAACTTATTTTTGTTTCAATGGAAAAAAGGGTGATTTTTTTTTTTTGATGATTTTTAAAAAAATAAAACTTTATTTGGCTTTTTTTTTAACTGTTTACCAGTCCTGCAAGGTGACTTTAACAAGCAGTCTTTTGATCACTTCTGTAAAACACTGTACTACCTATGTAGTACAGTGTCAATGATAGGATCCAGCTGTCATGCTGACTGATATTAAACAGTTTTTTGTTCTCCTCTACAGCTGAAGTACTTGGTCTAAACATTCTCACACTTGTGATTATCCCTGCCTGGAAAACCATACAATAGCATAATTCCTTTTTCACTATTTGTATGTTTCACACAACATAACACAATTAGAAATGTACTATTTTGTTATGTGACCACATGGTAAGGTTTCTGCATACAGTTTTGGAAGTCAGTAGTATCTGTACTGCATACTTTCTGTCCTTTTAGGATGCACTCCTGATTTGGCTTCCAAAACTGCATGCAGAAACCCGGACCATGTGGCCATACCCTTAGGCCAGTTTCACAAGAGCATATTCAGTCTGAGAAGCACGCTCCGTGTTACAGCAATACTTCCCAGACTGAACACACTCATCTGATCCATTTGAGCGTGAAGAGGCTTCTGCGGTCATCCTACTTGAAGATCCCAAGCAAAATCTCATGTGCGTTTACATATGACATCACCACACTGATTTTAAATGGCCTCTGGCCAATATGATGACATGTGACATCCCATGTCAGTGTGTGCGAGATTTATTGCATTTTCTTCAATCAATTGTTTTTTACTGCCATTTCAGGAAAAATGTATTTGTTACCACGAAGCGCAAGAAAATTCAGCTTCATGACAAATCAAATTATTCCTGAAAATCAGATCGAAGTCCACTTCATTAAATTTAATTTGCTTAACACTAATAATGGTTAACACTCCAATTTGTCAATAACAATGTTACAATATCACCCTATGGGCATTACTTATGGTTAAATGTAAGTGTATGCAGATCTTCAGTGACAAATTCACACTATGCCTACTGTCTTCCTCAGGCATAGAACATGTTTAGCCAGAACACCATGGGACTCTTAATCCCATAATGACATGACCAGGCCGTTGCTGATGCCAGTTCCACCATTACTCAGAACTTATCAAACTATTCAGTTGTTCCTTATTGAGTTGAAACTTATCCCATGCTACTAACTGATTGTATGTTGGCAATAAAGTACTCCATTAGTCCAGAAAAGAGAAACTCTAGATCTTCTACTGATGTATTTTACCTTATTTGTCCACTATGCTCTTTCTGTAATGACCCAAGCACGTTAAATACATGTTTAGCTCTAGGGTCAATCTACTGTAGGGCTAAATTACAGACCACAAGGACCTAAATACTATAGAGACAAATCAAATGGCTGCTCTAAGTCCTTTGGAGAACCCCTATGTAATGTCCTTGCACAGATTTGAACATTGTATTTTGAACTGTAACATTTTTTTAGAAATTCTTCTAATTTACTTTATGGAAAATATAACTAATATGGTTGGAAGGTATAAATAAACAATAATATTTTTGAAATAAATGGAAAAAGTCCAAACAAAAGTTTTGTAAAAGAAAAAAAAAAACTTAAGTAACATTGTGAACCAATTATGTCATCTATAAGTAGCAAATTTGTAGTCTCTGATTGAAACTTAAAAAGGATGTTGAATGAAAACATCACAGGATGCAAAAGCTAGTACTTGCCTTTTACCATTAACCTCTGCTGACTGGAATCACATTAAGCCTCTTTATTGCATATTAACCACAGTACAATGTCCGATGGTTGAAAACATTTAGGCTGATCGGAAAAATAAATGTGTAGAACATTAAAGTAACATAGCAAAAGTGCCATTATAGCCAACCTATATTAACATTTAATCAGATCGGATCCTTAGTCTCTATATACAGTGATATAATTGCTTCCTGGAAAAGTCTAACAGAAACCCCAGCTGAAAGTGTGGCAAGGTTCAGATGTGAACCAGGACTGCCAATCTGACAACTTTTTTTTTATAAACTAGCATTATATATGCAAATGTATTTATCTATTAATTTCAATATTAATAAAACAATTTTTCAGTCAGCAAATTAGATCTTTGGCGTGACTTTCACTAACAAATTTGTCAGAGGAATTTTTTTGAAGTGAAACTCAGATTAAAACAATGAGGTTCATTTATTAAATAGAAATATGCCTATATTAGGCATACTTCTTGCGCAGATTGCAGCGCAAAAGACCTGCAACTTTTCCGTCCTCATCTCAGGTCTAAAAAAGTGGGAGTGGCATGGGCGGGGAAAAGTACGGGCTGGCAGCCCTGTCTGATTTATCATTTTCTGTTTCTGTTTTAGGCATAAAAAATGGTCTAAATTAGGGATTAGGGAATCCACTTTGGATGCTTCATTCGATGTCGATTCGCATAAAACTTTGTTGTAATACTGTATGGAGCAGGAGCTCCATACAGTATAAGAATGTATTGGCCTCGATGAGCCGTAGTTATTACCCGAGTTCGTTATCAAGGTTTTTTACAGTAATAATTAATTCACAAAGTTATTACATGAAGTCTCACGTTATTACATGAAATCTCACAATGTATTGGCTCCTCGGAGTCAATACATTCTGATTACAACGTTTTATCCGAAGTTGATTCGCTCATCCCTAGGATAAATGTAAGACAGCTAGGAAGCTATCTTACATTTAGAAGCGGTGGTGGATCCGGCACCTCTACATAACTTTGGTGGATCCACTGCCAGTGCAGGGCCTTATTAAGACCGACACCTAAAACTCTGGTCTTAATAAAGATGCCCCAATGTGTTTTGGACTTGGACTGAGTATTTCCTCAGCACTTCTAGCACAACCAAATCAGGTCAGTGCATTGGTGCCAGAAGCTCTGCATATTTAATTTTGTACAAGTCATCTTGCCTATGAAGTGGCATTGTTTCACATGGCACTAATATAAAAAATAAAAAAATATATATTTACAGTACAGACCAAAAGTTTGGACACACCTTCTCATTCAAAGAGTTTTCTTTATTTTCATGACTATGAAGGCATCAAAACTATGAATTAACACATGTGGAATTATATACATAACAAAAAAGTGTGAAACAACTGAAAATATGTCATATTCTAGGTTCTTCAAAGTAGCCACCTTTTGCTTTGATTACTGCTTTGCACACTCTTGGCATTCTCTTGATGAGCTTCAAGAGGTAGTCCCCTGAAATGGTTTTCACTTCATAGGTGTGCCCTGTCAGGTTTAATAAGTGGGATTTCTTGCCTTATAAATGGGGTTGGGACCATCAGTTGCGTTGAGGAGAAGTCAGGTGGATACACAGCTGATAGTCCTACTGAATAGACTGTTAGAATTTGTATTATGGCAAGAAAAAAGCAGCTAAGTAAAGAAAAACGAGTGGCCATCATTACTTTAAGAAATGAAGGTCAGTCAGTCAGCCAAAAAATTGGGAAAACCTTGAAAGTAAGGGCTATTTGAGCATGAAGGAGAGTGATGGGGTGCTGCGCCAGATGACCTGGCGTCCACAGTCACCGGACCTGAACCCAATCGAGATGGTTTGGGGTGAGCTGGACCGCAGAGTGAAGGCAAAAGGGCCAAAAAGTGCTAAGCATCTCTGGGAACTCCTTCAAGACTGTTGGAAGACCATTTCAGGGGACTACCTCTTGAAGCTCATCAAGAGAATGCCAAGAGTGTGCAAAGCAGTAATCAAAGCAAAAGGTGGCTACTTTGAAGAACCTAGACTATGACATATTTTCAGTTGTTTCACACTTGTTTGTTATGTATATAATTCCACATGTGTTAATTCATAGTTTTGATGCCTTCATAGTCATGAAAATAAAGAAAACTCTTTGAATGAGAAGGTGCGTCCAAAATTTTGGCCTGTACTGTATATACACTGCTCAAAAAAATAAAGGGAACACTTAAACAACACAATGTAACTCCAAGTCAATCACACTTCTGTGAAATCAAACTGTCCACTTAGGAAGCAACACTGAGTGACAATCAATTGCACATGCTGTTGTGCAAATGGGATAGACAACAGGTGGAAATTATAGGCAATTAGCAAGACACCCCCAATAAAGGAGTGGTTCTGCAGGTGGTGACCTGACCACTTCTCAGTTCCTATGCTTCCTGGCTGATGTTTTGGTCACATTTGAATGCTGCCGGTGCTTTCACTCTAGTGGTAGCATGAGACGGAGTCTACAACCCACACAAGTGGCTCAGGTAGTGCAGCTTATCCAGGATGGCACATCAATGCGAGCTGTGGCAAGAAGGTTTGCTGTGTCTGTCAGCGTAGTGTCCAGAGCATGGAGGCGCTACCAGGAGACAGGCCAGTACATAAGGAGACGTGGAGGAGGCCGTAGGAGGGCAACAACCCAGCAGCAGGACCGCTACCTCCCCCTTTGTGCAAGGAGGAACAGGAGGAGCACTGCCAGAGCCCTGCAAAATGACCTCCAGCAGGTCACAAATGTGCATGTGTCTGCTCAAACGGTCAGAAACAGACTCCATGAGGGTGATATGAGGGCCCGACGTCCACAGGTGGGGGTTGTGTTTACAGCCCAACACCGTGCAGGACGTTTGGCATTTGCCAGAAAACACCAAGATTGGCAAATTCGCCACTGGCGCCCTGTGCTCTTCACAGATGAAAGTAGGTTCACACTGAGCACATTTGACAGACGTGACAGAGTCTGGAGACGCCGTGGAGAACGTTCTGCTGCCTGCAACATCCTCCAGCATGACCGGTTTGGCATTGGGTCAGTAATGGTGTGGGGTGGCATTTCTTTGGAGGGCCGCACAGCCCTTCATGTGCTCGCCAGAGGTAGCCTGACTGCCATTAGGTACCGAGATGAGATCCTCAGACCCCTTGTGAGACCATATGCTGGTGCGGTTGGCCCTGGGTTCCTCCTAATGCAAGACAATGCTAGACCTCATGTGGCTTGAGTGTGTCAGCAGTTCCTGCAAGACGAAGGCATTGATGCTATGGACTGGCCCGCCCGTTCCCCAGACCTGAATCCAATTGAGCACATCTGGGACATCACGTCTCGCTCTATCCACCAACGTCACGTTGCACCACAGACTGTCCAGGAGTTGGCAGATGCTTTAGTCCAGGTCTGGGAGGAGATCCCTCAGGAGACCATCCGCCACCTCATCAGGAGCATGCACAGGCGTTGTAGGGAGGTCATACAGGCACGTGGAGGCCACACACACTACTGAGCCTCATTTTGACTTGTTTTAAGGACAATACATCAAAGTTGGATCAGCCTGTAGTGTGTTTTTCCACTTTAATTTTGAGGGTGACTCCAAATCCAGACCTCCATGGGTTAAAAAATTTGATTTCCATTTTTTTTTTTTGTGTGATTTTGTTGTCAGCACATTCAACTATGTAAAGAACAAAGTATTTCAGAAGAATATTTAATTAATTCAGATCTAGGATGTGTTATTTTTGTGTTCCCTTTATTTTTTTGAGCAGTGTATATAGTCTAAGGGTACTTTCACACTAGCGTTTTTCTTTTCCGGCATAGAGTTCCGTCACAGGGGCTCAATACCGGAAAAGAACTGATCAGTTTTATCCCCATGCATTCTTAATGGAGAGCAATCCGTTCAAGATGCATCAGGATGTCTTCAGTTCAGTCATTTTGACTGATCAGGCAAAAGAGAAAACCGTAGCATGCTACGGTTTTATCTCCGGTGAAAAAAACTGAAGACTTGCCTGAATGCCGGCTCTGGCATTTTTTACCATAGGAATGTATTAGTGCCAGATCCGGCATTCAGAATACCGGAATGCCGGATCCGTCATTCCGGTCTGCGCATGCGCAGAGTGAAAAAAAGGTGAAAAAAATAAATTCCGGATCCGTTTTGCCGGATGACATCGGAAAGACGGATCCGGCATTTCAATGCATTTTTTCGACTGATCAGGCATTTTTAAGACTGATAAGGATCCTGATCAGTCTTACTAATGCCATCAGTTGGCATATGTTTTGCCTGATCCGGCAGGCAGTTCCGGCGACGGAACTGCTTGCCGGATCTCTCTGCCGCAAGTGCGAAAGTACCCTAAGGCCCCTTTCACACGAGCGAGTATTCCGCGCGGATGCGATGCGGGAGGTGAACGCATTGCACCCGCACTGAATACTGACCCATTCATTTCTATGGGGCTGTGCACATGAGCGGTGATTTTCACGCATCACTTTTGCGTTGCGTGAAAATCGCAGCATGCTCCTCTTTGTGCGTTTTTCACGTAACGCAGGCTCCATAGAAATGAATGGGGTTGCGTGAAAATCGCAAGCATCCGCAAGCAAGTGCGGATGCGGTGCGATTTTCACGCACAGTTGCTAGGAGACGATCGGGATGGAGACCCGAACCTTATTATTTTTCCTTATAACATGGTTATAAGGGAAAATAATAGCATTCTGAATACAGAATGCTAAGTAAAACAGGGCTGGAGGGGGTTAAAAAAAATAAAAAAACATTTAACTCACCTTAATCCACTTGCTCGCGATGCGGGCATCTCCGTCTGACTCTTTTACTGTATAGGACCTGTGGAGAGCATTAACTATAGTTTAAGGACCTGGGATGACGCCACTCCAGTCATCACATGGTACGTCACATGATCTTTTACCATGGTGATTCACCATGGTAAAAGATCATGTGACGTACCATGTGATGACCAAAGTGACGTCATCCCAGGTCCTTAAACTATAGTTAATGCTCTCCACAGGTCCTATACAGTAAAAGAGTCAGACGGAGATGCCCGCATCGCGAGCAAGTGGATTAAGGTGAGTTAAATGTTTTTTTATTTTTTTTAACCCCCTCCAGCCCTGTTTTACTTAGCATTCTGTATTCAGAATGCTATTATTTTCCCTTATAACCATGTTATAAGGGAAAATAATACTATTTACAGAACACCGATCCCAAGCCCGAACTTCTGTGAAGAAGTTCGGGTTTGGGTACCAAACACGCGCGATTTTTCTCACGCGAGTGCAAAACGCATTACAATGTATTGCACTCGCGCGGAAAAATCGCGGGTGTTCCCGCAACGCACCCGCGCATTTTTTAGCAACGCCCGTGTGAAAGAGGCCTAAGTATTAAAATTCTTTAAAAAAAATTCTGCAGGTATGAGATCAAGTATAGGAACATTTTCTATTACTGTACCAAGGTATCATGCATCGCTTCGAGAAATAAGAGAAATAAGCCAGAGCCCAATCTTCTTTCCTCCAGCATGTGCCATTCATGGAGAGTCTGCCAGTCCCACAGGTATGACCAGCTTTACTCTAAACTGCAAAAAGTTTGGGTTAACTGAACATTTGCATGTTGAGGTACAAGGTACATTACAGTGAACCAAGTTTGGCTTCTAAATGTGGCTTCTAAATTGCTTGGAGTAACTTAGTGGTGTTTTATATATTTCTCTACTGTCAAGTAAATGCAAAAAAATAATATCCTTCTATAGGCTAATCAGTGGTTTAAAGCAGATTAGACACCTCTCAAATCCTGCTCCCTTCTTTTTTAATTGACATTTCTCAGCAAAGGCAGTGACATTCCCTAGCTCTGTGTTAAGAAATCTTGATCAAAGAAGCAGCAGGATTTGGGTATGACAACCTTGATTTCAGGCAAGAAGGTGCCAGACTTCAAACTACTGATTATCATACATCAGCAGCCATGGGAGGATTGATCATAGACCCTACAGAGAAATTTCCTGGTCGGCCGATGCCCTGAGGGCCACTTAATCCCTTCTCTTGGTCGTTGGCAAGGTACATAAAGATATGATGCTCTCAGCATTAATGAATGTAGGATCATCAGGCACTTATGCACCTGGCCAGTGGCCACAGGAGCCCTTCTGAATTCGATGATATTGCCATCCTCAGGACGATGATACAGCTTCAAACTGTGGGACAGGTGGCAGTATTTTGCGCTGCAGTGTGGTATCTGGCTCTGTTGGGGTGGTATTTTGTCTTTCTCTACCGTATTGCTGGCCCTAATTACTTCTGTTGTCCTGCCTTGTGTCAATTTGGACCCGGATACAACATGAGACCACTTTTAGTTTTTTTCCAAGGCCACTTTCAATTCCCAGTCCACCCCTGGAAACAGCATTTAATAAAGATTCTTTAAGTTGCATTCACAAGGCAGGGGAATGATATTAGATCACCCTCAGGGCCAGTGGTGGACTGGGAACTTAAAGTGGCCCTGGAAAAAATAAAATAAAATAGGGCCCATGTTGTACATGGGCCCATATTGACACAAGGCAATCAACGCAAGTAAGTGGGTGCTAAGCCAACACATGTGGGCAGGGACAAGATAAATAGGTGGGCTCAGTAATACCATAGTACAGCACAAAATATCATCCAGCAGAACCAAATACCACAGGGTATACACCAAATTGAAGTCCTCAGCTTGGGTTTAAATTTTGCACCTACTAATACTCCTAATATTTTTGGTATCATAAAAGACATCAACAAATGTCCACAACCTACCACTATTTTTTGTACGCACTATTCACCCCTGTGTGTGAGCTCCTTTACAGTAGATTATGGACATTTGGCACCACATTGAAAGCAAAAAGGCGAAAGCAGAAAATTTTAAATTTGATGATATGCAGGATGATGTTTTTAGTAGCGATAAAGCTATGGCAGATGTCTTTAGAGAATTAGAGGGACTGCTACAGAAACAACTCAGACAGTATTGGGAGATAAGGTCCCTACAGCAGTATATAGAGCATGGTAAAATTCCTAAGGGGTTAATTTTGAATAAAACCCCAGCACAAGATCTCCTGGATGAGGAGTTTGAGGTGGAATGGAACAGATTACAATTCTCCTGTTCCATTTCACTCATGCAACTCATAATAAAAAGGAGAACAGCACTATTGGAAGTGCTGAATCAAAAAATTGGAAAATTAAAAGACCACCTTGAAATATTCTCTAGAAATAGTGAATTTGAAATGTGGCAACAAAGACTCTGTAGTGGATTAGATAAAATTGAGAGTGAGATCATTAATAAAAAAACTAAAAAACACCAGAATACACAGAGAAATCACCAGGGTGAAAGATCTGGGGAACAAATTCCCTTATCACAGAATGAGATCCCAAAAGGGAAGAAAAGGGAAGGGGATAGGGATCGGCAGGGCTTATCAGACAGCTACTCAATCTCTGTAACAAACAGATATGAGGAGCTGTCTGATCAGCATTTTTTAGATCATACCCCAGCACATCACAGAGCACGAATACGGCACAGAGAAAGGACACCTCCCAATCACAGTTTAGAATCACCGACACATCACTACAATTTAAGACCCAAGAGCACTTATCAATACCAGAACACAGGGAAGGGACAACATCACATATCACAGAGACAGGATCACCATGCACCCCAAAAGATGAACCACATAGAACAAGTAAGATACCAACACTCAAGACACAGAGGAGGGTCAGAAAGACAAGACGAAGTAAGAGGAAGAGACACATATCACAAAAGACATCACTAGCAACGGATCTCAGCGCAATAATTAACTTAAGTTCAACCACCCTGACTAAAACCCAAAATAATCTGTTAGAGAAAGGTCTGAAGTTTGCCCCCACCAATAAGATGGATAAATTCTCTACGTATATAGGAGTACAAAAACTAATAAGGAATATCTGCCTCAAAAAATATTTTATCAAAAATCCAATTGTGAGGAATGAGAAAGTGATAGTTGAAAAAAACGTAAAAAAGACAAAAAAACCCTAACAAAAACCTCCTAAAAAATAAATCAAATATGTTCCCAAGGAGTGAAATCAGTAAAGAAATAGGAGCCTTTCAGAAGTGTGTAGAGGAAGATATTTGCAAACTAAAAGCTAGACCAAGAGCCACAAACAATCTTACCAGAGGAGAGTTTGAGGCATTGAAACTACTACAAAAAAACCACTCCATCACTATACGCCCCGCGGATAAGGGAGGTGCGGTAGTGGTGATGGACACAATTAATTATAATAGGGAATGTCTCCGACAACTCTCAGATGGGGAGACCTATCAAAAATTGGGGGGAGACCCCCTTGAGAGATTTGAGTTGGAGCTCAGGAGATACAGTATGGACGGATTGGATAATGGTACGATATCACAGCAGGAACTGGATTTCATTTTGGGCACACAGAGGAGGCTACCATGCTTCTACTGTCTGCCCAAAGTGCACAAAAATCCGAATGATCCCCCAGAACGCCCTATCGTCTCAGGGATTGGATCTATCACATCCAACCTGTCCAAATATATAGACGTACAGTTACAGCCAATAGTCAAGAAAACCAATTCCTATATTAAAGATACGACCCAAATCATACAGATTCTGGAAAACTTAGATGTCCAGTCTGAATGGATTATGGGTACACTTGATGTTCAGTCACTTTATACTGTGATTGATCATCACCAAGGAATTGATGCTGTAAAAATGCAATTAATAAGAGATGGCTCGTATGGAGCAATAAAAAAAGAGTTTATAACGAAAGGAATAGAGTATATCCTGAGCCACAACTACTTCTTTTTTGAGGGGGAATTCTTCCTGCAGAAGCGGGGTACCGCCATGGGGACCAGATTCGCCCCCAGCTATGCTAATTTATTCTTGGCCGAGTGGGAATATAACCACATCAAGCCAAGGCTGGGGACGGATCTGGCCCTGTGGCGCCGTTATATAGATGATGTGATCTTCATCTGGAAAAAGAGTAAAGAAGAATTGGAAAAATTCCTAGAAACAATCAATATTAATAATTTAAATCTGGTCTTTACCTCCAACATACAGGAGAGCACCGAATTCTTGGATTTATTAATCACACAATCTGGTAATAAATATATATGTGAGACATTTTGTAAATCCACAGCTAGAAATAGTTATATCGATTTTTCTAGCTGTCACCTGCCGAAATGGCTGACAAATGTTCCCTCTGGTCAGTTCCGTAGGATTAAGCGGAACTGCACAGAGGGACATACTTTTGAGATGGAAGCCATTGAGATGAAAAGACAATTTATTGAGAAGGAATATCCTGAAAACTTAGTGGAGGAGTCACTCAACCAAATTAGGAAATTAGATAGAAGAGAGTTCTTTAATAAGGAGGACAATAAAGATAAAAATGAGATGGATAATGAGGAAGATAAAACACTAAATAAAGAAGCCATGAGAGTTGTTCTTCCATTTAATGAGAATTATAGGAAGATTCAGAAAATTATTAAAACCCATTGGCACCATGTGTTGAATGACAAAATTGTGGGACACTTACTCCCGACTGTTCCGACGATTACCTTCACTAGGGCACCCAATCTAGGTATCAAGGTGGCCCCTACCGTAAAACCGTGGAAACAGAATAAGTTGAGTTTTTCAGGAACTTGGCTGAGTTTGAAGGGTTTTTATAAATGTGGAAGGTGTATGGGTTGTAGAATGAATAAAAAACCCCGCCTGACGACTAATGTCCCCTCGACTCAGAACAACTATAATTGGGAGATAGAAGATTGTCTTACATGTGACTCCAGTGGAGTTATCTACCTTCTCCAGTGCCCCTGTAACAGACAATATATAGGACGTACCAAGAGGCCATTCAAAAAAAGAGTGGCCGAACATATTGCCAACATCAGGAAGGGGTACGATAAACATTCCCTATCTAAACATTATAAAGAGATGCATAATCAGGATCCATCAAGTCTGGTGTTTACGGCACTGGAGAAGGTGGAGAAACACTGGGGAGGCGGTGATTTTATCAGACAAATGTCTAGGATAGAATCCAGACGCATTTATGAATTTGGATCTCTACAACCGAAAGGCCTTAATTCGGAGTTGGAAATTTTTGGATTTATGTAGGTTGGATGTCTCGAGGCCGACGGCACGTCGCATGCTAGGCCGTCTATCGGCGCTGCGACGTGTCCTTGGCTCCGAGATACCCACCCTTCTTTCTCTATCAAATCCGAATAATTGTATCAAACTCTAGGATTCCTATGAAACTTTCAAGATTCCTCACATTTATTATTTATTGTTTTATATTCTTATATTGATATTTTAATCTTGAAAATTTGTTTAATAATATTTTATTATAAAAAGTCATTTTATAAGTGTTGGCAATCAGATATCAAGTTTATATTTCACATAATGATATATCACACCAATTGGGACATCTGGGCCAAAAAACGCATGTGTCCCCAAAAAACGCATAAAAAACGCATGTAAACTGCAAGAGGAAAAAAAAATAAAATTTTTTTTTTTTTTTAAATCAAGGCTGTATAGAATTATCCCTTGATTATGTGGGAGGATTCCCTTGTAAACTGGGAGTAGCATGAACAACAGGTGTCCGAGATTTGGGAAGCAATCAAAGGAATGGATAAAAATGGAGGCAGAGCAGGCAGACACTTGACCACTGAGGAAGGGAGAGTGAATCTACCCGTAACGCGTATGGTGAAACAAGTGATGTACCTGCATTGAAAAGCCTCCGATAACACTGTATGGCCATACAGAAGAAAATCTCTACAGTAAAGGATTAACTATTCTTATCGTCGAAAGCTGCACCAAAGGAAATTGCGGAACAGAGTGGCAACTCCCGCGATCTTTGGAACTCCCGCGAAATTTAAACCAGCTTGCTGTATGGAGCGACTGAATAAGCCGGCAAATATTTAAAGCTCCATTGAAGCAATAGGGAGACAGCAGACGCTAGACGGTAAGCCAAACATCGATTTAAAGTTTTCTCCAATCCAAAGCTCATATCGAGCTTAAAAGGATCAGCTATAAGAGACTTTTCACATTATCAGGATTCCTGTGGACACTTTATGAACATATTGCGCTCCCAGTGAATACACCTACAACATTTTCAGTGACATTCAGTTTCCCAAATTGGGATAGAGCGCTAGAAGATAATACCCCCTCTTCCCAAATAACAGCATATACTTGAAGTTTCTTGGTGTGATATATATTATTGAATTTATCGACACTATTGAGTCATATGAATATAGTGTTGATCATATCTACCACAATATGTGACTGTAATGTTGTATATTATTGCTACATTGTTCTTATAAATTTTATTACTTGTATTTTATGGGGATATAATAAATATTTTCTGCATATGTCAATTTGGTTGCCAAGTGTATGAGTGCTCGCTCATTACTCTATTACTATATCAACAAATGTATTAGGGCTCTAACAATCAGGAGAAGTTTTTTTAATTTAGAAAATTTGGATGATGGTGTTCAGCACACTAACCCTAATGTGAACATGTCCATGGATTTCAGAACAGCCAATAAGGGTTTTTACCCAATACATTCTAGGGTGGAAACCATGGACCATTTCCAAACAGTATTGATTAGGGAGATCAAAAATTTGCATTCCAAATATAATGCTGCACATGTCCATCACAACTTGTCACCAGCCAAAAAACTTGCATTATCATAATTACAAAATAAGTCCTCTGTCACTATAAAAATGGCAGAGAAAGGAGGTGCCATGGGTGTGATGGACACTGTGCAATATAAGCAGCAAATCATGAGTATGTTGAAGCAGCCACGCATTTACGAAATCCTGACAAGTGACCCCACTAAAAACCTATTGAAACAAATAAGAATCTTGCTATTTAAAGGCTTAGCTTTGGGGGTCATTAACCAAAAAAAGTGACTTTTTACTTAGTAATGAACCTATTACACCTATTGTCTACGGGCTCCTGAAGGTTCACAAGGGGGTCTCACCTCCGCCACTGAGACTTATTGTCTCAGTGGTGGGCTCCCTTTGAAAAAATCTGGAAGCCTGGTTAGACAATGTACTACAACCCTTAGTATGCAGAATACCAGGCTTTTTAAAGGACACAAAATAAGTATTGCGCAATACGGAACATAGAATTTGGCACTGTAATAACTGGTGGCTTAGCTGTGATGCAACAGCTCTGTATCCATCATCACCACATGGGTTTATAATGGAAGCTCTGGAATTTCATTTAAGAGCTTATAGTGAATATTCATTAGATCTCATACACTTTATTTTAGAAATTATGGTTTTTCTAATTACAATTTTTTTTTTTAGTTTGACAAAAAGTTTTTTCTACAAAAAACTGGTGTCCCTATGGGTGTGAAATACTCTCCTTTCCTGGCCAATTTGGGCCATGGCTTACTGGGAGACAATGTATATTTATAATGAAAATAATCCTTTTTTGGATAATATTAGGTGGTACGGCAGATACATCGATGACCTGCTATTTATTTGCGTATCCCCTTTTATATCCCTTATAAATAATAATAATTACAATCTTGCATTTACCCATACTGTAAATTAATATGAAATTACATTTTTAGACCTAAAATTACAGGGTATACCAAATCAGGAGATCATCACAGCTACATATAGAAAACCCATCTCAGGTAACACAATTCTTCATGCAGGTACATTCCATCCAAAACATACATTGAAAGCTATTCCCACTGGTGAATTAATCAGAGCCAAACGTAACTGCAGCACAGAAAAAGCCTACCAATGTGCACAAAAAGCTCTACACAGTAGATTGTCAGCCAGGGGTTTCCCTAATTGGATGCTAAAACAAGCCACTGCCTGTGTTAACATGACATGAGCTTTTAACAAAAAAAAACTTAATGAAAACAGGTACAAAAATAAGAGCAAGTTCACACCAACACTTATTTTACAATACAATCCTCTTTTTTTTATCAAGTACGCTCTTTAATTTACAAATGTATACCAATACTTTATGAAGATTAAAAATTACACCACATACTATCAGGAGGATTTAGAGTGTCTTACAGGAAAGCTCAAACAATAGGCCAAAAAAAGCACACCTAGCGATTTAAAAACAGATTATTCCAAATCTCTCACATGGCTATCCAATTTAGGATTTTATCTCTGTGGAAATCATCCCTGCAAAACCTGCTCTTATGTTCCCACACACCCAAAAAGAAATAAAATACAAAATAAAAAGATACTTAAATTGCAACACAGAAGGGATCATATATATGATCACGTGCACACTATGCAATCTAGTTTACATAAGCAGTACAACCAGAAAACTGAAGGTGTGTTTTCTTGAGCACCTGAATGATATCACCAATAAAAATAAAAATCATAACATCTTTGGCGCATCAAATTTTTTTTTTTTGAACAACATAATAGTAAGGTGGCGTCCCTTTGTTTAATTGGTATAGAAAAAGTAAAATTATACAAGAAGGGGGCAGTTTCAAAAAATTTGTATTGGAGAGAGAAGCTTTCTGGATTTTTACCTTAAACACAGCTCACCCTTATGGAATGAATTATCGTAGATATTTTATTACATTATTAATATATGATTGTTTCTCATTCCTGCATTATTGTACATCGTGTCATTATATTATTTATATTGTTTTAGTGCAAGTCAGTCTTCAGTAGTGTTGATCACGAATATTCAAATTGCATATTCAATTCACTTAGAGAATTTGCAAATATTTAGAATATAGTGATATATATTCATAATTTTGAATATTCGTGATTTTTTTTAAATCAGTACACATGATCCCTCCCTGCTTCTAGCCTGTGAGCGAATTTTCGTAATGCAAATTTCTATTGCAAATTTGGAGATAATGAATTCTTGAATTTGTGAATTTATGGCGAATATTTGCGTAAAAATTCACGAAATATCACAAATTTGAATATTGTCCCTGCCACTCATCACTAGTCTTCAGCCACAGGCATCTACATCAAGAGTTAATATTATAAAAATTTTACCTTACGCCTGCACTGCGGGAGTTCCTTAACATTTTAAATTGATTTTATTCCTCCCTTTTTGCTTAAAAAGCAGTTACATGCCTGTATCTGAATACTTTATACTATGAATCCATGAAGAAGACCTGTCTTATGGTTGAAACACGTTGATTTTATGCAGGAGGATTACTTGTTTATACATTTTTTTGAAATAAAGAATCATTGATTTTACTTGCAGGATCCATTTAGATTTTTTTGCTGCATCTACAGTACGTTGGGTGTGAACACAGCCCGGATCCGTGCAGAGCAGGTCAGAGCACCTTTTCCACTCGAACGCTGGACTTTGTTCTATCTACAAAGCACAAAATACTGCCTTAGCACAACCAAATACCACAGTGCAGAACATTAAGAGGATGGCATTAGAGTAGAAATCAGGGGGTACCTGTGTCTGCCAGCTAGTTGCATAAGTACCTCATGTGCTTAGTATTAGTTAATGCTGAGGTCATCTGATTGCTGTGTATCAGTCATATGCACAGTAAAGTCATTGTTATGGCAGCTAATATCCAGAGTAACTGCTGTGTGCAGCACAGACTCAATAAGGTCCTAGTTAGGGATGAGCGAATTGACTTCGGATGAAACATCTGAAGTCAATTCGTATAAAACTTTGTTTCAATACAGTACGGAGCAAGCGCTCCGTACAGTATTAGAATGTATTGTCTCCGATGAGCCAAAGTTATTACAACAAAGACAACCAAGGGTAGCTGTAAGTCAACTTTGACTGCAATCACATTAGGTGCTCAAAGTGGTCACCATTAAAGGGGTTCTGTGGGAATCTAAAAAATCTTAAAACATCCTCTAAATATCATACAATCTGCTATGGATTCTAACCTTGTAACTGTCATACTTCATGCTCCCAGTAACTCCTGTTGTTTACATCCCTGAAGTTCCTGGTAGTGGGAGTGGATTAGCTAGACCAAAACAATTCCCATAATTCTGTGCGCCTCCAGTTCAAGCCAGTTTGTAAACGCCCACTACACCTTTCCTGTTAGTGAAGCCTCGGCCACTGCACCCTCTGCAAATCAGCCCGTATCTCCTCCCACACAGCTTCAGAGAAAGTGGACTGCGCCCACTCCTGCTTCGTGAAACAGAGTGTTCCTGTGCCGTGTCAGAAACCTCTAGCAGCTCTGTGTGTCTCCCTCCATCATGGTATTAAAACACAGTTTATTTTTTAATCCAACTTCTTTCAAAGATAGAGACTTGGACTGTGGTAGTGCAGAGGTTATTACAAATATCCACTATTTGGGGAGTGTCTACTATATATATAGCCCAGCAGTGCAAGGGTTACAACAAATACTGTACATAAACTGGCTGTGCAGGGGTTATAACATATCCATAAACCATCCTTGCAGGGGTTATGTATATAGTAACCCCTGCACTGCCAGTGTATATATATGTAGAAATGAATGGGTCAGGATTCCGTGCGGATGCTGTGCGTTCACCTCCCGCAACGCATCCGTGCGGAAAACTCGCTCGTGTGAAAGGGGCCTTAGGGTCGCCACCCGTACGGGAGTGATCTGGACTGTCCGGGTTTGTAATCCTGTACCCGGGTATAAGCCTTTCTCAGACCCGGGCACAGGATTGATTTCAAACTGCAGTGCAGACTGTTTGACTTGCTCGCTCACGGTCCTGACAGCTGGTGGTGATTAAGCGGCGGCGAGCTGTGAGCGGCCAGCATTCCGGGACCAGCTCGAACCTGAAGATGACGAGGCCGCCGGACATGATGGATTGGAAGCCAGAGAGCTGGGGGCTGTGGGTGGTCAGGAGCAGGAGCACAAAGACGCTGCTGAAGGAGAGCAGAAAACCCTCGCCCCACACCATGGCGGACGCGCCAGGACTGAGTCGCTCTCATTCCCAGATCAGGCCGTATAACAATAAGACGAGCCACGGGCCTGCGCTCCTCCCGTCCATGGCTCTTCTACTGCGCTCCTTTCCTATCACCTCCCCTCTCCACCAGTCTCCGTTACCGGGCCCAGGAAAGATGCCGGACTCTCACACAACACTCTACAATCAGTACATATAAAATATGAGAAAAAGAACCGGATCGCACATCCTCAATACTATACTTTTATATAACTGCTTCGCAGCATAATTAACATCGCTTTTTAGCGTAATTTACCGTATACCTACACCTATGCTACATACTGTAGATGAGGCATTAGTATACAATTTGATCAAAAAGCATAGGCCCACTCACTGTGACAAGGTTGCCTCTTTGAATGGGACCCGATTCTAAATTTGGCGCAGCACTGCACTGCAACAACCGACGCAACAGCACCACCCCAGCAGGCAGCGGGACCCAGCGGTCAAACAGCGCCCCCGCTGTCTTACAAAGCCACCATGGCACTGGGTCCCACCAACCCACCGGGACAGCACACGAGCAACAATGGCCGCCGTACAGTACTGCACCATGTGAACAGGTTTGGGACCAACCCCATCACATACTCTCACCATGTGAACAGGTATATTGTATACCAATCCCTCATGTATAGCATGCAGCATAGGTTTAGGTATACGATATATTGCGCTGAGAAGCGATGTTATTTATACTGAGAGGCAGTTAGATAAAAGTATAGTATTGAGGATGTGCGATCCAGTTCTTTTAATTATATTTATTTGTACTCTACAGTCAGTGTGCCGGCCCCGAGTGACGGTTCCCGGGGGATGAGGGCTACATTACTATAACTGGGGGACACTAATGGGGGCATTAGTCTTAATGGGTGGCACTAATGGGGCATTACTCTTATTGGCTAGGGGATGAGGGCTACATTACTATTACTGGGGTTGCTAATGGGGGCTTTAATATTCCTGGGGAGCCACAGTATGACAGCGACTTCACACCCCGTGTTAAGCCACGCACCACAACCACACCCCCTTTGGGGTGTGCCTTAACTTGCCTGGTATTTTTTCGTTGGGAAAGGTGGGAACCCTACTGGGCCTGCGGTAAACAGTGAGAAGGCCGCGGCGCTACTGCCAGCGCCGCTACCTTCTCAAACAGCTGATCGGCGGGGGTCCCGGGTGTCGGACCCCTGCCAATCAGATGCTGATGATCTATCCAGAGGATAGATCATCAGTTTAAAAAAAAAATGCAGAACACCTTTAAACATTGACCGCATACTTGTGTAAAAATTGGATATGTGGATACACAGTATACGGGCCTGTCCATGTAAAATGCTGCGGAGCCATCAATTTGAATGGATCCACCATCTGGAATATATGTTGCTGTGCAATGGCACAGAACAAAAGCCCACGGAAGTAATACAGTGCTTCCGTGGGTTTTCAGTCTATGCCATCATGAAAAAAAAAAGAAGTGCATGCACTACTCTTTTGTGTTGCGGAACCGTCGGATGTAGATTGCGGGACCCATTCAAATGAATGAACCCAAGTCCACAGACAGCAACCGCATGGATGGTGCCCATGCATTTTGGTCACCAATAAACTACGGTAGTCAAAATGAGAATGAATTACACACAGGTGGACTCTATTAATTAGACAGATTTCACATCTGAGCTTGCCTTTTCGCATATGGGAAGTGAATGTGGTGATTTTTTAGGCCCCTTTCAGACGGGCGTCGCAGGTGAGGGCTGGATGCGATGCAGGTACATTCAGGGAAAATCGTACGAGTAGGCACGCAATTGCAGTCAGTTTTGAGTGCGATTGTGTGCCGTTGTTCAGTTTGCTTCCACGCGAGTGCAATGCATTTTTCACACATGTGAGAAAAACCTGAATATGGTACCCAGACCCAAACTTCTTCACTGAAGTATGGGTTTGGGATCGATGTTCTTTTTATTTTATTATTTTCCATTATAACATGGTTATAATTAAAAATAATAGCGTTCTTTAATTCAGAATGCTCAGTAAAATTCAATTGTGGGGTTAAAAAAATAAATAAAAATTTAACTCACCTCATCCACTTGATGGCGCAGGCGGGCTTGTCTTCTTTCTTCTTCTTGCAGGACCTGGCTGGATAAGGACCTTTGATGACATCATCACGCTCACCACGTGGTGAACGCAGTGACGTCAGCGCAGGTCCTGCGAAATAAAGATATAAATCTTCTATCTTCATATAGCAGGACCTGGGCTGACGTCACCGCGTTCACCACGTGGTGAGCGTGATGATCTCACCGAAGGTCCTTATCCAGCCAGGTCCTGCAAGAAGAAGAAAGAAGACAAGCCCGCCTGCTCGATCAAGTGGATGAGGTGAATTAAATATATATATTTTTTTAACCCCATAATTGAATTTTACTAAGCATTCTGAATTAAAGAACGCTATTATTTTTCATTATAGCCATGTTATAATGGAAAAAAATAAAGTAAATGGGGTCCTGGGTAACTCATCCCTTGTCTCCTTAGCAACCATGCGTGAAAATCACACCGCATCCGCACTTGTTTATGGATGATTGCGATTTTCACGCATCCCCATTCATTTCCATGGGGCCGGGGTTTTTCATATTATTTTTTTTTATATATACACACACACACAGTATAAATATATATATATATATATATATATATATATATATATACATACACACATACACTGAGTACATATATATATAAACATAAGAAATTCCATGGTTCATCCAGGGTGTAAATTAAAGTAGTTTATTTTATTCAACAGACAGCGACGTTTCGGTCTGCTTGCTGGGACCTTTCTCAAGCACTAAAGAGCAAGGTCCAAGCAAGCGGACCGAAACATTGCTGTCTGGTGAATAAAAGAAACTACTTTGATTTTAAACCCTGGATGTGCTGCAGAATTTTTTATGTTTATAGATTTTTCTGAGGTGGATCGCCGCTGGCAGTCCACGTTTACACATATAAACCGCAGTGCTGCACAGTGTTGTTATATATATATATAGATTTACACTATATATGGTATATATATATATATATATATACACACACACACACACTCTATGTATGTATATATATATATATATATAAATATATATATATACAGGGTGGGCCATTTATATAAATACACCTTAATAAAATGGGAATGGTTGGTGATATTAACTTCCTCTTTGTGGCAGTATATGTGAGGGGGGAAACTTTTCAAGATGGGTGGTGACCATGGTGGCCATTTTGAAGTCGGCCATTTTGAATCCAATTTTTGTTTTTTCAATAGGAAGAGGGTCATTTGACACATCAAACTTATTGGGAATTTCACAAGAAAAACAATGGTGTGCTTGGTTTTAACGTAACTTTATTCTTTCATGAGTTATTTACAAGTTTCTGACCACTTATAAAATGTGTTCAATGTGCTGCCCATTGTGTTGGATTGTCAATGCAACCCTCTTCTCCCCCTCTTCACACACTGATAGCAACACCGCAGGAGAAATTGTAGCACAGACTTCCAGTATCCGTAGTTTGAGGTGCTGCACATCTCGTATCTTCACAGCATAGACGATTGCCTTCAGATGATACGAGATGTGCAGCACCTGAAATTACGGATACTGGAAGCCTGTGCTAGCCACAAACAGGAAGTTAATATCACCAACCATTCCCATTTTATTAAGGTGTATCCATATAAATGGCCCACCCTGTATATATACACACTCCATATAGAGTATATATATATATATATATATATATACACTCACCTAAAGAATTATTAGGAAAACCTGTTCTATTTCTCATTAATGCAATTATCTAGTCAACCAATCACATGGCAGTTGCTTCGATGCATTTAGGGGTGTGGTCCTGGTCAAGACAATCTCCTGGACTCCAAACTGAATGTCAGAATGGGAAAGAAAGGTGATTTAAGCAATTTTGAGCGTGGCATGGTTGTTGGTGCCAGACGGGCCGGTCTGAGTATTTCCCAATCTGCTCAGTTACTGGGATTTTCACGCACAACCATTTCTAGGGTTTGCAAAGAATGGTGTGAAAAGGGAAAAACATCCAGTATGCGGCAGTCCTGTGGGCAAAAATGCCTTGTGGATGCTAGAGGTCAGAGGAGAATAGGCCGACTGATTCAAGCTGATAGAAGAGCAACGTTGACTGAAATAACCACTCGTTACAACCGAGGTATGCAGCAAAGCATTTGTGAAGCCACAACACGCACAACCTTGAGGCGGATTGGCTACAACAGCAGAAGACCCCACTGGGTACCACTCATCTCCACTACAAATAGGAAAAAGAGGCTACAATTTGCACGAGCTCACCAAAATTGGACTGTTGAAGACTGGAAAAATGTTGCCTGGTCTGATGAGTCTCGATTTCTGTTGAGACATTCAAATGGTAGTTTCCGAATTTGGCGTAAATAGAATGAGAACATGTATCCATCATGCCTTGTTACCACTGTGCAGGCTGGTGGTGGTGGTGTAATGGTGTGGGGGATGTTTTCTGGGCACACTTTAGGCCCCTTAGTGCCAATTGGGCATCGTTTAAATGCCAGGGGTTACCTGAGCATTGTTTCTGACCATGTCCATCCCTTCATGACCACCATGTACCCATCCTCTGATGGCTACTTCCAGCAGTATAATGCACCATGTCACAAAGCTTGAATCATTTCAAATTGGTTTCTTAAACATGAGAATGAGTTCACTGTACTAAAATGGCCCCCACAGTCACCAGATCTCAACCCAATAGAGCATCTTTGGGATGTGGTGGAACGGGAGCTTCGTGCCCTGGATGTGCATCCCTCAAATCTCCATCAACTGCAAGATGTTATCCTATCAATATGGGCCAACATTTCTAAAGAATGCTATCAGCACCTTGTTGAATCAATGCCACGTAGAATTAAGGCAGTTCTGAAGGCAAAAGGGGGTCCAACACCGTATTAGTATGGTGTTCCTAATAATTCTTTAGGTGAGTGTATATATATATACACACGCATACACAGTGTCTGTATATATTGTGGGGGTTTTAACTCCGTCACTGTGCACACATACACGCGTGTCAGTTCACTCTTCACCAGAAACAGTGTTTATTTCAGCATACAAAGGTAAACATGTCCAAACTTTAGCTTTAAGCTTTCTTCAGCCCTCAAATATTGCATAACATAAAGTCCCACATTCTGTGTTCAGTCCAAATCAGGTAACAACAATATGGTCTCACCACTCTCTGGGGTCTTTCAGAAACCAAGTCCTCCCTCTTAGCTTGTTCAGCTTTACTTAGCCTGTGCACACTTGATCTCCTCAGCTGAGATTCCCACACCCTTTTTAACCACACAGTAGGAAAACCCTGGATGTAGTACGGGAGTGACCTGTCCCACCCAAGCTCTCTGGTCACTCCTAAAACCCGGACCCAAAATCCACTTTAACGAAAACCTCCCAGCAACCTAATGTTACTGGTATACTTATTTCCGGGAATTATATCACTGAGGCATACATTCTCAGTGAGACGTACTGACCATCCACGATTCTCCCCTCTAGGTTACTACAATATACACTCACCTAAAGAATTATTAGGAACACCATACTAATACGGTGTTGGACCCCCTTTTGCCTTCAGAACTGCCTTAATTCTACGTGGCATTGATTCAACAAGGTGCTGATAGCATTCTTTAGAAATGTTGGCCCTTATTGATAGGATAGCATCTTGCAGTTGATGGAGATTTGAGAGATGCACATCCAGGGCACGAAGCTCCCGTTCCACCACATCCCAAAGATGCTCTATTGGGTTGAGATCTGGTGACTGTGGGGGCCATTTTAGTACAGTGAACTCATTGTCATGTTCAAGAAACCAATTTTAAATGATTCGAGCTTTGTTACATGGTGCATTATCCTGCTGGAAGTAGCCATCAGAGGATGGGTACATGGTGGTCATGAAGGGATGGACATGGTCAGAAACAATGCTCAGGTAGCCCGTGGCATTTAAATGATGCCCAATTGGCACTAAGGGGCCTAAAGTGTGCCCAGAAAACATCCCCCACACCATTACACCACCACCACCAGCCTGCACAGTGGTAACAAGGCATGATGGATACATGTTCTCATTCTGTTTAAGCCAAATTTGGACTCTACCATTTGAATGTCTCAACAGAAATCGAGACTCATCAGACCAGGCAACATTTTTCCAGTCTTCAACAGTCCAATTTTGGTGAGCTTGTGCAAATTGTAGCCTCTTTTTCCTATTTCTAGTGGAGATGAGTGGTACCCAGTGGGGTCTTCTGATGTTGTAGCCCATCTGCCTCAAGGTTGTGCGTGTTGTGGCTTCACAAATGCTTTGCTGCATACCTCGGTTGTAACGAGTGGTTATTTCAGTCAACGTTGCTCTTCTATCAGCTTGAATCAGTCGGCCCATTCTCCTCTGACCTCTAGCATCAACAAGGCATTTTCGCCCACAGGACTGCCGCATACTGGATGTTTTTCCCTTTTCACACAATTCTTTGTAAACCCTAGAAATGGTTGTGCGTGAAAATCCCAGTAACTGAGCAGATTGTGAAATACTCAGACCTGATTGGTTGACTAGATAATTGCATTAATGAGAAATAGAACAGGAGTTCCTAATAATTCTTTAGGTGAGTGTATATATATATATATATATATATATATATATACCTTATAGAGTGCAAATATATTATATATATATATATATATATATATATATATATACTGCGTGCAGAATTATTAGGCAAATGAGTATTTTGACCACATCATCCTCTTTATGCATGTTGTCTTACTCCAAGCTGTATAGGCTCGAAAGCCTACTACCAATTAAGCATATTAGGTGATGTGCATCTCTGTAATGAGAAGGGGTGTGGTCTAATGACATCAACACCCTATATCAGGTGTGCACAATTATTAGGCAACTTCCTTTCCTTTGGCAAAATGGGTCAAAAGAAGGACTTGACAGGCTCAGAAAAGTCAAAAATAGTGAGATATCTTGCAGAGGGATGCAGCACTCTTAAAATTGCAAAGCTTCTGAAGCGTGATCATCGAACAATCAAGCGTTTCATTCAAAATAGTCAACAGGGTCGCAAGAAGCGTGTGGAAAAACCAAGGCGCAAAATAACTGCCCATGAACTGAGAAAAGTCAAGCGTGCAGCTGCCAAGATGCCACTTGCCACCAGTTTGACCATATTTCAGAGCTGCAACATCACTGGAGTGCCCAAAAGCACAAGGTGTGCAATACTCAGAGACATGGCCAAGGTAAGAAAGGCTGAAAGACGACCACCACTGAACAAGACACACAAGCTGAAACGTCAAGACTGGGCCAAGAAATATCTCAAGACTGATTTTTCTAAGGTTTTATGGACTGATGAAATGAGAGTGAGTCTTGATGGGCCAGATGGATGGGCCCGTGGCTGGATTGGTAAAGGGCAGAGAGCTCCAGTCCGACTCAGACGCCAGCAAGGTGGAGGTGGAGTACTGGTTTGGGCTGGTATCATCAAAGATGAGCTTGTGGGGCCTTTTCGGGTTGAGGATGGAGTCAAGCTCAACTCCCAGTCCTACTGCCAGTTTCTGGAAGACACCTTCTTCAAGCAGTGGTACAGGAAGAAGTCTGCATCCTTCAAGAAAAACATGATTTTCATGCAGGACAATGCTCCATCACACGCGTCCAAGTACTCCACAGCGTGGCTGGCAAGAAAGGGTATAAAAGAAGAAAATCTAATGACATGGCCTCCTTGTTCACCTGATCTGAACCCCATTGAGAACCTGTGGTCCATCATCAAATGTGAGATTTACAAGGAGGGAAAACAGTACACCTCTCTGAACAGTGTCTGGGAGGCTGTGGTTGCTGCTGCACGCAATGTTGATGGTGAACAGATCAAAACACTGACAGAATCCATGGATGGCAGGCCTTTGAGTGTCCTTGCAAAGAAAGGTGGCTATATTGGTCACTGATTTGTTTTTGTTTTGTTTTTGAATGTCAGAAATGTATATTTGTGAATGTTGAGATGTTATATTGGTTTCACTGGTAAAAATAAATAATTGAAATGGGTATATATTTGTTTTTTGTTAAGTTGCCTAATAATTATGTACAGTAATAGTCACCTGCACACACAGATATCCCCCTAAAATAGCTAAAACTAAAAACAAACTAAAAACTACTTCCAAAAATATTCAGCTTTGATATTAATGAGTTTTTTGGGTTCATTGAGAACATGGTTGTTGTTCAATAATAAAATTAATCCTCAAAAATACAACTTGCCTAATAATTCTGCACTCCCTGTACATATACTATTTTATCCACCATGTAAATGTAGCTGAAATATCAATGTACTGTAGGACATACCTTTTAATATTTATTGTGTAGGCTGACTAAAATTAGAAGGAATAAAGATCGCAGAAAGCTTAGAAACTGTAGTTGTTTGTCACTCACTACCTCTAGCAGATTCGCCAAACACTACCTCTAATCAAGGGACAGCAAATAATGTTCTGCACTTTCATCATATTCACTGCCTGATGATTCAGCAGTGAATATGATGAAAGTGCAGAACATTATTTGCTCTCCCTTGATTAGAGGTAGTGTTTGGCGAATCTGCTTTACATGCAGAACGCCCGATGGACAGTAAAAAGAGCGCAGGCGCAGAAGGTTCCGATTCCTTCTATGCAGACGTCCGGCCCTCCCATCGCTTTGAAATGTCACGACTTGTATCCACTGCCTTGGAGAGAGGCATGCCAGGATAGCTAGTCGTGACGTCAGCTACAGAAATACTTCCTGGATGAGGAGAGTCACGTGACCGCTCTCTACATCGGCGGTCAGAGATGAGATCGGAACAAGAAGTAAATTAGTAAGTTGCAGGGCATGGCAGGGGAGAGTGAATGAAAGAGAAAAATGTTAAAGTGTAGAACCCCTTTAAAGGGAACCTGTCACCTGGATTTTGTGTATAGAGCAGAGGACATGGGTTGCTAGATGGCCGCTAGAACATCCGCAATACCCAGTCCCCATAGCTCTGTGTGCTTTTATTGTGTAAAAAAAAAACGATTTGATACATATACAAATTAACCTGAGATGAGTCAGAGCTTGAAAATATGACTCTTCTCTGGTCACACAAGTAAGATATGACTCTTTTATGTTAATTTGCATAAAAGGCGGGAAGTACAAAAATGCATAATACTTATTGAATTTGTCTGCAAATGAAATTAAAAGTGTCATTTATATGTTTAAGGTAACACAATGAGCATTTAGAAACGCTCAATGTCGAAAATATCTTTGGAAAATAATCTCAAAAAGTTACAAAGCCCTATTTTGTGACTTTTTCAAGCCAGTATGCTGGAGTGAAGGGCTAAATAAAATTCCACTTTATATGTATTCTACATATATACTGCAACTTAAAAAAATAAATAAAATGATGCATCTCTCACTTTTTCCACCGCCCTTGCCACTTTTCAGAAAGGGGACATGGCAAGGACGGGAAGAGACATGGCCAGCAGCGGCAGCAAATCTAACTTTATTTACAACAGTTTTATGGTGCAAAAGAAGGTAGAAGATCAGAGCTGCAGTAGATTTCTGTTTAGGTGCATGGACTGCCAGAGGATACACCTAATTTATGACGAGGCCTGAACTTCTCAGATATAGAAAAGTTTTTCTATTAAATTAGTTTATTACTCCACAATGGGGGGGGGGTTCTAGCAATTGACTATTGTTGGCCTATATTCAGAATAGGTCATTAATATCTCATGGGTGTGTGGGGGGGTATAACGTCCAGCACCTCTGCCTATCTGGTAAGCGCTGTGGCCTATTTCTATTGATGTCATGTTCATTGGTCCATTGGCCTATTTGCAGCTCAGTACCATTCAAGTGAGTAGGCCTGTGGTGCAATGCCAAAAACAGCTGCTATACAATGTATGGTGCTGTGCTTTGTATGCTGTGCACAGGCCATAGGTTAGGTTCCTGATAGTGGGATCACTTTTAGGCCTAGTTCACACGAACGTATGGCTTTTATAGTTTTTTGCGGTCCGTTTTTCACGGATCCGTTGTTCCGTTTTTGAGTTCCGTTGTGTTTCCGTTTCCTTTCCGTTTTTCCGTTCCGTTTTTCCGTATGGCATATACAGTATACAGTAATTACATAGAAAAAATTGGGCTGGCCATAACATTTTCAATAGATGGTTCAGAAAAAACGGAACGGATACGGAAGACATACGGATGCATTTCCGTATGTGTTCCATTTTTTTTGCGGACCCATTGACTTGAATGGAGCCACGACCCGTGATTTACGGCCAAATATAGGACAAGCTCTATCTTTAAACGGAACGGAAAAACGGAAATACGGAAACGGAATGCATACGGAACACATTCCGTTTTTTTTGCGGAACCATTGAAATGAATGGTTCCGTATACGGACCGTATACGGAACACAAAAAAACGACCCGTACACCCGCAAAAAAAACGTTCGTGTGAACTAGGCCTTAGTAAGTTTGTCAGCTGTTGCGGATTGCTAGGCAGGTTATTTGTGTCCCATTGGTTTTATTACAGTGCCCTGTTCTAACTTTTCAGGGGCTCTCCAAGCACTGATCGTATCATCTATAAGTCTAGTGAACGATCAATGGGGAAGGACCCCTTTGATCATGCCATAAACACTAATAATCAAAAAGTTTATCAATAAGTAAGCTTTCATTGGACAGCTAGTTACCTGCTCCAGGGACACACATGCAGGGCTGTAGAAATGCAATACTGTAGAACATGGCTCTTTAATGGACACAGCAAAAAGACATATTGGCGATCATTAAGAGGTTAACATTTCTGGTTCCTGTTTATGATTGATTGCATACTCTCTATCACTCTGTAAAGTGGTCCTGTTCTATGTGGGTCTGTTAACCTGAAATTAACCCTGTTAATTTCTATTTTTCTGGACAATGTATTAAAAAACCATAAATGACAAAGATCATAGGGATATATGTCCACAGTCAAGAATACTGATACAAGCACATTAGCTTCATTCACTATGAACAGTAAAATATTGATGATCACAATTGTCTGTACACTGAACTTCATCCTCAGAGAAATCATGGGACAAGAACACTGAAAAAGAGTTCATTATTTTTTAAACAAAAGCAGGAAATCCTATGACGTATGGGAGTCTACAGACGAGAGCGACATAAACCTAGCTCAACTCATTATTGACCTTATAATATAAGGTAACCTGTTTTGTGTATATTATCCGTTACTCATATTTATTGAAGTTATATTGGAGGAAGTGACATTTGTTTTGCTATTTCTAGCTTGACGGCTCCAGTCCACTGCCAACTAGCTCCAATAAATGGTTTGTTTACCATTTTGAAATACTACCCTGTTGAATTGAGATAAGGCATGACCCTGAAGCATATAGGTTTAGCAAAAACTGGAAAGGGAGAGATAATGGCTCACAAAGCAAACTATGAAAACTGGCCCTGAAGAACTACAACATTACTTAGAAAGATAAGTGTAATCTGCTTGTAACTTCATAATGAGGTTGGTCTACGAGTTGAGGGAAGTATATTGATAAAGCCAAAGCATATAGGTTTTATTCCTACCATATTTCCCAGACTATAGGATGCACAGAGCTATTAGAAATAACCATTAATTGATAGTAAATCTAAAAAAAAACTGGGTTGCAGTGTTGTAGCTTGATAAGACTTTTAAACTTTTATGTTATATATATATATATAAAATATATAAAATTCAATATATAATATAATTAGTGATAATTATTGAATATGTCTTAGTTAAAAAAACAAGCCTAAGATATAATCACAAATTATATTTTTAATATTTTTAATTTTTGTATTAGAAAAAACTCAAAAAAATAAGGCTTACAGCCGCCATGAACAGGAATTTTTACTGTATTACTAATTATCATACAGATATCGAGTCACTTATCAATGTGGAATACAGGATAAAGGTCGATCTTACAGCAGATAGGAAGGAAGCGTTCCTTCCTAACAATCTGCTGATTGCTTGGTGGAGGAGAGCCCTGGATTTCTATGCAGCAATCTTCTCCAGAGTATGATGAGGAGCGATTCCTAATGTCATCACTCTTCCCCATACTGACTCGTTGTTTGCCGGCAGGAGATCGTGTTTCACTGCTCAATCAGCTGCGGCTAAGCGATCATTTTTGCGTGCACACATATGATCCGATTACCCGATGAATGACCGTTTTGCTCGTTAATTGGGTAATCGGGGGTACATTTACACCGCCTGTTTTCTCAGCAATTCTCGGCATGTGTAAAGGGCCCTTAAGTGATATCCTAATAATCTGGTCTGACCCTCAACAGGTCTTTTAATGTGGCTCTCTTTACTAGCAATCATATTAGCAATCTATGCACGGTGTGTAGGCTTGTGTATTCAGACTGTAGATAACTTTTACCTTATTTTAAAGGCAGATTAGGAAAAACAATGAGTAGCTTTTTATTGAAAACAATATAATAGCAACAAAAAACTAAATGGCTAAACAAAATGATGAATACTGAATATTAGAATACATGCAAGTCTATGCTTCAGATGCCAGAATTCTAACATGCATAGAAACATAAGCTGGCATTTCTAAATTGCTATTGTAAATAAATGTGTGTATTGTAATGCTGAAATTGAATTTATGAGACATTCATAATTACCTTGTGGGCATGTTATGTACTTTGCATCTTAAGTATGAACACAGGATTCATTTTCCATATTGAACTCACAGACCTGTTGTCTGATGTCACTAGATATTCACACATGACATGACATCTGATTTACAATACACTGCAGGCGCCATCAATTAGCTCTAACATAGCTCATTAAATTTGATGGTACTTTATAGTTATACATTTTATCTTATCATATTAAAGAGGCATCTTCATAACGTGTGAAAGCTTGGCTCTATGTCTTATCCATGATATTCATGATATGACGCCAAGCCTATTGTATGTTAATTTTAGTAAAATGATTTCACTTCTGAGCCATACTGTATAGCTAAGGATTTAATCAAGCTCCATTACCTCCCTGAGTGGTTCACTTCCAAGAGCGTCTGGTTTACTATATGTTTTTCAGAATAGATAGTTTTTCTTAACTTGCCGATTGTAATTAGGAAAGAGATCCTTCAAACGTATTGTAAACATTGTTTCAATGATAAAAATTGATCTGTTTATATGAGATGCTTAAATCATGTTGTGAGCTTGACGTACTGCATGATTTATGTACTGCAGCAGGCTGATTTACTAAATAAATATCTGTCTGCTACTGTCTATTCTGAAAAAAAAAATATTTAATTGTATTTTCAAAAACACTTGAAGCAAAGTCTTAAGGGGATCCACAGATATAAACTTTTTTTTATCTAATGTGACCAGTCTGGAAAAGTGTTTTCTAACAGTTTTTTTATCCTCTGGATAGGTCATCAGTATCTGATTGTGGTGGCCCAACACCCGAGACCCTCACCACTCAGCTGTTTGAAAGGGCATCACACTCTTGCAGTAGCGCGGGCAGCCTTCTCACAGCTCACCAAGCACAGCTCCATTCACCTCTATGGGGCTGAGCTGTGCCTAGGCCATGTGGCCAATTAATGTGATGTCCCATGGCCTAGGCAAAGCTGTGAGAAGGCCATGGCTCTGTTGCAAGTGCTGGTGCCTTCTAAAACAGCTGATTGGCGGGGGTCTCAGGGGTTGGCTTCCCACCAGATACCGATGGCCTATCTAGAGGATATATCATCAATTAAAACCCCTTCAACTCTTGTAAGAAAAATAATTGCGTCTATAGCGAAAAAATGGTCAGAAATTATTAAGATTTTCTAAATCATTGAACGTGATTTAAGAATTTTTTTTTTTAATTGGCTGCATTTCTAACCATAGAATGCATTCCATTATCTTATAAATAGTAAAATTGTTATGAGGAGAATTTACCAAGGCTGGGGTTTCAAATGACAGTCTTGATATCCTATGCACTAGAGTGGGAGGCACATATTTTATTAAGTGGAGCAAGTTTCTTAAAAAAAATGTTGCATTTGATCATCTATAGGCCACTTATACACAGTCAGTATTTGGTCAGCGTATCGATTCAGAATTTGTCCCAAAATTCTTGTGATTTGTAGAGTGAGAAAGACCCCCAAATTATCATTTTTATTTATTAATTATCTCTAGCTAGTATTTTTGATCAGTATTTTTCAGCCAAAACCAGTAATGAGTGAAAAACACAAAGGGGGAATATATTTCTCTCTCTAAGTTCCACTCATGGTTTTGGCTCATAAATACTGTTGAAAACAAATGACTACTTACTGATTCTGTGAAAGTGGCAATGAAAAGACAAACTCAGAGGAGGACAGCAAAAAGCCACCTTTATATTTCTCTAAAAATAAATAATTAGAAGATTTATTACTACTATTCAAAATTCTAAGATCATATGAAAAAGAAGAAAGTAACACTGCATACAAAGGCTGCACATCTTATTAAATTTCATAGTTTATTTAGAAACACAAAGCCCAAAAGATCAAAACCATTGTATACAATTACAACATTGTGTTTGGACCAGCCATACGCCTAGCACACAGGTCTACAAACACCAAGTTCTACATAGGAACATATACTGTATAAGCTGCCTAAGGAGTACACAATTAATAAATATGGCATAAAAAAAACTGTACAAAATGCTTATCAAATAGAAAAGTAGGAGGTCATGGTGTCTAGCTAATACGCCCCACACGTATCACCGGATTAAGCCAGCTTCCTCAGGGGTCTATAGATCAAAGCAGTTGTGTCCAATATATATATATACAGAAGTAAATTAGACAAAAGTAGAAATCACCTGTTCTAATTTATTTTCAAACAGGTGATTTCTACTTTTTGTCTAAATTACTTATGTATATATATCTTGGACACAACTGCTTTGACCTATAGACCCCTGAGGAAGCTGGCTTGATCCGGCAATACGCGTGGGGCATATTACCTACACACCATAACCTCCTATTTATGAATTGTGTACTCCTTTGGCGGCTTATATATGTTCCTATGTAGAATTTGGTGTTTGTAGACAAATGTGTTGGACATATGGCTGGTCCAAACACAATGTTGTAATTGTATTCAATGCTTTTAATCTTTTGCGCTTTGTGTTTCTAAATAAACTATGGATTTTAATATTAAGATGTGCAGCCTTTGTATGCAGTGTTACTTTCTTCTTTTTCATATGGTTTCATGTTGATACCGTTGTTTGCACTCTGAGGTTCTTACTTGGTGTGCCCCCTGACTTTATCTCTAAATTCAAAGAGCAAAATAATAGAACTGAGTTCATCACAGTTAGACACACTGGTTCAGATTTACTGGGGGAGATTTATCAAACTGGTGTAAAATAGAACTGGCTTAGTTGCCCATAGCAACCAATCAGATTCCACCTTTCATTTTTCAAAGGAGCTGTGAAAAATGAAAGGTGGAATCTGATTGGTTGCTATGGGTAACTAAGCCAGATATACTTTACACCAGTTTGATAAATCTCCTCCACTACTTCTAAAGATGGGGCAAACTTAGACAGGCTGCTGTCTAGATCTGCACCATATTTACCACATTGGCTCAGACTAGATAATAAATCTTGTGCTGGGATAGACACTTTTTTATTTGTTGGCATACTTTTTTTATGCCAGAATTGTGTCATAAAATGGTACATATTTTCCCCCACTCATTTCCCAGTGAAGCTCCTCTCCCTTTCTGAAATACGTCCCTCCTTTCTGAGCATGTCTGAAAAGTGTAGAAACCCTACATGTGCCCAACTGCTCCAATTTTCGCCATTTTTTAGACCGATTTTTGCTACAGAATTATTAGTATAAATGGTCCACTGTGTGATAAATTTGGTGCATATTGCTAGACATGTTAAACATTTTTCTACTCCATACACCAATGAGTAGATTTAAAGAAACTGGTGTAAAGGAAAACTGGCTTAGTTGCCCCTAGCACCTTTCATTTTTCAGAGCTCCTTTGGAGAGTGAAAAGTGGAATCTGATTTGTTGCTATGGGAAACTAAGCCAGTTTTCTTTACACCAGTGTTCATACATCTCCCCTCAAATCTTAATTCACTTACTTCACACCAAAAATTTGCTCTAAAATCATAGTACATGTCAATAAATCTGGTATAGCCATGCTCTTTTTCTAGACAATTTTCAAAACTGTCCGGAGTGGCCTAAAAAGTGTGTTTATCATAATGAGTCTCACACATGGCATGTTCTAGCTCATTTTGCTCAATAATCCTCCCTCAAAATGTCCACACTCTCATTCTCTAGGTCCTATGTTCATTCCTGCAGCTACAGGCATACATTTTAATTAGCATGCCTCTGGCTGGTGAGAGTCAACTGACCTAATATGGCTGAAAGGAAGATGCTTTTTCATGTCCCAAAACTGAAGGCAGGAAAAGTCTGGAGCACAAATATGTTGCACATTTATCATAGTCATCAGTGTCATATTGCTAGAAGTGCCAGTTCCCCGATCGATCCTATGAAATTAAATATAGCCATAAAAATAATTACATATGTAAGTAGTTAATTTTAGATATTTGTGAAGAAACTGCAGTGTGGATAAATCAAGAGAAGAAGATTTATTATAGTTTGTAGCCAATACTGTGTTTTTGCTTTTACATCATACATCACCACACATTGTAGACTTTCTAAGGAAAAATTACTATTTTGAGTAAAATTGAAAAGTTACCAATATAAATCAAATAAATCTTTAATAAAAATGTAAATAAAAAATGTGATATATTATTATATACAGATAATGGTAATGCTGCTTATTTGGGATGCAAATATAATTCAGATAACGCTACAAAAAAACCTAGTCGCATGTTTTACTGTGTTCCTTTGCTATTAATTATACAAATTAAATGGTAATCAAGGAGTAAAATCCGTGCTGAAGTTTAGCAAAAATTGCTACAAAAGTTCTAAAATATGATTTATGAGAACATGAGGTAAAATGTTCCATAGGTTCTGCAGCTGAATGTATAACTGCAGACATTGTCAGTAACCGTAATACAGTATATAAATCTGTGTCTTCACTTGACACCTGAGCAATATGTCACAGTTTCTTATTTGCTATTCCATCTGCAGCCAAAGTGATCCACAAGTTCATGAAAATGACAGTCTCTTGCTGCACAGCAATTTCAATCAAACATATTTTTGCATTTTTAATACCATCATCTTTATTGATGTTCATGTTGAAAGCTGAAATATGCATATTTTGAACTAAATAAAAGCAATGCCCAAAAAGAACAATCAAGTGCAGCCACAGTACTGGCAAACTAACAAAGTGGGACTATGTGTGCTTAAGGGCTAGCACACCTTCAGGGGCCTTTTCTCATTTTGGGTTTAAAATCATTATTCAGTTGGCCTTTATTAAAAATTTTGAGCTGTTCTGTCGCAAAGGATTAACTGTTGGTTTAGCTGTGTAAATTGTATATGGAGACATGAGGATCAGTTCGTTCTCTCGTTGGCTGGCCTGGGTATCTTTATAAAGACCGTGCAGGGCCAGGGCTCATACCACTGAACGCCTGTGCTCCTTTTATGTGGGTATAAAGCTACTCAGACAACACAGGGTGAGGGTACAATGCTCCGGGAAGACTTAATTGGATAACTAACAGTCAGCAGCATATAGTACAGTCCCAGAAAGGACACAGGGTGGCACAGTTGACAGCAATTCAAGCTTCTGCTGACTCACCAGGGATTAAACCTCTGTGACTTTGGGGGGACCCAGGACCAGCTTCCCCAGCCAGTAGCACCCCGCTTTAGGTGGGCACCCACTGAGAAGAGGTAGAGGCAAGCTTAGGGAGCCGACCATGCACAGTGAGGCATGTGGCCAGATGATTCTATCTTCCCAAACTGGACTTTCTAACCAAACTGGTAGGCTCGAAGTTGGGCATAAGAGCAGTTCTATCCAGCAGCTGGAACCGCAGTCCCTAGACTGAAGTCCTGTAGAACACTGATGACATAAGATTGGTGAAAGATAATAGTGGCTGTTCCATCATTGGTTGCCATTTTAATCCGATTGCATAATGTCACTCTGATGACACAGCTTTTCCACGTCAGCCAAAGAGGCTGAATGGCTCTGAATGCACAGCAGGGGGCTAATGCAATCCACAGGTGATGCCATCAGCAGGTCCTTTCTCATACATGTGCTGGCTTGTTAGTCAGACCAAAAGGCACCACATACTTGACTCAAGTTGCTGTGGAAGTCGGACAGCTACAGGAAAGACACATTAAATGAAACAGTACACCTGCACAAATTAAGAACAATCCACCCCACAAGTGGTCAGGTGTTATCATCAGTACCAAAGGTGTCACATGGTATTTGCACATTGTGCAGGTCATCAAACAAACTTTACCTCTACATTACTAAAAGGTCAAAAACACTTACTTAAGCCACATTCTTATCAGTAAGATACGAATTAATATAAGGAGCCGTCAGCTAAGATGCCTGATGGAACAGAGTGAAAATTCAAAGTCTGCTTCTTGATAAACTCAAGGCTGCACAGCAGCACAGAAAGCCCAAGTTTAAAGTGCCCACATTGAGCTTATGAGTATTATGTTAAAATGCCTACAAAGCATTTTGGGGAGAATCTATCACCATCAATGTTGAAAGAAAAGCATTAGAGACATAATTCGGTCCGAAGTTTATGAAAACTTAGATTTGCAGCAAATACGGATTTTCTCATGTTTCATGGTAACAAATCAGTTTTTCCTAAAATGGCGGCTGCATGTATAAAGTCAAAGTATGAAGCCTGGGAAAATTAGATCATCCATAATGCCATTCAGCCAGAACATCTGCAGAAAGCCACCCACTGTAATGTCACAGCCCTATAAAAACCTCATCATACGCAGTCTCCACCATTGTCCTGTGAGCTGAGCATAGGAAGAGACATGGCAAATCAGTAACAGAAAAATGTTGGAGAGGGAAAGTGCAGGGAGACTGCAGGGAGAATTATTCTGCGTCAGTTTTATTTATTTATTCCTACATTTACTTATTCCTACATCAGTCATAAATAAAGTTCAATACCAATAAGATGGAAGTCTTTATTATTCCACTGCCAGCATGCCAACCAGTACCATCCAGTCTTCACCCCTTAGGGGGGCCAGGTCTTAATGATGACCATCCTCATCTTTTGTTGGCTTTAGTTCTTACACATCATCCTTCAAAGTCTCCATGTCTTAGAAAAGTCAGCAAGATGCAGAGAGAGGAGGAGCTGGATGTTCCTGATGAAATATTCTCATTGATGTGGAAAAGGAGGAAAAGCAAAAGGCAGAAGAAGGGCTCCCACCTGTAGGGCAGGAGAGTGCTCTGGTTGGAGAAGTGAGTATGCCAGAGATTATTAATATTCAGTCTTTACTGTCAAATAACCTGCAGGAGATTGCAGGCCAATAATATGCATATTGTGCCCCCAACCTAACCAGCCAAAACTCATACCAGCAATAGGCCCTGTTTAAAGGTGATGTGCGGCAATTAACAATGAAGAAGGACTCTACAATGTGGTCTTCATTATTAATTGAAAGGCAATTGCGGGCTAATTGATCAAGCAGTTCTTCAGCATGACCTCCACCTGCCTGCAGCATATCTGCTACGTGTGCCCGTACCTTAAGGCATAGTGGCCTGGGTATATCTGATTTAAAGCGATGTGTGAAAAATTAATTAGTAACAAATCAAATTTCTTGGATAACCTCGTCGAATTTGGCAAATCAAACTTTTCAAAATTTTGCTAATCTCTAATGACGATAGGACTTTTTGAAGTCAGTTTTGCTTTGAGTTTGTGGTGGTGAATGGAATGCCAAGTTTAACAAAAGTTGACACATTTTTAAGTCTTACGCTTTTGTCTAGAGACGTTACTCCAGTTTTCCTATGTGACCTCCCATCTATTAGAATCATTTTGCAACTGATAAACCTGACGTGAAAATAAAATAACATACCTAACCACACTCACTCACCCGACCACTTTTCAAAAGTAACAATGGTGGTGTGAAACACAAAACAGTTACACAGTTTGGGACAAAACTTGAAACATTCCTTTGCCAGAAAGCTGGCATACTAGTGTGATACTTTCTTCCCCAAGCCTGAGGCAATTAAAACATAATAATGGCCTATTATACATGGTTGTCCATACCTGTTCATGAAAAGAGATCAAAGTGATGATTGCTTCATGCTTTAGGTATTTGCATTAGTGTACAGTTGTGAAAAATTTGCTCCTTATGAAGTCCTCTTTTAGCATAGAACCTCGGCATAAAGATGCCTAAACATACACTGTAATCCTCCCATTAAAAGTTATTTTTGTTGAAAAGTAGACAGTATTGCTTTTATCATGTTCCTTTCACTATCACACAATGCAAAATATGTATCTGTGAAAAAACTGCTACATTCTCAAATCCTCTACTTTGAATAACAGGAAATATGCACATACAGTACAGACCAAAAGTTTAGACACACCTTCTCATTCAAAGAGTTTTCTTTATTTTCATGACTATGAAGGCATCAAAACTATGAATTAACACATGTGGAATTATATACATAACAAACAAGTGTGAAGCAACTGAAAATATGTCATATTCTAGGTTCTTCAAAGTAGCCACCTTTTGCTTTAATTACTGCTTTGCACACTCTTGGCATTCTCTTGATGAGCTTCAAGAGGTAGTCCCCTGAAATGGTCTTCCAACAGTCTTGAAGGAGTTCCCAGAGATGCTTAGCACTTGTTGGCCCTTTTGCCTTCACTCTGCGGTCCAGCTCACCCCAAACCATCTCGATTGGGTTCAGGTCCGGTGACTGTGGAGGCCAGGTCATCTGGCGCAGCACCCCATCACTCTCCTTCAAATAGTCCTTACTTTCAAAGTTTTCCCAATTTTTCGGCTGACTGACTGACCTTCATTTCTTAAAGTAATGATGGCCACTCGTTTTTCTTTACTTAGCTGCTTTTTTCTTGCCATAATACAAATTCTAACAGTCTATTCAGTAGGACTATCAGCTGTGTATCCACCTGACTTCTCCTCAATGCAACTGATGGTCCCAACCCCATTTATAAGGTAAGAAATCCCACTTATTAAACCTGACAGGGCACACCTGTGAAGTGAAAACAATTACAGGGGACTACCTCTTGAAGCTCATCAAGAGAATGCCAAGAGTGTGCAAAGCAGTAATCAAAGCAAAAGGTGGCTACTTTGAAGAACCTAGCATATGACATATTTTTAGTTGTTTCACACTTGTTTGTTATGTATATAATTCCACATGTGTTAATTCATAGTTTTGATGCCTTCAGTGTGAATCTACAATTTTCATAGTCATGAAAATAAAGAAAACTCTTTGAATGAGAAGGTGTGTCCAAACTTTTGGTCTGTACTGTAGGGATGAGCGAACCCTAACTGTATAGTTCGGGTTCGTACCGAATTTTGGGGTGTCCGTGACACGGACCCGAACCCGAACATTTTCGTAAAAGTCCGTGTTCGGGTTCGGTGTTCGGCGCTTTCTTGGCGCTTTTTGAAAGGCTGCAAAGCAGCCAATCAACAAGCGTCATACTACTTGCCCCAAGAGGCCATCACAGCCTTGCCTACTATTGGCATGGCTGTGATTGGCCAGTGCAGCGTGTGACCCAGCCTCTATATAAGCTTGGGTCACGTTGCGCTGCACGTCACTCTGCTGATTGAAGCATAGGGAGAGGTTGCAGCTGCGACGTTAGGGCGAGATTAGGCAGTGATTAACTCCTCCAAAAGACTTCATTCTGTGATCGATCTGCAGCTGTGGATCATTCAAGTGCTAATATTGAGTTGCTCACTTTTTTGAGGCTGCCCAGGGCGTTTTTAGATCACTTTTTTTCTGGGGTGATCGGCGGCCATTTTGTGACTTGTGGTGCTCCAGCACAAGCTATCACCAAGTGTATTTAACCATCAATAGTGTGGTTATTTTGTTCTATATCCTACATCAGCTGCAGGCTGAGCCTGTGTCACCGAAGTGCATTTAACCATCAACAGTCTAGTTATTTTTTGGCCATATACTACATCAGCTGCAGGCTGAGCCTGTGTCACCGAAGTGCATTTAACCATCAACAGTCTGATTATTTTTTGGCCATATACTACATCTGGTGCAGGCTGAGCCTGTGTCACCCAAGTGCATTTAACCATCAACAGTGTGGTTATTTTTTGGCCATATACTACATCAGGGGCAAGTTGAGCCTGTCACCCAGCGCCTAAAAAATAGACCTGACATTTCTATTCAACCAAATCTGTACTGTTTTAGCTGGTCAAGTTATTTCTAGTGACCGTAAAAGCACTTTTTTGTTCTGGGTTGAAAAACTATTCCCAAATTTGCCATTCTAAAAATAACTAGTTTCTGGTATATGAGGCCTACTTGAAATCTATCCCAAAAAGGATATCTTACATTGAAGGTACTGATAGTGTCATTCAGAAAAACCTAAGACACACGCTACCGTGCAGATAGAAGTCTGATTCTGAGATTAAACCTTAACCTGTCACACAGTGCAAAAAAAAACAGGTCTCACATTTCTATTCAAGCAAATCTGTACTGTTTTAGCTGGTCAAGTTATTTGTAGCGACCGTAAAAGCACATTTTTTTTTTCTGGTTTGAAAAACTATTCCCAAATTTGCCATTCTCAAAATTGTGGTGAACGGGAACAATGAGGAAAACATCTAATAAGGGACGCGGACGCGGACGTGGACATGGTCGTGGTGGTGTTAGTGGACCCTCTGGTGCTGGGAGAGGACGTGGCCGTTCTGCCACAGCCACACGTCCTAGTGTACCAACTACCTCAGGTCCCAGTAGCCGCCAGAATTTACAGGGATATTTGGTGGGGCCCAATGCCGTTCTAAGGATGGTAAGGCCTGAGCAGGTACAGGCATTAGTCAATTGGGTGGCCGACAGTGCATCCAGCACGTTCACATTATCTCCAACCCAGTCTTCTGCAGAAAGCGCACAGATGGCGCATGAAAACCAAGCCCATCAATCTGTCAGATCACCCCCATGCATATCAGGGAAACTGTCTGAGCCTTAAGTTATGCAGCAGTCTCTTATGCTGTTTGAAGACTCTGCTGCCAGGGTTTCCCAAGGGCATCCACCTAGCTCTTCACCAGGGGTGGAAGAGATAGAATGCACTAACGCACAACCACTTATGTTTCCTGATGATGAGGACATGGGAATACCACCTCAGCACGTCTCTGATGATGACGAAACACAGGTGCCAACTGCTGCGTCTTTCTGCAGTGTGCAGACTGAACAGGAGGTCAGGGATCAAGACTGGGTGGAAGACGATGCAGGGGACGATGAGGTCCTAGACCCCACATGGAATGAAGGTCGTGCCACTGACTTTCACAGTTCGGAGAAAGAGGCAGTGGTAAGACCGAGCCAACAGCGTAGCAAAAGAGGGAGCAGTGGGCAAAATCAGAACACCAGCCGCCAAGAGACTCCGCCTGCTACTGACCGCCGCCATCTGGGACCGAGCACCCCAAAGGCAGCTTCAAGGAGTTCCCTGGCATGGCACTTCTTCAAACAATGTGCTGACGACAAGACCCGAGTGGTTTGCACGCTGTGCCATCAGAGCCTGAAGCGAGGCATTAACGTTCTGAACCTTAGCACAACCTGCATGACCAGGCACCTGCATGCAAAGCATGAACTGCAGTGGAGTAAACACCTTAAAAACAAGGAAGTCACTCAGGCTCCCCCTGCTGCCTCTTCTGCTGCTGCCGCCTCGGCCTCTTCTGCTGCTGCCGCCGCCTCGGCCTCTTCTGCTGCTGCTGCCTCGGCCTCTTCCTCCGCCTCTGGAGGAACGTTGGCACCTGCCGCCCAGCAAACATGGGATGTACCACCAACACCACCACCTGCGTCACCAAGCATCTCAACCATGTCACACGGCAGGTGAGAGAAAGCGTAAATTCCCACCTAGCCACCCTCGATCCCTGGCCCTGAATGCCAGCATTTCTAAACTACTGGCCTATGAAATGCTGTCATTTAGGCTGGTGGACACACACAGCTTCAAACAGCTCATGTCGCTTGCTGTCCCATAGTATGTTGTTCCCAGCCGCCACTACTTCTCCAAGAGAGCCGTGCCTTCCTTGCACAAACAAGTGTCCGATAAAATCAAGTGTGCACTGCGCAACGCCATCTGTGGCAAGGTCCACCTAACCACAAATACGTGGACTAGTAAGCACGGCCAGGGACGCTATATCTCCCTAACTGCACACTGGGTAAATGTAGTGGCGGCTGGGCCCCAGGCGGAGAGCTGTTTGGCGCACGTCCTTCCGCCGCCAAGGATCGCAGGGCAACATTCTTTGCCTCCTGTCTCCTCCTCCTCCTACTCAGCTTCCTCCTCCTCTTCTTCCACCTGCTCATCCAGTCAGCCACATACCTTCACCACCAACTTCAGCACAGCCCGGGGTAAATGTCAGCAGGCCATTCTGAAACTCATATGTTTGGGGGACAGGCCCCACACCGCACAGGAGTTGTGGCGGGGTATAGAACAACAGACCGACGAGTGGTTGCTGCCGGTGAGCCTCAAGCCCGGCCTGGTGGTGTGCGATAATGGGCAAAATCTGGTTGCAGCTCTGGGACTAGCCGGTTTGACGCACATCTCTTGCCTGGCGCATGTGCTGAATTTGGTGGTGCAGAAGTTCATTCGCAACTACCCCGACATGTCAGAGCTGCTGCATAAAGTGCGGGCCATCTGTTCGCGCTTCCGGCGTTCTCACCCTGCCGCTGCTCGCCTGTCTGCGCTACAGCGTAACTTCGGCCTTCCCGCTCACCGCCTCATATGCGACGTACCCACCAGGTGGAACTCCACCTTGCATATGCTGGACAGACTGTGCGAGCAGCAGCAGGCCATAGTGGAGTTTCAGCTGCAGCACGCACGGGTCAGTCGCACTGTGGATCAGACCCACTTCACCACCAATGACTGGGCCTCCATGCGAGACCTGTGTGCCCTGTTGCGCTGTTTCGAGTACTCCACCAACATGGCCAGTGGCGATGACGCCGTTATCAGCGTTACAATACCACTTCTATGTCTCCTTGAGAAAACACTTAGGGCGATGATGGAAGAGGAGGTGGCCCAGGAGGAAGAGGAGGAAGAGGGGTCATTTTTAGCACTTTCAGGCCAGTCTCTTCGAAGGGACTCAGAGGGAGGTTTTTTGCAACACCAGAGGCCAGGTACAAATGTGGCCAGACAGGGCCCACTACTGGAGGATGAGGAGGACGAGGATGAGGAGGAGGTGGAGGAGGATGAGGATGAAGCATGTTCACAGCGGGGTGGCACCCAAAGCAGCTCGGGCCCATCACTGGTGCGTGGTTTGGGGGAAACACAGGACGATGACGATACGCCTCCCACAGAGGACAGCTTGTCCTTACCTCTGGGCAGCCTGGCACACATGAGCGACTACATGCTGCAGTGCCTGCGCAACGACAGCAGAGTTGCCCACATTTTAACGTGTGCGGACTACTGGGTTGCTACCCTGCTGGATCCCCGGTACAAAGACAATGTGCCCACCTTACTTCCTACACTGGAGCGTGATAGGAAGATGCGCGAGTACAAGCGCACGTTGGTAGACGCGCTACTGAGAGCATTCCCAAATGTCACAGGGGAACCAGTGGAAGCCCAAGGCGAAGGCAGAGGAGGAGCAAGAGGTCGCCAACGCAGCTGTGTCACGGCCAGCTCCTCTGAGGGCAGGGTTAGCATGGCAGAAATGTGGAAAAGTTTTGTCACCACGCCACAGCTAACTGCACCACCACCTGATACGGAACGTGTTAGCAGGAGGCAACATTTCACTAACATGGTGGAACAGTACCTGTGCACACCCCTCCACGTACTGACTGATGGTTCGGCCCCATTCAACATCTGGGTCTCCAAATTGTCCACGTGGCCAGAGCTAGCCTTTTATGCCTTGGAGGTGCTGGCCTGCCCGGCGGCCAGCGTTTTGTCTGAACGTGTATTCAGCACGGCAGGGGGCGTCATTACAGACAAACGCAGCCGCCTGTCTACAGCCAATGTGGACAAGCTGACGTTCATAAAAATGAACCAGGCATGGATCCCACAGGACCTGTCCATCCCTTGTGCAGATTAGATATTAACTACCTCCCCTTAACAATATATTATTCTACTCCAGGGCACTTCCTCATTCAATACTATTTTTAATTTCATTTTACCATTATATTGCGGGGAAACCCAAAGTTGAATGAACCTCTCCTCTGTCTGGGTGCCGGGGCCTAAATGTGTGACAGTGGCCTTTTCCAGTGGTGGGTGACGTGAAGCCTGATTCTCTGCTATGACATGAAGACTTATTCTGTGCTGACATGAAGCCAGATTCTCTGTTACGCGACCTCTCTCCTCTGCCTGGGTGCCTGGGCCTAAATATGTGACAGTGGCCTGTTCCAGTGGTGGGTGACGTAAAGCCTGATTCTCTGCTATGACATAAAGACAGATTCTGCGCTGACATAAGGCCAGATTCTCTGTTACGGGACCGCTCTCCTCTGTCTGGGTGCCGGGGCCTAAATGTGTGACAGTGGCCTTTTCCAGTGGTGGGTGACGTGAACCCTGATTCTCTGCTATGACATGAAGACTTATTCTGTGCTGACATGAAGCCAGATTCTCTGTTACGCGACCTCTCTCCTCTGCCTGGGTGCCTGGGCCTAAATATGTGACAGTGGCCTGTTCCAGTGGTGGGTGACGTGAAGCCTGATTCTCTGCTATGACATGAAGACAGATTCTGTGCTGACATAAGGCCAGATTCTCTGTTACGGGACCGCTCTCCTCTGTCTGGGTGCCGGGGCCTAAATGTGTGACAGTGGCCTGTTCCAGTGGTGGGTGACGTGAAGCCTGATTCTCTGCTATGACATGAAGACAGATTCTGTGCTGACATAAGGCCAGATTCTCTGTTACAGGACTGCTCTCCTCTGTCTGGGTGCCGGGGCCTAAATGTGTGACAGTGGCCTGTTCCAGTGGTGGGTGACGTGAAGCCTGATTTTCTGCTATGACATGAAGACAGATTCTGTGCTGACATAAGGCTAGATTCTCTGTTACTCGACCTCTCTCCTCTGCCTGGGTGCCTGGGCCTAAATATGTGACAGTGGCCTGTTCCAGTGGTGGGTGACGTGAAGCCTGATTCTCTGCTATAACATGAAGACAGATTCTGCGCTGACATAAGGCCAGATTCTCTGTTACGGGACCGCTCTCCTCTGTCTGGGTGCCGGGGCCTAAATGTGTGACAGTGGCCTGTTCCAGTGGTGGGTGACGTGAAGCCTGATTCTCTGCTATGACATGAATACAGATTCTGCGCTGACATAAGGCCAGATTCTCTGTTACGGGACCGCTCTCCTCTGTCTGGGTGCCGGGGCCTAAATGTGTGACAGTGGCCTGTTCCAGTGGTGGGTGACGTGAAGCCTGATTCTCTGCTATGACATGAAGACAGATTCTGTGCTGACATAAGGCCAGATTCTCTGTTACGGGACCGCTCTCCTCTGTCTGGGTGACGGGGCCTAAATGTGTGACAGTGGCCTGTTCCAGTGGTGGGTGACGTGAAGCCTGATTCTCTGCTATGACATGAAGACAGATTCTGCGCTGACATAAGGCCAGATTCTCTGTTACGGGACCGCTCTCCTCTGTCTGGGTGCCGGGGCCTAAATGTGTGACAGTGGCCTGTTCCAGTGGTGGGTGACGTGAAGCCTGATTCTCTGCTATGACATGAAGACAGATTCTGTGCTGACATAAGGCCAGATTCTCTGTTACGGGACCGCTCTCCTCTGTCTGGGTGCCGGGGCCTAAATGTGTGACAGTGGCCTGTTCCAGTGGTGGGTGACGTGAAGCCTGATTCTCTGCTATGACACGAAGACTGATTCTGTGCTGACATGAAGCCAGATTCTCTGCTATGGCATGAAGAGACTGATTCTGTGCTGACATGAAGCCAGATTCTTTGCTATGGCATGAAGAGACTGATTCTCTGCTGACGTGAAGCCAGATTCTCTGCTATGGGACCTCTGTCCAATTGATATTGGTTCATTTTTATTTTTTTTATTTTTATTTTAATTCATTTCCCTATCCACATTTGTTTGCAGGGGATTTACCTACATGTTGCTGCCTTTTGCAGCCCTCTAGCTCTTTCCTGGGCTGTTTTACAGCCTTTTTAGTGCCCAAAAGTTCGGGTCCCCATTGACTTCAATGGGGTTCGGGTTCGGGACGAAGTTCGGTTCGGGTTCGGATCCCGAACCCGAACATTTCCGGGAAGTTCGGCCGAACTTCTCGAACCCGAACATCCAGGTGTTCGCTCAACTGTACTGTACTGTATATTCTCACTGGAATCTCATATTGACCCCATTGAAAGTACTAGAATGACAAAGGGTATAATTCTATTACCTGTCCTGAATTTTAGAAATGAGGTCAGTTCTGATAACCATTTCCAAGCTATTTTTTTTTCCAAATCAGTACCTGAAGCAGGTACATCCAAAAGTGTTTTTAAGATAACGTGCAGATGGTAGGGAAACTCAAGTTGCCAATTAACAAATTGCCCACAGACGTTTCTTTCCTTTTGAAGGTTATATTTGGTTCTGTCTGCATTGAGCACTCCCTTATCATTCAACTATATAGGTCAAAAAACAATAACGTGTACAGAGACCATTACTTGGGTCTTAGGTGGCAATTATTTTTTGGAATGTAATTTTTTTTAGGCCAACTTTGTAATGGTACCAACTAGAGATGAGGGAAGTATTGAAAAATTTGATTTGGCTGCTTCGCCGAATTTAACAAAAAAAAATTGCTTCCACATTTCTTTTTAAGTAGTGGGCGCAATGACAGGTATCTCCCCATTATTGTACCCCTCAGATGCTGCGTTCATACATGACTGTCGCATCTAATAGTAATAACAGAGTTTAAAATTTTAAAAATAAATAAATTAAATCATACGCTTCCATCTTGATTGAAGATCTAGTGTGGTGGTGTCTTACATCACAGCACATGGTATTTTGTGCGAGATCTTCAAGCAAGATGGTGGCGGCCGGCCCGTCACAAGCAAATGGATCAGCTAAGTATAATTTTTTTGTTTTTTACACTATTTCAGGGAAAATCGATTCACTACCATGAAGCCCATTCTCTAATAACAGAAATTGCAATTTGTGTCATTAGAAAATAAATGCTTCCATGAGAAACCACCCATGTAATGCCATCTGATAGATCATGACAGAATGGGTAGGATGTTAGTGCTGTCTTTAAGGCCGGGTTTACATTGGCGTTATATAATTCTGTTATAGGTTCCCTTATAACAGAGCTATAACGAAATATAACAGAATTCTAGTATGGAATGCAAAACAGAAGCCTTGAAGAGGCATTCCGGTTTGCTCTGCCCTAATACATGTCTATGGGTACATAATGGTTCTGTTTGTTTCCGTAATACATGACAGAAAAAATTGTCCTGTCGATAAGAAAAATAAAATAAAAAAGACAAGGTCACCATCAGGGCAGTACCACTGGTACTACTATCAGAGACTCGGCTGAATCTTAAAACAAAGGGGCCCACTGGTCGCTGATCTCAGTTACACTTGGTAGATGAGGTATGTATACTTTCATTACATAGGTCACAGTAGCTACAGTGGCTACACACTGCACAGACCTTACACATCACGGATGGACAGTGACAGTTCATTTCACACAAGTGAGGGTGCAGAGTCAAAGCACAGGGCTGGAGGCTTCAGAGCCCACCACCAAAAGACATAACAGAGGAGGTGATTGTCCTTCCTATGAAGCTTCAGACCTGTCCTCACTCGAGAGCCATTATAACAGATAACACCCAGTGATAACTCTCTGAGTACAGATAATATAGTAGATGTTACCTGCAGTCCTATGTAACACCACAGATAACACATAGTGATAACTCTCTGAGCATAGATAATTTAATGGATGTTATCTGCATGTCTAACACCACAAATACAGTAAAAAGTCTGAGTACAGGTAATGTAATAGATGTTATCTGTAATCCTATGTAACACCACATATAACACAGTGGTAACTCTCTTAGTACATATCATTTTGTAGATGTTACCTGCAGTCCTATGTAACACCACAGATAGCACAAAGTGATAACTCTCTGAGTACAGATTTCCCTAACCTCAGTGGTGGACTGTGCCTGCACACTTGCACCTGTACACATCACACAACATCCTTCGGCTTGTGACGTTGTGATGTCATGTGCTGCACCGGAGTGGCCCAGGCTGATAGCTAAGGAGACCACCACCAGGAATCACTAAGATTGGCGACAGCTCCCTGTCCCTCCACAACTGTATCTGCACCCTCAGATGCAGATACATTTGACAGTTGTGGCATTTTCTAACCCGGAGGGGGCAATAAGTGATATGGGAGGCTTTTATTGTATGGGGTCCAGGAATTCCTAATGTCAGCACTTCATATAATGTTGGAAATTTAATGAAGTACAAAGAGCTGCATATACTGGGTCCAAAAATTAATCAACAGACTGTAAAAGCTTTTTTCTAGTTTTCATGGAAAAATAAAATGTGTCCAAGATTTCAAATAATCATTTTACAGCTAACAATAAATGCTGGTCATATTAGTGTATTGAGATACAGACATGTATTATGTATCATCTTTATTATTCATTATGGTATTACAATTTATCTGTAAAAAATCTGTGATTTTAGAAAATTTGTCCAGAGCAAAGTAAAATTCAGGTTGGCATCACTGCTATGGGTGCAATGTCAGGGCTCTATGAAGCGCAGATGCTGAATGGAGCCATACTATTATCTTGTGCATGAGATCTAAATTCCAGCTCCTTGGCAACAGATTCTAAACTACTGCTTGGTTAATAGACAGACATTTTGGATTTCATGTGGGAAATCTCTGCAAAGGTAAAGTTTTCATTCAATTAAAAACATGAGATACTGGTATGAGAGAAGCAAGGAATGGTTAATGGTAGCCAGGTTATAGATGCGGCCATCAATCTTTATAGGAAGAACATGGCTTACAAACAGTGAAGAAAAAGACACACCATGAAGGAGCAGGAAGATTGATGCAAGCTGTGTTATTATGGAAATGGATCACATTCAGCCATGAACAGAATGACTGAATGGACACGTATAGTGATGCAGTCACACACTGTGTCCGTAGGGAACAAATCTAATCAACAGCTTTATATGGACTAAAGACGTACTAAAAATTTTCAAAACCTATGCTAACAATGCTGCAGAGCTCAAATATGTGAAGTTCCTTTTTAAAAAGAGTGCAAACGTGATACCCATGTCTAGTAAAAATGATGATGACATCTGATCTGATGATGATGGGTATCCATATATGCTGAAGCCTGACCGCTGGATGAACATCCAGATTACCACGATTCTCTCAGTATAAGCACTCATCACAATTAGTGCTTTCCCATACAGTCTTTAGACTGCCATCTTTAAAGGGAATCCATGGGTGTGCATCCTTTCTTGACCAGGAGACAGCTAACCCTAATGGCAGTGAGTCTCTTTACTGCTATCCACCTGGATCCCCATAGCACAGCTTTCTACTGCAAGCCCATAGGGCAAACTCCAGCTGTGTCACACTCTATGGACCTAGCTCCTCTGATTAGCATCGGTATTGGGAGGCTTTCTCTTCACCCTAACTCTTGGGTCTGAAGCCCACCAACTGAGCATTGTAGTCGGGGTGGCTGTCTCTTCAGCTGCTCTTAATCCCTCACTCACCGTTGTTAGTGGCCCCAGGGTTACAGTTCTTTTTGGCCTCCTTAGTGACTCTGAGTCTGTATAAAGCAGCCTTCTCCACATCTCTTAGGAGTACCAGAATCTCCTATCACTCCATGTATTTTCTACCACATTCCATTTTCCTCTGCCTTTTCCCATTCCTTTTATATGGCTGATGCAACTGGGCGATTTAGTGACAGAAACGGTAAACAACCATAGACAACCATGACACATATACAGTGCAAAACAATGTACAACAGTCATTTTTAAAAGTTTACACTTTACAATTAAAAGGAGTCTGTCACCCCAATTTTGGACTATTAATTACAGTAATACATGTGTAGTAGTTCAGATATGAAGTCCAGATGACTATTTTTTTTTATTTCCTACTGCCCCCCTTTCCCCTGTTGTCAGCACTCAAAGCTGCACTTAAATGCACACTCCAGACTGCTGTGCTGTTGTAACATAATAGAGAGGACTCATGAGCGCATGTACAGCAGTCCTGACAATGTATTTCAATGCAGCGCTGAGGGCTGGCAGCGGGGAAATAGGGGGCAGTAGGAAAAAAAAAAATAGTGATCTGTTCTAATCATGTATTACTGTAGATAATGGTCCAAAATCCTTTTAAGTCTCCAAAACACAAAACTCTCAGATTTTTTGTAAATCTCAAGCTTGATAAATCAATTCTACTACAGCGCCTACATATGAAGAAAGGTATTCTCAGCCTCACAAAATACATCTTTCTTTGATCAACACATGAAAAACATAACCCTTAAAAATCTACTGAGATTCTTTTTATCTCTATATTGTGTGAACTCCAGAACATCCTTTTTCCATATAAGTGTTGTGTTTATTTGTTGGTATCTCTGTGGTCTATTAGTTTTTATTGCATGTGTATTAATTAATAAAGATGAGCAAATTTTTAGAAATTGTGTTTGGTTCTGATTTGCACAAATCGGTCATTAGATGCTATTTAGGTCTGAACAAATTAGGAGACTTTACATGTTTTAGGCAGAGATGAGTCAATTTCCCAAAATTTGCTTCAGGTCTGTTTCGGTTGAATCGGCTGTCAGATTCGATTTGGTCCAAATAAATTTGGCTCGACATTGCTCCAATTGCCCAAAAAAGTCGTGTTTAAAATTTTTGAGGTATCCAAACCATTTCAAGGTCTATAACTCCAAAACAGTATTAGTAATCTCAAAGTGACACTGGTAACAAGCAACATGTTAACCCCATTTTATATCGGTCACTAAGGGGTCTTAAGCTGGGCCACCGGCTTTTTGTGGCGGCCCAGTCTAAATGTTGCACGGGTCTCTCATGCAGTGGAGAGCAGGAGTGCGGCTGTAACATAGCAGCCAGGCTCCTGCTCTAATGGCTTGGACCAGCAGGAATACTGATACAGGCTGTTTAACCTCTACATGCTATGGGAAATAGCACCCGCAGCATGTAAACGATTACAGAGGAAACGGACACTACTAATGAAATTGCAGGGTGCCGATAACAGTGCAGGCAGGCCAGGGCCTAGAGAAGTCCTGCCTCTAGCGTGTCCAAGCAAACTGAGTCTCTCTGGCCCAGCTTGCTGATGAAGGTCAGTATAGCACTAACACTACAATACATTGCATTACAGGAATAGTAATGTATAGAATAGGAAAGTATTTCAGAAGCAATCAAAAGATTGCCTATTATAGTACCCTTGTGGGACTATCAAATGATTAAAAAAGATTAAAAGAATGTAGTAAATATAAAAAATTCCAAATTAAAAATATATATATTTTTTCCATTGGAAAAAAATGCTTTTCAGTGGAAAAAATTGCAAAAATAAAATCTTCACATATTTGGTTTCTCCACATCTATAATGGCCCCCACTGCGCAATTATCATGTAATTTATCTCATATGGTGAACTCCATAAAAAAAGTCAGAATTGCTGCTTTTTGCTTATTTGCCACAAAAAAAAAGAATAAAAAGGGATCAAAAAGACTTACTGTATGTACTCCAAAATTCCCTCACACATCTCCATAAAAAGAAAGATGGAAAAAGTTATGGGTCTTGGGATGCAGTGATGCAAAAACATTTTCTTTTTTTTTTAAAGGTTTTTATTGTGCAGCAAATTAGTAATAAGAAAGCAGCAAAATGTAAAAAAAAAATATCTGTATTTGGTATTGTTGTAATCGTACTGAACAGAATAGTTATATGAAGAGTCGTACTGAAGAGAATAGTTAGGCCTCTTTCACACGACAGTATGTCTTTTTCAGTGTTTTGCGGTCCGTTTTAAACGGATCCGTTGTTCCGTTTTTTGTTTCCGTTTCCATTCCGTTTTTCCGTTCCGTTTTTCCGTATGGCATATACAGTGTACAGTAATTTCATAGAAAAAATTGGGCTGGGCATAACATTTTCAATAGATGGTTCCGCAAAAAACGGAACGGATACGGAAGACAAACGGATGCATTTCCGTATGCATTCCGTTTTTTTGCGGACCCATAGACTTTAATGGAGCAACGGAACGTGATTTGCGGCCAAATATAGGACATGTTCTATCTTTAAACGGAACGGAAAAACGCAAATACGGAAACGGAATGCATACGGAACACATTCCGTTTTTTTTGCGGAACCATTGAAATGAATGGTTCCATATACGGACCGTATACGGACCGCAAAAAACGGCCCGCAAAACGGCCGTGTGAAAGAGGCCTTATTATGTAAACATTGCAACTAGTGTTGATCGAGCACCAAAGTGCTTGTGTGCTCGAGTAGAAGACTTCCCGTTGCTCGGGTGCTCTACAGAGCACTCGAGCACAATGGAAGTCAATGGGAGAACACGAGAATTAAACTAGGCACCCTCTGTTCTGAAGAGGGGAAGGTGTCTGGACTCTAATTTGGCTTAGGAGACCCTGCTCTGATTCTATATACAGCTATGTCTATATATGGAGTCAGTGTTGGGGGACACCCAGTGTGTTTAAATCAAATTTAACCTCTATTTCTGAAAAGTTTCTGACGGGATTCAAACTCACAACCTTCTACATTACAGCCCAGAATGTTAACCACTACACTATAGAGCTACAGTTACTTTAAGAAAAAAATAATTGCTGTATAGTGTAGTGGTTAACATTATGGGCTGTAATGTAGAAGGTTGCGAGTTCAAATCCCACCAGAAACTTTTCAGAAATAGAGGCTAAATTAGATTTAAATACACTGACTCGAGCACATGCAATATTCAACCGAGCATGCTCACCCAACACTAATTGCAGCATTTAGAACATAAAAACTCAGTGGCAGTATTGCTTTTTTCCCCACCCCCCTCCAAGAAAAAGTTAATAAAGTTAATCAGTAAGTTATGTGTACCCCAAAATGGCACCATTAAAAAACTGCAACTTGTCACAGAAAAAACAAGCCCTCATACAGCTACATAAACAAAAAAAATGAAATCTCTTAAATCTCTTGGCCATTAAAGCCTCAAACAGGCTGGTCACTAAGTGGTTAAAACACTCTGCACTGTTGGTTTTATTTTTGCTGCATACATTATTCTGGGGTCAAGGAGACTTTCAAATTAAATATGATGCTCATTATCTTAATTTCCATTAAATAACATGGGTCTGTAAAGATCCATACAAGAGTCACTAAACTGCCACTACTATAGTTATATACTTACTAAAGAGCAGATTTGCATTTTTGTGACCTCGTAAACAAGCGTTCCTCCTGACTCAGCTGAGCAGAGACTTGCTCACTAATTTAACATATTTGAAACAGCTTGACTTGGTTAAATCAGAAATACATTATTAAAGACCTTAAGTCAAAAGCTTCTCATCGCTGTCACATTGTGTAGCTTTTCAACATGGAATTTAGTAATGCCTTGATAGCTTAATTTCAATACTTATTACCCTACATTTTGTTACTTTATGTTGTTCTGCTGGAGTTTATAAATTCTGTAGTAAGGATGCAAAGTCTCAATCCAGGCAATGAACACTTTCGGATGTCTGAAAAGCCAAATAATGGTATTATGTCTCTGATGAATATTGAATATTGTATTCAAAGAGATTTTCCGGTTGCACACAAAAAATAAAATAATAAATAAATCAATAATTCCAGCACTCAACCTCACTGCATTATCTAAGTCATATGATGAAGTTCATTTTGACTCCTCCAGCATAAGGGCTCATGAACACGAACGTGTGCCAGCCGGGCCCGTGCTGAGGACCGCAAATTGCTGTCCGCAATGCATGGGCACCAACAGTAGGGCCGCCATATGTTGACGCAGGACCCATTCACATGAATGGGGTCCGCGATCCACATCCAACGCTCCGCACCAAATGGCAAAAAAGTAGTGCCTCTGTTCCACATTATATCTCCCAGATTGCGGACCTATTCCCCTCTGCGGACCTATTCCCTTCTGCCACAATACGGACACGCTGGGCAACGACCGTGTGCATGAGCCCTAATTGCGATCTGTGACCCACACACTGTGTTAACATCCTGGTGCAAGACTCATGGAGTCTGTAGCCTCAGGTCTCTGCCTCTCCTTCCCCTCACTGTTTGAACATCACTCCTGCTTGAAGCCCTTCTAAACCGCCCCAAGACACTGCATCATTGCTGATATCACGTCAAGAGGGCAGGGACCAGGAGATTCAGCAGAACACTGCCCTCAAAGGCAAGATCACTGATGATGTTGCATCTATAGGGCAGAGCCTTGTCACGCCTTAAATTTAGGCAGGATGTCATCGTTATAGGGAACCAGCACAGCAGAAACTGTGACGTCACTGCAATGTAGTAGAAGAAAACTAGGAATTACAGATAAACAATCATATTAGCAAGTGATGATATGTGTTGTATCCTGATAATTGATGATGAAAATTGCAAAACGTGAACACCCCTTTTAACACAGTTAACAAGTTGTGATATTTGTTACAGAGAAGACATTGGGTTTGCTGATTCAGGGTTAGTATTAACCCCTTGGCAATTTCCACCATACATGTAGAAGTCGACCCTTTAAAGATGGCACCTGCTCACGCAGGCAGCGGGTGCCATGACTGCCGGATTTCAGCTGTTTCAAACAACAGAGACCCAAGGCAAATGTATACAATGAGTTATAAGGCCGATCGCATACATTAAACCCCTCAGATGCCATGGTTAAATGTGACCACGGCATCTGAGCGGTGCAGACGTGGGAGCCACACACTCCCACTCCTCTACCAGCATTCCTTGCTTGCAAAATGGTGCGCAGTTTCACTGAACGCATCCGGACATAATCCGTCACGCTCGTGTGAAAGAGGCCTTAAGATGTGGGCCCATGTATGTACTCACAAGATTCAAGTCCTACATGATAAACTATGCATTAGGGCTCATGCACACAACCATATTTTTTGTCTGCATCCAATCCCCATTTTGTGTTCTCTTCAATGGGGCTGCAAAAGATGCAGATTGTACACTGTTTGCTGTCCGCATCCGTTTGTCTGAACCATGCCATCTACAAAAATATAGAACAAGGATAGGACTGTTCTATTATGGAGTTAACGTTGTGTTCCGCAAAATGTGGCAATGGCATTAGCCATTGTATGGACAATATTTACTGAGAAAAATGAAATGGAGCCCATGACAGGTGCCATATTTATGTGTTTTATGCCTACCATAATAGTTTTAAAAGGTGTCTAGAAAAGAGGACTTAACAAAGAGCCATAAAATGCATTTGTGCCATATTGTAAATAAACGTGGAATTTTATAAATGTCTACTAGGTGTGGGTCCCTGCTCTGGGTCTCCCCCAACCTCCCGTCCCATTTACCAATGTGCAACAGTCACAGCATTCTTAAAGTTCAAACAAACAGCTAGCTCTTTCTGCAGTCTCCATAGACTTCCATGGAGATGTGCTAACCTCTACATAGAACCCTATGGAGACTGCAGTGACAATGTATCAAGAAACAAGTTTCATGGGACTAGCATTTTCTTAATAGATTAGTGCGCTAGAGGTGGAAATTGCACCTACCAGGCATGTATAGTACCGATGAAACTCGAAAAATTTGAATATCGTGCAAAAGTTCATTTATTTCAGTAATGCAACTTAAAAGGTGAAACTAACATATGAGATAGACTCATTACTTGCAAAGAGAGATATTTCAAGCCTTTATTTGTTATAATTTGGATGATTATGGTTTATAGCTTATGAAAACCCCAAAGTCACAATCTCAGAAAATTATAATTTTGTGAAAAGGTTCAATATTCTAGGCTCAAAGTGTCACACTAGTCAGCTAATTAATCCATAACACCTTCAAAGGGTTCCTGAGCCTTTAAATTGTCTCTCAGTCTGGTTCAGTAGGAATCACAATTATGGGAAAGACTGCTGACCTATCAGTTGTGCAGAAAACCATCACTGACACCCTCCATAAGGAGGGAAAGCCTCAAAAGGTAATTGCAAAAGAAGTTGGATGTTCCCAAAGTGCTGTATCAAAGTAGTGATGAGCGGCAAGGGCAATATTCAAATTTGCAATTTTTCGCAAATATTTGGGCGAATATTCATCATATATTAGCTAATTTGAGAATTTGCGATTTTTTTCTTGATTGCAAAAATCGGCAATGTAATATGCGCGCAATACAGGCGTGGGTCACTGTTGCTACATTTTTCAAGCTGCTAGAGGTTTCCTGAGACTGGAGAAAATGGTTGGCACGGCAGAACATTACAATAGCTTTATATGCAGATAGAGTGCTCCAATATATTCGCGATTGCGCAAATCGGCAATTAATGATGCGCATATTTTTGTGCAATACGTGCAACTTCACATTTTAGCAGGTCTGACTGCAAATTACTGATTTGTGCACTAAGTATTGTCACACTACCTAATACCCTGCACCCTGTACTGCAACAGCAACACTATATCAGGATATAACCTACACTGACTATCTCCCACTAACTATCTTTATTTTATATATATACAGTGGGATGCGAAAGTTTGGGCAACCTTGTTAATCGTCATGATTTTCCTGTATAAATCGCTGGTTGTTACGATAAAAAATGTCAGTTAAATATATCATATAGGAGACACACACAGTGATATTTGAGAAGTGAAATGAAGTTTATTGGATTTACAGAAAGTGTGCTATAATTGTTTAAAAAAATTAGGCAGGTGCATAAATTTGGGCACTGTTGTCATTGTATTGATTTCAAAACCTTTAGAACTAATTATTGGAACTCAAATTGGCTTGGTAAGCTCAGTGACCCCTGACCTACATACACAGGTGAATCCAATTATGAGAAGGAGTATTTAAGGGGGTCAATTGTAAGTTTCCCTCCTCTTTTAATTTTCTCTGAAGAGTAGCAACATGGGGGTCTCAAAACAACTCTCAAATGGCCTGAAGACAAAGATTGTTCACTATCATGGTTTAGGGGAAGGATACAGAAAGCTGTCTCAGAGATTTCAGCTGTCTGTTTCCACAGTTAGGAACATATTGAGGAAATGTAAGACCACAGGCTCAGTTCAAGTTAAGGCAGACCAAGAAAAATCTTGGATAGACAGAAGCGACGAATGGTGAGAACAGTCAGAGTCAACCCACAAACCAGCACCAAAGACCTACAACATCATCTTGCTGCAGATTGAGTCACTGTGCATCGTTCAACCATTCGGCGCACTTTGCACAAGGAGATGCTGTATGCGAGAGTGATGCAGAGGAAGCCTTTTCTCCGCCCACAGCACAAAAAGTGCCGCTTGAGGTGGGCTAAAGCACATTTGGACAAGCCAGCTTCATTTTGGAATAAGGTGCTGTGGACTGATGAAACTAAAATTTAGTTATTTGGCCATAACAAGGGGCGTTATGCATGGAGGAAAAAGAACACAGCATTCCAAGAAAAACACCTGCTACCTACAGTAAAATATGGTGGTGGTTCCATGATGCTGTGGACCTGTGTGGCCAGTGCAGGGACTGGGAATCTTGTCAAAGTTGAGGGACGCATGCATTCCACTCAGTATCAGCAGATTCTGGAGACCAATGTCCAGGAATCAGTGACAAAGATGAAGCTGCGCCGGGGCTGGATCTTTTAACAAGACAACGACCCTAAACACTGCTCAAAATCCACTAAGGCATTTATGCAGAGGAACAAGTACAACGTTCTGGAATGGCCATCTCAGTCCCCAGACCTGAATATAATTGAAAATCTGTGGTGTGACTTAAAGAGAGCTGTCCATGCTCGGAAGCCATCAAACCTGAATGAACTAAAGATGTTTTGTAAAGAGGAATGGTCCAAAATACCTTCAACCAGAATCCAGACTCTCATTGGAACCTACGGGAAGCATTTAGAGGCTGAAATTTATGCAAAAGGAGGATCTACTAAATATTGATTTCATTTCTTTTTTGTGGTGCCCAAATTTATGCACCTGCCTAATTTTGTTTAAACAATTATAGCACACTTTCTGTAAATCCAATAAACTTCATTTCACTTCTCAAATATAACTGTGTGTGTCTCCTGTATGATATATTTAACTGACATATTTTATCGTAACAACCAACGATTTATACAGGAAAATCATGACGATTAACAAGGTTGCCCAAACTTTTGCATCCCACTGTATATATATATATATATATATATATATATATATATGCTAACTAACTAACTAGCTAATGTAATTAAACAGTAAAGCATAGAGCACAGCAATGACACTGCTGTCTCTTTAAGATCTCCAAAAAACTACAGAAAATGGCTGCTGGGGAGGTTCTTATATAGTAAAGGGGTAGGCAACTTTCCTATTGGTTGCTTGGGATGTTGCTAAGCTTGGACAGACATTGCAGCCTTCTCATTGGCCCACTAGCAAGAAGGGAGGTTACTGATAAAAAAAATAAAAAAATCTACAGTAGAATATTCAAAAATGCTACTATATATCACTATATTCTAAATATTCACAAATTCTCGAAGTGGCGATATTCGTGATAAAATTTTTCGATTCGAATATTCTCGCCCAACACTATATCAAAGCACATTAATAGAAAGTTATGTGGAAGGGACAAGTGTGGAAGTAAAAGGTGCACAAGCAGCAGGGATGACCGCAGCCTGGAGAGGATTGTCAGGAAAAGGCCATTCAAAAGTGTTGGGGACTTTCACAAGGAGTGGACTGAGGCTGGAGTTTGTGCGTCAAGAGCCACCACATACAGACAGATCCTGGACATGGGGTTCAAATGTCTTATTCCTCTTGTCAAGTCTCTCCTGAAGATCAAACAACGGTAGAAGCGTCTTACCTGGGCTAAAGGAAAAAAAAGAACTGGTCCGTTGTTCAGTGGTCCAAAGTCCTCTTTTCTGATGAGACCAACTTTTGCATCTCATTTGGGAACCAAGGATCCAGAGTCTGGAGGAAGAATGGAGAGGTACACAATACAAGATGCTTGACGTCCAGTGTGACGTTTCCACAGTCTGTTTTGATTTGGGGAGCCATGTCATTTACTGGTGTTGGTCCACTGTGCTTCATTAAGTCCAGAGTCAACACAGCCGTCTACCAGGAGATTTTGGAGCACTTCATGCTTCCTTCCGCAGACAAGCTTTATGGAGATGGTGGCTTCATTTTCCTGCAGGACTTGTCGCCTGCCCACACTGCCAAAAGTACCAAAACCTGGTACAGTGAACATGGGATTACTGTGCTTGATTGGCCAGCAAACTCGCCTGACCTTAGCCACATAGAGAATCTATGGGGCATTGCCAAAAGAAAGATGCGAGACATGAGACCGAACAATGCAGAAGAGCTGAAGGCTGCTATTGAAGCATCTTGGTCTTCCATAACACCTCAGCAGTGCCATAGGCTGATAGTATCCATGCCACGCCGCATTGAGGCAGTAATTGATGCAAAAGGGGCCCAAGCCAAGTACTGAGTACATATGCATGATTATACTTTTCAGAGGTCCCACATTTTTCTATTTAACATCCTTTTTTTATTGATTTCATCTCATTTTCTGAGATTGTGACTTTGGGGTTTTCATAAGCTTTAAGCCATAATCATCGAGATTATAACAAATAAAGGCTTGAAATATCTCATATGTTAGTTTCACCTTTCAAGTTGCATTTCTGAAATAAATGAAATTTTGCACGATATTCTAATTTTTCGAGTTTCACCTGTATACACTGTGGATATGCCATAAATGTGTAAGATAGGAATATCCCATTACTGCCTTATACAATGCTGCTGATAATGTCATACTCTCTTTTTACCACTTGTAAAACGCATTCAGGAAACATCCCTGCTATACGTCAATCTGCAGGGAGCTGCTGTTTTAGTTACAAACCATCCGTCATTTCTGTCCCCCTGGTGGCTGTCTTTGCTAAAAGGAATACAAAAAAGTCAATATGACAAGTTACTTGTGGCAAAAATGTCATAGCCATATGTGCCATTTTAATAAATACAATACAACTTTCCCACTTTTATATATCTATCTATCTATCTATCTATCTATCTATCTATCTATCTATCTATCTTTTCTTTCTTCTATTATCTATCTATCTATCTATCTATCTATCTATCTATCTATCATCTATCTATCTATCTATCTATCTATCTATCATCTATCTATCTATCTATCTATCTATCTATCTATCTATCTATTATCTATCTATCATCTATCTATCTATCTATCTATCTATCTATCTTATCTTTCATCTATTATCTATCTATCTATCTATCTATCTATCATCTATCTATCTATCTATCTATCTATCTATCTATCTATCATCTATCTATCTATCTATCTATCTATCTATCATATATCTACTATCTATTTATCTATCTCATATACACTGCGTGCAGAATTATTAGGCAAATGAGTATTTTGACCACATCATCCTCTTTATGCATGTTGTCTTACTCCAAGCTGTATAGGCTCGAAAGCCTACTACCAATTAAGCATATTAGGTGATGTGCATCTCTGTAATGAGAAGGGGTGTGGTCTAATGACATCAACACCCTATATTAAGTGTGCATAATTATTAGGCAACTTCCTTTCCTTTGGCAAAATGGGTCAAAAGAAGGACTTGACAGGCTCAGAAAAGTCAAAAATAGTGAGATATCTTGTAGAGGGATGCAGCACTCTTAAAATTGCAAATCTTCTGAAGCGTGATCATCGAACAATCAAGCGTTTCATTCAAAATAGTCAACAGGGTCGCAAGAAGCGTGTGGAAAAACCAAGGCGCAAAATAACTGCCCATGAACTGAGAAAAGTCAAGCGTGCAGCTGCCAAGATGCCACTTGCCACCAGTTTGGCCATATTTCAGAGCTGCAACATCACTGGAGTGCCCAAAAGCACAAGGTGTGCAATACTCAGAGACATGGCCAAGGTAAGAAAGGCTGAAAGACGACCACCACTGAACAAGACACACAAGCTGAAACGTCAAGACTGGGCCAAGAAATATCTCAAGACTGATTTTTCTAAGGTTTTATGGACTGATGAAATGAGAGTGAGTCTTGATGGGCCAGATGGATGGGCCCGTGGCTGGATTGGTAAAGGGCAGAGAGCTCCAGTCCGACTCAGACGCCAGCAAGGTGGAGGTGGAGTACTGGTTTGGGCTGGTATCATCAAAGATGAGCTTGTGGGGCCTTTTCGGGTTGAGGATGGAGTCAAGCTCAACTTCCAGTCCTACTGCCAGTTTCTGGAAGACACCTTCTTAAAGCAGTGGTACAGGAAGAAGTCTGCATCCTTCAAGAAAAACATGATTTTCATGCAGGACAATGCTCCATCACACGCGTCCAAGTACTCCACAGCGTGGCTGGCAAGAAAGGGTATAAAAGAAGAAAATCTAATGACATGGCCTCCTTGTTCACCTGATCTGAACCCCATTGAGAACCTGTGGTCCATCATCAAATGTGAGATTTACAAGGAGGGAAAACAGTACACCTCTCTGAACAGTGTCTGGGAGGCTGTGGTTGCTGCTGCACGCAATGTTGATGGTGAACAGATGAAAACACTGACAGAATCAATGGATGGCAGGCTTTTGAGTGTCCTTGCAAAGAAAGGTGGCTATATTGGTCACTGATTTGTTTTTGTTTTGTTTTTGAATGTCAGAAATGTATATTTGTGAATGTTGAGATGTTATATTGGTTTCACTGGTAAAAATAAATAATTTAAATGGGTATATATTTTTTTTTTGTTAAGTTGCCTAATAATTATGCACAGTAATAGTCACCTGCACACACAGATATCCCCCTAAAATAGCTAAAACTAAAAACAAACTAAAAACTACTTCCAAAAATATTCAGCTTTGATATTAATGAGTTTTTTGGGTTCATTGAGAACATGGTTGTTGTTCAATAATAAAATGAATCCTCAAAAATACAACTTGCCTAATAATTCTGCACTCCCTGTATATTTATCTACCTATCTATCTTATCTTTCATCTATCATCTATCTATCTATCTATCTATCTATCTATCTATCTATCTATCATCTATCTATCTATCATCTATCTTTCTACTGTATCTCATATCTATCTATCTCTCTCATATCTATCTACAATTTATCTATCTATCTATCTATCTATCTATCTATTTTTCTATCTTTTATTACTTATTTTATTACTTCAGGTGATATACCGTATAATGTATTTTAATATTGCTAACACGGTGGCACTGGGCCTTCCAATTACTTTGCTGCCTGCTTTCCCCTTGCTGTGCTATTTTTTATCCAATTTAATGTGACATTGTTTTTAGTATCAGCATTATTGACATTACATGGAGCTAGTGCACAGTTCCTATATTACTTGTCTCAGCATGTTATTGGTAATATTTTCTCGATAAGATATGGTATTGTACAGAATGTTCAGCTGACAGAACAAACACTCATCAGTAAATATGTACTACTACATCGAAACTTGGTGCAACTTGGCACAATCTGATGAATTTTTGCCACAATCTGACACTTCTAATTACCACTTTGAAAAGGAAGAAGCGCACTTCTAAAAACTTCACACAGCTGTTGGTTTATTTACACAGAGCCAAAACAATTTTAAGTCCCTCAATAGAACCATTTTCAATCTTGAAAATGTTTCCTTTGAGGGCCTGAAACGTCACTTTTGCACTGGGGGAATAAATCCACAGTTGTTGCTCGAAGTCCTTAGAAGAGCTGCTTCTTCCTTTTCAAGATGGTTATATGAAGGTCTGGAGTCCGACCTTTTGAGGCTTGCACCCTTTCTTCCCTTTAGATGACGCTGCTTCCGAACTCCTAATAATTCTTCCGCACCTTGCTCACCAGGGGCATGGCTTACTATAAAAGGGTCTGAATTCACAGGAAAGGGGCACGGTCCATTATGCAACATTTAGGGCCAACATTTGTACCACCGTTCTGGTGTAATATTCTATCTAAAAGTATTCCAACCAACTGTTGGTATAGAATTAGAGTAAGTGTCTAGCCAGGCACCAAATATATCATCCAGCCTGAGGCAAGGGCGTACACAGATCTTATAGGACCCCAAAGCAAAAACTTAGAATGGGCCCCCTGCCCCATCCAATTTCCCGCTATGCCTTAGTCAATCACTCATAGGCAATGCAGAATACAAAGCGCAATGTCCCATATTTCTGATGAATTTGTTTTGATTTTGTTTTAATAAAAAAAATTATAATAATAATAAAAAGTCACCTTTGGCCTCACTCACATTATCCAACTTCTATCAGTCAGTAAAGTCATTCTGGCCACCAATTATTTTTTTTTTTTAATTCATGCCAGATAACTGGCATAAACACATTTTTCCTGTTTCCCATTTATTACAAAGCTGGCTGCATGCAGCCACCACCAGGGGGAGTTCAGTGCATAGGAATTTATGCAGTTAACATTAATTGAAATGGAAGCTGTAATTATCTGTTTGTACTGAGCAACTCCTCGAGGTGGCTGCATGAAAATGCATCATTTTCACATTGGAATGAGAAGAAGGAGCTCAGTGCCAGGCCCTCCGTCTCCACAGCCCTATAGTAGGCGCGTGGTCTGCCTCCATGGAAGTTATGCCACTGACCTGAGGCACAGTGATAATTCTGATCTAGATCTAGATAGCCATCTATGGGATTAGTAAATCTGCCATGCCCCCCTGTATGTATGATAAAGGGGATGCACATGGACATGAATAGCATATTCTGCTGGCCTCTGCCTCTGCCATTATAACTCATACATCATTCAGTATACCATACGTTATAATGCAGTCATAATGATATAGCTACAGATAATGCCTACAATTTTCTATATTAGATATACGATGCTATGTATAGGTATTCTCATGACACATGGTAATATGCACATAATAAAATAATTGATCTTTGTCAGTGAACTTAAATTATCAAAATAAATCACCCAGATACAATAGGGACCCATCTAAACGGTGACTTACCAAACCAATTTTTACAATGAACTGTGACATTACAAAGTTCCACCATAATCATATCTACTGTATATGTATTCACACAAGAAAACATATGCGGCCTCGGAAATCAGGTGCTGCCAGTATATTTGACAAGCATCATTTGTTAGGTTTTCCTTTGGTGAACCTTAGCAAAAAATATTATAATCACTCAGTTTTTCACATTACTGTTAAAAAAAAACTGTAGCCCACTCTGCTTTGCAAAATCAGGTGGAAACCAGGGGTAAGATTTATCAACACTGGAGTAAAGCAAAACTGGCTTAGTTGTCCATAACAACATATCAGATTCCACCATTCATTTTTTAGGACTCCTTTGGAAATTGAATGGTGGAATCTGATTGGCTGCTATGGGCCAGTAAGCCAGTTTGCCTTTACAACAGTTTTGATAAATCTCAACCCATGTGTATTTAGAGCACGTTGTATTTTTTGGGGTTTTACCCATTGACTTAGATATGACATAAAGCCACATTTACAAATGCATGGGCCCAAGTGGTTCTCACACCGGCCGATGCTGTCATTATTATTCAGAGCTCCTTTCCAATGATAGTTCTTTCTGTTAGCACACCAGGGGTGCATTGGCCATAGATCTTACAAGGAATTGTCCCAGTGGACCGTGCATGGGATTTCAGCCGAGATCTTCAAGCAAGATGGCGGCCGCCGGCTTGACATGAGTAAATGGACGAGGTACGCAAATGGATCAGATAAAGTATGTTTCTTACACTATTTCAGGTTAAATTGATTTGCTACCATGTAGCATAAGGAAATGTGGCTTGGCAACTCATCAAATTTATCCTGAAATCCGGATCGATGTCCACTTTGTGGACTTCAATTTGCTCAACACTACCTATTACATTGATTATGGTGTGGATAGTTTTGTCATACTGTATGTCACAATCACATTACATAATAGGGCACATTGATCAAAAGCTAATTTCCAATGGCATTCTGTTGCAGTGATTCCCTGAAGAGGCGGTGTAGAGGATGGGTGTGGTAGTAGCCTTGATTAAGTATTTTTGTCACATGGAACTTCTTCAGGCCATTGCTCTCTAGGGATCAGTGCAGTGGAAATATAGTGCTGAAGAATGAGGCTAGAGTTAAACATATCAAAGTCTTTTTACTAAGTGCAACACCGAACTTTAAATACATACAGTAGCAGCAAGCTTTTAGTGTGATTCTTCTGTGAATCTTGAGGCAGGTTGGATGGCTGCTATTCCGCACTTAGGTGATATGGGCCTAGTGGTTGCTTGGTGATGGGTGGCTTGGCTGTAGTCCCTCATAGCAGTGTCTATAGACAGTTCACTCTGCTGCCTGGAATCTCAAGGCTTTCCTTGAGGGCTTTTTGAGTAGTTCTCCCTGAAGATTAGGTAACAAGAGCAGTAGCTTTGCAGGTTGCTTCCTCTCCTCTCTGTCTCTGGACAAGAACTCCCTCTCTTGGCAGGAGGCAAGACCTTCTCACTCCTACCAATAGGGGAGGAACTGGGTGGTTAACTTAATTCCTTTCCAACCTTTGCCATTCATTCCTTGCTGGTAGCTATGGCCATAAGCAAACAATAAAACATATCACACATAACAATCAACAATTTGAAGTATCCCCAGGTCTGGGGTACTACACTTAAAATTTTAGAGTACTCTCTTTTTAGTCAGTTTTGGTGAGTTTTTGCGAAGGGAGCAGGCCAAATCAATCTGGCATAATAATTACAATAATTTAATACTGTACTATAATGAAATGCTACAATTAAATTATAACTAAAATCTAGGCCTGTTTATAGTTGCCATAAATTTCAATTTGTACTGCATGCATAGTAGAAGATGGATCAAATTTATTAAGAGGAATGTGGCTCTCCACTAAGACTGGCATGTGAAAGACCTGTTTTTACAAAATGTGAATTCAATATTTCCTTCCTCCATTAGTGCTGTCATTATTTTTCAGAGCTGCTTTCCAATAATAGTTCTTCCTGTCAACAAACCAGGGGTGGACTGGCCATATACCTTACAGGGAATTGTCCCAGTGGGCTGATGACCGATAGATCCACCTGAACCCTCCTCACTACCTATGACTAGGTATATGGTACTAGGGTCTGATTGGCCATAGACCTTACAGAGAAATTTCCCAGTGGGCCAATGCCCAAGGGGCCGCCTGAGCCCTTTTCACAGCTGCCAGTGGAAGTTTTTGGGGATATATTTTGTGCTGATAGGGGGCAGTATTTTGTTATGGACTGTGATATTTGGCTCTGTTGGGGTGGTATAATGTGCCGCCATATGGTATTGCTGGCCTGCCTACTTGTGTTGGCCCTGACTTCCATCAATTTGGACCCAACTACAAAATGGGGCCACTTTTAGTATTTTTTCCAGGGCACTTTAAAGAGGTTGTCCGGGTTCAGAGCTGAACAAGGACATACCTCCATTTTCACCAAGGAAGCCCCCCTGACTTAAGCATCGGAGCAGTTCATGCTCCTATGCTCTACTTTGCCCTGCACTAAATCGCACAGGACAAAGGTATTTTTAGGAGTTCCAGTCACGAACCGGGCTCTCAATGGGGCTGCCAGGAAGCCCGGTAACGTCACCAGCACTGATGGGCTGGATTTAGCGCTGCCCTAGCCAGTAAAATTGCTAGAGAAGCGCTAAAGCACTAACTTCTGAGCTGATGACGTCACCGAACACACTGCCAGGCGGAAGCCTCCACCCGAGAGTGTGTTATTGTAAACAAAAGAGCCTTTGCCCTGCACAATCTAGTGCAGGGCAAGGGAGCGCATCGGAGCATGAGATGCTCTGATGCTAACATCAGGGGGATTGCCTGGGTGAAAATATGGCTATGTCCGGGTTCAGCTCTGAACCCGGACAACCCCTTTAATTTCCCCTGATGCCCCTATATGCTACTGGGAGAACTATAGAGGTCACACTTTAGAGGAAGTCTGGGCAGCATGCTGAAGGTATGGCTGGATTGGTGTTGTAGCCCAACATCTCACCTCTTAAGCCCCCTGCTCTATATCCATATTAAAGACAACTGGAAGAGAAGGACAGAACATGGAAGCTATTGATGGCCATCACAGAGGGACATCTTCTGAGGGGTATTTTTTGTTTCACTGTGGTATTTGGTTCTGTGGGATGGTATTCTGTGCTGCACTATCGAATTACTTAATCATGTCAACTTGTATTGGACCCATCTACTTGTGTTGCCCCACCTTCTGTGAATTTGGACCCACCTACAGCATTGGGGCCACTTTAGTTTATATATTTTTTTCCATGGCCACTTTAAAGGGGTTCTGAAGTATGTTTTAGCTGATGATCTATCCTCTGGATAGATCATCAGCATCTGATCGGCGGGGGTCCGACACCCGGGACTCCCGGCGATCAGCTGTTTGAGAAGGCAGTGGCGTTCCAGCAGCGCCACGGCCTTCTCACTGTTTACAGCTGGCACGGTGACGTCATGACTAGTATCAACTGGCCTGGGCGGGGCTAAGCTCCGTTCACTTGAATGAAGCTTAACCCCGCCCAGGCCAGTGATACTAGTCATGACATCACTGGGCCAGCAGTAAACAGTGAGAAGGCAGCGGCGCTGATGGAGCGCCGCTGCCTTCTCAAACAGCTGATCGGCGGGGGCTTCGGGTGTCGGATGCCCGCCGGTCAGATGCTGATGATCTATCCAGAGGATTGGGAAAAGGGAGAAAAATATATATATATATCACAAAAGTCACCCACAGGGCATCCAGGATGTTTCCATCCAGCAGATATGGAATATCACAGGCTGGTGCTAGGGGAGAAGGTGTGGCAGAAAACCATTTTTTATTTTATTTACAGAGTATCCCTCCAGGGTGGCTAATCCAATATCACTATGATGTTTAAAGGGATGTAGTGATTTGGGTTCCGACCACAAAACATGCGGTCTTTCCCTAATAGGTCGTAGTTCAGATTATAAGGAGGACTATTGACCAAGCCTAGACAGCTAGCAAGATGTACTACCTGATAATAAATCTGAGGGTCTGGGAGGAAGAGGCCACCTCTGTTCTTCTACTGTATCAATAATGAGTGATGTAATCGGGTGCATTTGGATTCACATACATATCGTACATACAGTTGCAAAAAAAGTATGTGAACCCTTTGGAATGATATGGATTTCTGCACAAATTGGTCATAAAATGTGATCTGATCTTCATCTAAGTCACAACAATAGACAATCACAGTCTGCTTAAACTAATAACACACAAAGAATTAAATGTTACCATGTTTTTATTGAACACACCATGTAAACATTCACAGTGCAGGTGGAAAAAGTATGTGAACCCATAGACTAATGACATCTCCAAGAGCTAATTGGAGTGCGGTGTCAGCCAACTAGAGTCCAATAAATGAGATAAGATTGGAGGTGTTGGTTACAGCTGCCCAGCCCTATAAAAAACACACACCAGTTTTGGGTTTGCTTTTCACAAGAAGCATTGCCTAATGTGAATGATGCCTCGCACAAAAGAGCTCTCAAAAGATCTACAATTAAGAATTGTTGACTTGCATAAAGCTGGAAAGGGTTATAGAAGTTTCTCCAAAAGCCTTGCTGTTCATCAGTCCACAGTAAGACAAATTGTCTTATGTCTATAAATGGAGAAAGTTCAGAACTGCTGCTACTCTCCCGAGGAGTGGCCGTCCTGTAAAGATGACTGCAAGAGCACAGCACAGACTGCTCAATGAGGTGAAGAAGAATCCTAGAGTGTCAGCTAAAGACTTTCAAAAGTCTCTGGCATATGCTAACATCGGTGTTAGCGAATCTACCATACTTAAAACACTAAACAAGAATGGATTTCATGGGAGGATACCACAGAGGAAGCCACTGCAGTTTAAAAAAAAAAACATTGCTGCATGTTTACAGTTTGCACAAGAGCACCTGAATGTTCCACAGCAGTACTGGCAAAATATTCTGTGGACAGATGAAACCAAAGTTGAGTTGTTTGGAAGAAACACACAACACTATGTGTGGATAAAAAGAGGCACAGCACACCAACATCAAAACCTCATCCAAAATGTGAAGTATGGTGGTGGGGGCATCATGGTTTGGGGCTGCTTTGCTGCTTCAGGGCCTGGACGAATTGCTATCATCGAAGAAAAAATGAATTCCCAAGTTTATCAAGACATTTTGCAGGAGAACTTAAGGCCATTTGTCCACCAGCTGAAGCTCAACAGAAGATGAGTGTTGCAACAGGACAATGAGGTCATGCCACAGCATCTCAATCGGCTTCAGGTGAGGACTCTGACTGGGCCACTCCAGAGGGCGTATTTTCTCTGAGTCCTCACCTCAACCCGATTGAGATGCTGTGGCATGACCTCAAGAAAGCAATTCACACCAGACATCCCAAGAAAATTGCTGAACTGAAACAGTTCTGTAAAGAGGAATGGTCAAGAATTACTCCTGACCGTTGTGCAAGTCTGATCTGCAACTACATGAAACGTTTGGTTGAAGTTATTGCTGCCAAAGGAGGTTCAACCAGTTATTAAATCCAAGGGTTCACATACTTTTTCCACCTACATTGTGAATATTTACATGTTGTGTTCAATAAAAACATGGTAACATTTAATTCTTTGTGTGTTATTAGTTTAAGCAGACTGTGATTGTCTATTGTTGTGACTTAGATGAAGATCAGAACACATTTTATGACCAATTTGTGCAGAAATCCACATCATTCCAAAGGGTTCGCATACTTTTTCTTGCAACTGTATGTGGAGTATATACTTTTCTCACTGTGAAAAAAAAAAGATATTGGGAGTTGTATAGGAGCTCTGTCCTTTTTAACCAGTCTCTTAATAACTAATATAAGCACTGACTTTACTACAATCATTTGTATCTAGTATATAGTGATGTCATTGTCACTATGGTACCACCTCTCTCAAGAAATGCTCCAGGTATACAACTCAACAGGTGTATCTGCTCCTTTCTCACCTTATTGTACTTATTATCAAATTTTACAAGTGAATAAAAAATTATCTATTTATTAAGTATGCCACGCCTGATTTTGAAATTGTATCAGTATTGTCTGTATTAGCATTAAATTAAATAATTGGCAAAATATTTTTGTCTCTAGTCTTTTTCACTTTATCATTGAATTTTTTATTATTTTTTTGCACTTTAAATAGCTTAGGTTAGTTTCACACTAGCGGCAGCCTTCTCCGTGCTGTCGCAAGTGCACTCGTACCGCCCGAGGTCTGCTCTGGCCCAATTGACTATAATGGGGGCGGGCCGGAGTTCCGGTGGCAGCATGGCAAACATGCCGACAAGTGGCCGGAATAAAATTACGACATGTAGGCTGCCGCTAGTGTGAAACTAGCCTTAAACTGAGTTCACATTATCTCTCTTGTCTCTCAAGATGAAAGGAGAAAGACAAAAAAGCACTCACAAGCAGAAAGAAAAGGATCATACGTTTTCTTCTCACCCTAAAAAAATCTGAACAGCGAAGATATAATTTATAGAGATACAGAGATCAGCATTGACGAACAATGACTTTAACTTCATATTTTTCTTTTGTTTCATATGACTCATGCCAGTTTTGACTTTTCAAAATATTATTATTATTTTTATTTATTTTTTACAATCATTTGAAACCTTATTTTTAATCCAAAGAAAATGAATTACAGAGCGGTACTAGGAAATACAATGCCTGCCAAGAAAAGTTAGCAGATCAATCATGTCCATGAATCTTGACCGTCTGAAACCATTATTTTCTTGAATCCAAGAAAACAGTGACTCCTGTGTCTAATCAATTTATATGAAAGAACAACTACAGGAGGGATGCTGCCTACACTGTTTCAGCCGGAGCTTCCCCCTTTTGTAGTATATCACTGCCTCTTCTATTTTTGACTTGGCCCTTGAGAAGACAAGGGCACAAAATGAACTCAGCATAACATTAGGCAGCCTTTGGTTTGTGCGGCACATTTCAGAACCGGGCATTCCGCTTTGTAATGCTTCTTATAAAACAGACAATAAATATTTTGTCCTTTCAGTGAAAAACTGAAGAGAAAATAGCAATTGAAAACATGTCTAATACAATCAAGATTTGTTCCAGCAAAAGAAAGAGCAACAAGAAAATAATCACATGCATGACTAAATACCAATAAAAACAGAATACCAACAGAAAACAAAGCCTATAAAGAGGAGCATTACTTATGTTATTGTAGCCTCAGAGCAAATGGGTGACCCCAGTCATGAAGATATTAAAGTACTCGGCCCGTGATTGTCTGAATTCCCTGTTTCAATTCATCATGTTGTGCTTTCAATTCCTAATTGAAATTTAAGTGCAAGAACTCTGGCAGATGGTATGGCAAAAATCACTCAGTTATCAAGGTTAATGATACTCAATTAAGTGGAAAATGTTCTGGTGTGGATGCATTGTTTAATTAGCATTATTATTTCTGTTTTGTACACCAGACATATGTGTGCAAATGAAACTTAAAGAGAAACTTACATTTTCTCCCTATTAAATCTCAAGCTCGATCATTGTTTCATTGGCCTTTGATTACTGCAATTATTTTTGATCAACACATTTACAAATGCAGGGAAAGATTAGTGTTAGTGGCAAAAGAAAAATATATTTGCCGTTCAGCGGTGCAGTTATATGTTCTAAAGCCTTTTTTGGCATGTTTTAGTGGCAAAAGAAAAAAAATATTTGCCATTCAGCTGTGATGTTATATGTTCTAAAACCTTTTGTGGTGTGTATAAGTGGAAAAATATAAATATATTTGTCGATTAGTGGTGCAGTTATTTGTTCTGAAGCTTTTTGTGGCGTGTATTAGAGGCAAAAGTAAAATATATTTGCCATACAGCGGTGCAGTGATATATGTTATAAAGTCCTTTTTGTCGTGTAATAGTGGCAAAATAAAAATATATTTGCTGTTCAGCGGTGCAGTTATATGTTCTAAAGCCCTTTTTTGCATGTATTAGTGGCAAAAGAAAAATATATTTGTCGTTTAGAGGTGTAATTATATGTTCTAACACCCTTTTTTTGTATGTAATAGTGTGAAAAAATGGGCTTATTAGCCGTTGTGTGTTGAAGTGAGAAAATTGCAGACTTTTTTGTGGTGTTTTAATTTCCTTTTTATTTATTTATTCGATCTAACAATATGTCAGACAGAGAAGTGACAGGTCCTGCACAGGGGAGTGGCAGAGGCCTAAATGTTTTATTCGTAGGCAGATCTCAACTGTCCTCAACCTGCCTCTGTCCTTTTCTGTTTCCTCAGCCAGAGAAGTATTGTATGCTATGGGCTCAGCTCCACTATACAGTGAGGACGAGCTTCTTGAAGACGATCAGCAGCTACTGGCAAGCCAAGATGTGTAGGAGACATCTGCCACTTCCTCCACTAGGTGGGCAAGTAGTTATGAGGAGAGTGGCGTGGAAGCTGGTGTTGCAACTGGTCTGTCTCCTGACCCAGAGACCCAGAGTACATCGATTATGATGATGTAGCTGATCGCACTAGAGAGCCGGGTGAGAAAGGGGCTTGATCATCATTAGGAGAAGAGGGTGTCAGCTTACCTGTGAGGCAGCAGTGGAGCCAGCAAGTCGCTAGCATGGTTAGGAGTCAGCAGGGTGGCAGCAGTGGGAGATCGGAAGTCAAATGTGCCCGGGGTAGACCACGCGCTTCGCAGGAGCCTAGCTGGAAGTAGCGGTGCACGGGTTCACGGAGGCAGCGGCGGTATCAGTCAGCCAGTGGGTAGCGTTGGGGGGAAAAACACCTACTCGATGGTGTGACAGTTGTTTGTTAAGCCGCTGGAGGAGGTGAACATGGCCATATGTGGAATCTGTGGGCAGAAGGTGAAGCGTGCCCAGGGACTTAATGTTGGCACCATGGCCCTGCCTCAGCATATGCAGCGTCACCATAAAGTGGCCTGGCCAATGTGGTAGTCCAGCCTGCCGCAGCAACTGCTGCGTCACAAGTGGCACGCAGCCGAGTTCAGGCAGTCAAGGCTTCACCACCTCAGCTGAAGGGAGCTGTCTGTCCTCCTCATCATCTGCTGGTCCCGATGCTCCTGCTCCTCGCCATCCTACTACTTGTCAGTAATTCTGTCAGCAATTGATCACCGAAGACAAAAGTCTGGTGCACTCATCCAATGGCACAGAAGCTGAATGTACTCCTGTCCAAGATGCTGCTGCTGCAGTCCCTCCCTTTCCAAGTGGTGGACACTGCACCTTTCAGAGAACTGATGGCTTGTGCCGAGCCGAGGTGGAGAGTCCTAAGCCTTCATGTCTTTGCCAAAAAAGCAGTACAAGCCCTGCACACACATGTAGGTGGGCCAGTCCTTGAGCCTGTCAGTGTCTGCCAAAGTGCATGGCAGCGCCGACGTGTGGAGCTGTAACTACCGTCAGGGATAATACATGTCCTTTACGGCCCACTGGGCGAATGTGGTTCCTGCACAGCCACACCAGCAACTTGGCCAGGTGATTCTGCTTCTGCCTCCACGTTTTCATGCCGTTGGTCCTGGGACAATGTCCGCCTCTGTCTCCTCATCCTCCACCGTGTCCTCAGCCTCCACTGCAGGCACAATTCACAGTGCCCCTCCAGCATACCACATGTGCAGGGCACGGCAGTGTCATGCTTCTCTGCACCTCATTTGCCTGGGCAAACGGAGTCACACAGGGGAGGAACTGCTCCATGTCCTTCAGCAAGAAATAAAAATCCTGGCTTGCTCCGTGACAAACCCGAAATTGGAACCATGGTGACTGACAACGGGAAGAACATGGAGTGCTGAGCCATGTGCCCTGCATGGCATACATGTTCAATCTGGTTGTCCTGAATCCTGAAGTCTTCCACCCTAAAAATGGCCAGGAAACTTTGCATGCACTTCAGCCACTCGTACACCAAAAAAGCACATCCTCTTGAGCTGCAGCAGCAGAACGGTATCCCCAAACATAGGCTGATATGCGACGTTTACACCCATTGGAATTCCACCCTCCATATATTGGACCGACTATACGAACAGAGAAAGGCCATAAACGATTTATTGATGATCCAAGCGTACAGGAGTACTCCCCTGTGTAACTTTGATGTCAACCAGTGGCAGCTCATGCGTGACACCTGCCATTTGCTCAGTCGCCAGGACTACGGGATAAAAAATGTCATTCCACTGCATCATGTCCTGAAACAGATGCTGGTAAATCTGGCTGGTTAGGGGACTAGAGACGTGTCACCTAGATCTCACGGCCACATGAGCACTTTGAGGCTGAACTTGAGGAGTCGGAGGAGGAGGACATTGAAGCACAGGCAATGTCAAATTTGTAGAGAAATGGGTGGTTTTTCTACACAGGTAAAAGGAGAGGAGGAGCAGGAGCAGCCATCGGAGCTAAAGGGTGATGAGGAAGAGGTGGCAGAGGACCCAGACACACCGTGGCAGTATGCAGTGGAGATGGATGAAGGGATTCCCACCGAGTCACTTGCACAAATGGCCCGATGCATGCTCACTTGCTTGCGTAGTGACAGCCGAATTTGGCAGAGGGATGTCTTCTGGCTCCCCACCTTCTGGGACCCTTGCTACCAGTCCAAAATGCGGGCCTATTTTACACCTGCTGAGAGGGAGGACAAACTGAACTACTCTAGAGACATCCTATGTAGTCAGTTGGCCACTGCCTATCTGCGCAATTGCCCATCCTCTTGCAGGTCTGACCGGGGGTCCCCTCTGCGCTCATGTTCCACTGCGATGGCTACTGGGGAGGGGTGGGGTGGCAGGAGCAGTTCCAGCTCCATCAGCAGCAGCCTGCGACTAGATTCGCTGATGAGCAGCTTTCTTCACTCGCCTAGTGAAGAAACTACTCACCAGCAGCAGCATCTAGACCTGGAGCAGAACCTGAACCAGCAAGTTTTGGCATACTAGGAATGTACCCTGCCAGCCTTCCTTTAACATCCTCTGGACTACTGGGCAGCCATACTGGATTTGTGGCCTCATCTGGCAGAGTTTTTCCTGGAAAAGCTGTCCTGCCCGGCCAGTAATGTGTTTCATCAGATCGGGTGTTTAGTGTGGCGGAGGCCTTTGTCAAGATGAATCAGGTGTGAATCAGCCAGAATTTCCATCCACCAATGCCTGATCCATCAGACTACAAACCAGATTCCAAAAAAGTTGGGACACTAAACAAATTGTGAAAAAAAACTGAATGCAATGATGTGGAGATGGCAAATGTCAGTATTTTATTTGTAATAGAACGTAGATGACAGATCAAACGTTTAATCCGAGTAAATGTATCATTTTAAAGGAAAAATACGTTAATTCCAATTTTCACGGTGTCAACAAATCCCCAAAAAGTTGGGACAAGTAGCAATAAGAGGCTGGAAAAAGTAAATTTGAGCATAACGAAGAGCTGGAAGACCAATTAACACTAATTAGGTCAATTGGCAACATGATTGGGTATAAACAGAGCTTCTCAGAGTGGCAGTGTCTCTCAGAAGCCAAGAAGGGTAGAGGATCACCAATTCCCACAATGTTGCGCAGAAAGATAGTGGAGCAATATCAGAAAGGTGTTACGCAGCGAAAAATTGCAAAGACTTTGCATCTATCATCATCAACTGTGCATAACATCATCCGAAGATTCCGAGAATCTGGAACAATCTCTGTGCGTAAGGGTCAAGGCCGTAAAACCATACTGGATGCCCGTGATCTCCGGGCCCTTAAACGACACTGCACCACAAACAGGAATGCTACTGTAATGGAAATCACAGAATGGGCTCAGGAATAATTCCAGAAACCATTGTCAGTGAACACGATCCACCGTGCCATCCACCGTTGCCAGCTGAAACTCTACAGTGCAAAGAAGAAGCCATTTCTAAGCAAGATCCACAAGCTCAGGCGTTTTCACTGGGCCAGGGATCATTTAAAATGGAGTGTGGCAAAATGGAAGACTGTTCTGTGGTCAGACGAGTCACGATTCGAAGTTCTTTTTGGAAATCTGGGACACCATGTCATCCGGACCAAAGAGGACAAGGACAACCCAAGTTGTTATCAATGCTCAGTTCAGAAGCCTGCATCTCTGATGGTATGGGGTTGCATGAGTGCGTGTGGCATGGGCAGCTTGCATGTCTGGAAAGGCACCATCAATGCAGAAAAATATATTCAGGTTCTAGAACAACATATGCTCCCATCCAGACGTCATCTCTTTCAGGGAAGACCCTGCATTTTTCAACAAGATAATGCCAGACCACATTCTGCATCAATCACAACATCATGGCTGCATAGGAGAAGGATCCGGGTACTGAAATGGCCAGTCTGCAGTCCAGATCTTTCACCTATAGAGAACATTTGGCGCATCATAAAGAGGAAGGTGCAACAAAGAAGGCCCAAGACGATTGAAAAATTAGAGGCCTGTATTAGACAAGAATGGGAGAGCATTCCTATTTCTAAACTTGAGAAACTGGTCTCCTCGGTCCCCAGACGTCTGTTGAGTGTTGTAAGAAGAAGGGGAGATGCCACACAGTGGTGAAAATGGCCTTGTCCCAACTTTTTTGGGATTTGTTGACACCATGAAATTCTGATTCAACATATTTTTCCCTTAAAATGGTACATTTTCTCAGTTTAAACTTTTGTTCCGTGATTTATGTTTTATTCTGAAAATATTAGAAGTTGGCACCTCCACATCATTGCATTCAGTTTTTATTCACGATTTGTATAGTGTCCCAACTTTTTTGGAATCCGGTTTGTAGATCATCCATGGTGCCTCACCAACACTATGACAAATGAGACCGGTTTCTTCTGGCTACCTGCCTCAGCTACTATTCTGATGCTGCCACCTGCCTGATTCCACACATCTAATGTCAAGTGCTCCTTCTTTAACCTACCATCTGTGTGGTCTTCTGATGCTGCTGCCACCTCTACATTATGTCATAGTGCTATTCTGTAGTCTCCTCATGCTGCTGCCACCTCCGCACTGTCATTACACCACCCTATGGCCTCCTTCTGATGCTGCTGCTGCCACCTCCACACTCTGTCATTGTGCCACTCTGTGGCCTCCTGCTGCTGCCACCACCACACTGTCATTGTGCCACCCTGTGGTCTCCTCTTGATGCTGCTGCTGCCGCCACCTCCACTCTCTGTCATTGTGCCACATTGTGGCCTCCTTCTTCTGCTGCCACCTCCACACTGTCATTGTGCCATCCTGTAACCTCCTCCTGATGCTGCTGCTGCCTCCACCTCCACACTCTGTCATTGTGAAACTCTGTGGCCTCCTGATGATGCTGCTGCCACTTCCACACTCTATCATTGTGCCTCTCTGTGGTCTCATGCTGCTGCTGCCACCTCCACACTGTCATTACACCACCCTGTGGCCTCCTCCTGATGCTAAAGCTGTTGCCACCTCCACCCTCTCTCACTGTGCCACTCTGTGGCCTCCTGATGCTGCTGCTGCCACCTTCATACTGTCATTGTGCCACCCTGTGGCCTCCTGATGTTGCTGTCACCACCTCCACACTCTGTCATTGTCCCACTCTGTGGCCTCCTGATGCTGCTGCTGCCACCTCCACACTCTGTCATTGTCCCACTTTGCAGCCTCTTGATGCTGCTGCCATCTCCACACTCTGTCATTGTGCCACCCTCTGGCCTAATCATGATGCTGCTGCTGCTGCCACCTCCACCCTCTGTCATTGTGCCACTCTGTGGTCTACTCATGCTGCTGCTGCTGCCACCTCTACACTGTAATTGTGCCACTCTGTGGCCTTCGGATGCTGCTGCCACCTCCACACTGTCATTGTGCCACCCTGTGGCCTCCTCCTGATGCTGCTGCTGCCACCACCTCCACACTCTGTCATTGTACCAGTCTGTATCCTCCTGATGCTGCTGCTGCCACTTCCACACTGTCATTGTGCCCCTCTGTGGCCTCATCCTGGTGCTGCTGCCGCCACCTCCACACTCTGTCATTGTGTCACTCTGTGGCCTTCTAATGCTGCTGCCACCTTCACACTGTCATTGTGCCACTTTGTGGCCTCCTACTGATGCTGCTGTCACCTCCATACTTTGTCATTGGGCCACTTAGTTTTCTCCTCATGCCACTATTTTTCCTTTCGGCCTGTCTGACATCCTCATTTATTTGACTCTTCTTCTGATCTGTCAGAAGGAAGGAAAAATGAGAAGCTCAACAGATTCTGTTTATGTAACAGCTGTAAGACCTGCATGACATGGTCCCTATTTTGCATCAGAATTGACTTATGATTTGGTAGCCAAATGCAGGAATGGGTACAAAACACAGAAGACATGCAAATATTCCATTTATGTGTCATCTCTGTTTTGGACCAACTCCTGTTCTTTTTGGATTTAGCAATTCTGATGGATTACTGACCAAATGCTGAACGAGTCAAGGTGGATGCTCCACAGACAGGATCCATTTTTTTGGGCTTATTGTTCTGACGGATCAGAGGAAGGGCAAAATAATCAGTGACGTCAATGCAAACTTACTGCTGACACCCTCTCCATTCTGTTGGGGGGCTCTACTTATATAAGCGTTTAATGGAACAGGTTCTGTAGACATCTATGTGGAATCAGCTGCCGAAGTGAGCACTTCTTCATGACGCTAACATTGACCTGTAAGGCCAATTATTTGGTCAGTTTTGGCCCCGTAACTACTTAAATAAGTGAAGTGTGCAGTGATTCTAAGAGTGACGCCTCACAGTTTAGTTTCACTACCACAGTAGACTCCCTATGCGTGTTACTGCAAGGCACAGTGTTCTACACCACTATAAAGGCTCTCTGCAGCCAGTAAATAGCCATTTTTTGACGCAGATCAAACCAATTTTTTTTTTTTTTTTTGGCTAACCGTCCGAATCAAATTTTTGAGAAATTCGTTCATCTCTAGTCACAAGTGAGATATACAGTATGATGGAAATGGTTCCTATAGATGCTGCTGGAAGAATTATGGTTTAGATATTACAGTGCTGTTCAAATAAGTTTGCGTGGCTTTATCTGCCGGAATAGCTGGTTATATGTATGAAGGAGGATACTCTGCAATTCCTGCTGTGCGGCATAGCCTCCTATAATCATTTTTCTTGCCTGATATGAGATGGAGCTTTGCTTCCAATAAATGTTCATTTTCTGATTTAAAGACATAGGCCTTCCATATGATATTTACTAGAAGGATACATTTTAGGCAACTATCTTGACATTTGTGACTGAAGTGACTAATGATGTGCAGGTCAAATGATTGACCGGATATCTGTGGAGAAATATGCATCATGCTCATTTACAGTAATATATCTTGTCTACCTTGGGGAGGCTATTTGCTTTGTCACTGATATTGCTCATTTTGGTTGGTGTAGAAATGCATATCTTAGAATTACAGGGAAATTAAGTGTTCATTTTAATATTGTTTATTGTAAAGCAAATACATGCATATGAAAAGCCAGCTGGTAAAAGAAAAACAATAAAAAAAAATTTCTCTTAAAATGTTAAGCAAGTAATATGTCTGGAGATCTTGTGATTTCCGTACCGTTGCTTTCCAGTTGAATTCTACTTTTTTCAACATAGTTTATAGAATTATTCATAGAAATATAAATATAGAAATATATTCAGAAATAAAAAAAATATATATATTATTTAGAAATATATCAGCCAAAGAAAGCATAAAATGCACGCTGCCTGTTATGATAGTGATTAGAGATGAGCAAAGTATTGGAAAATAGATTCTTCTGCCAAATTTTACCAAAAAAATTTGCTTTGTGACAAATTATTTTATCACAAAGCGCATTTCTGTTTAAGTAGTGGGTACAATGACAGGGATCGGCAATAGTGTAGTAGGTTTCCCCCTAACAAGAAAAACATTGATCTAGATAATGTAAAGATACTGCCTACTATGTGTGAGATGTGATTTTACAACATATATAAAAAAAATTCACAATATCTATAAATACATATGTATATAATTAACGTCCATTTGTGCAACACTACTATTTTGTTTTTAGTGATAGAAAGTGGCAGAGACTGATGTACATAAATATATATATATATATATATATATATATATATATATTTCGTTTTAGTTCTATGTCATAGAGATGTGACCATATGCATGAATCGGTTACAGTCCAACATCAGACACACACTGTACAAAATGAATGAATATTTCATTGCTGATGCATAAGACAGCATGAAGTGATTATCATCTGCATTCCTGGCCACCTTCATCTTTAATCAATCATTTCAATCATTACTTCATATTGCGAATCCTCTTACCACATCCGTGAAACATATTTATGAATATATTCCTGCTATTATAGATTATTGATTCTATTTTTTGACCAGTTGGGTATAATTTATTACTAACGTCAGTTTCCCTATATAAGTGTTAGAAAGTCATTACATAATGTGAAGCAGAATTAAACAGGACAACCCAATCTTGACAAACCTGAAGGAAAGCTGATTCCATTGCAGGGTACTGGTTAAGTGTGGGATTTCCCTGTATGCCCCCTACAAGCTTTAAATGACAGGGTGCCTCTTAAATCAATGAACCTTAATTGATTTTTTGTTTGCTGGATGTCCTCCAGCACAGAGATCTGTAAGTGACACAGCTCTTGGCGCTAACTAATAGAGGTGGTCACCTCAAACTGTTCAACAAGCCCTTACTTATTAAAGACAACCCTCTCGACATCAATGAGATGGGGCAATGTTATTTTTGGAAAAGTTAATTTTGACAAAAATCTGTGTGAATCCAAAAACAATGTATGTATTTCCAATTCATGAAATGCAATTTCCTTTTGCCTGTAAATAATCTATTAGTAAAGAAATTAATCATTTTTATTTATACATTGCAGGACCCTTTTAGGAGCACATCATTGCTGAACAAATGTATTTCATCCATGTTATGGACTGTATATAATTATGTTGTTCACTGCACATTAGAATAATTAATTTAACACTATGATATTGCTTAGTCCGTCTTCTCACTTGACTGGAAAATGAAAGCTCCTCTTATACCAAGCAAATGACAAAGAAACAAAGCTCCACAGCCGGCTAGCTCCCTGTGGTTTGCTGTTCTTGGAAGAGGTTTCTGAAGGATTGCTTTAGCAGTGGGGTGTGATTTACAGTATGATTAGTTTTTGAGATTTTCTATTATTTCTTTTGTTTGACATTGCAATAAAATGTGTATACCTTGTTTGCAAGAGTAACTGTTGACTTTTTATTCATTATTATTGACATTTTAGATTACAAAGAAGTCTAAACTTTCTGTGGAGCAAATTGCACATTCTATTCTCATTGATGTGTTTTAAAGGGGTTTTCTAGTCTAGAGCTGTTTTCTAGATGGGCCATCAATATCAGATTGTGGGAGTTCAACACCCAGCACCACCACCAGCTTTTTCAGGCTTCTGTAGTGCTTCAAACTATAAAGGATGTGGAGTTGGAGTCAGATAGCTCCATACCCTGTGTGGTGGCCTTGTTGAGGTACTGCAGCTCAGCTCACACACAAGTAAATAGAAGCTGAGCTTCAGTACTCCAGTGCCAGAAGCTACACATTGCATGGAGCCTTCTGCTTCTGCTCTACATTCTGTTTAGTTCCCTTTCTGTGACAGTCCAAAAATCTGATATTGATGAGCAATCATGAGATCATCAAAATCTGTAGGGTGAAAAATCCTTTTAAGCATTAATTTATCAACTGAACCATGTTTCTTAGGCTGCAATTTATAGCTAACTGCCAATTAAATGATAATGATAAAGACTCAATGATGCATAGCGCCCTCCTTGACATCACCAATATTGTTGGCAGCCATCATTTCTGCACTGCACGAATTAACTTTCATAAGTGAACAGCACTGAGGCCCACTGGTCCCTCGTCCAGCTTAGATGCTCCCTTACCCATGTTACACGATGTCGACTGTGGTAAGGTAACCTTGCTGGTCATCTAGAATGCAGACCATGCTGATGTAAATGGTTTCAAATGATCTGACGTGACACTTGGGTGCTTCTCATCTCTCTTAAATGTGTCTTGAGTTGTGTGGCATTCATCATCATCTGGTTCTGCAGTGCATTGTTCACAATAAAGTGCTCATTAATGTGGGCTGTAGAACATCCACTTCTATGCCTTTCTGTGACTCTTCCAGTCTCTCTGTATCTCAGTGGTCACTTCTGTCTGAGAACATCCTGCTTGAAGCCTCGCAATGGCGAGGTACTGTTGATCAATTGTTAGGTATAGCGAAGAAGGACCAGCATTTACTTTCTTGAGGATATGACGAGACATTTATTCAAGGCATAATAGCATCATCAAGTTTGAAAAAGGTTCAGGCTTGAGCTGAAACTAGTCACTGATAATTCTTTTATGCCTTGAATAAACGTCTCTCCATATCATCAAGAAATTGAGTCCCGATCCTTCTATGCTATACACTAGCATTACCTGGACACATGCACCACATGGAAACTGCAGTGCCGACCCATCTTCTTCAATGATAAATTGTTAGGTGTCGTCTTGGTCTCATTATGTCAAAATCTGAACAGCATGATGAGGAGGACTGTTTTAAATATCAATTCTAATTAAACCAGGAAATTTATTGAACAGTTAGACATGTGCATTCAAAAGTTTAGAGAAGGTCACATTAAGGTCACCACAAAGTGCCTATTTGCTTTATCTGGAAAGTTCACCAACAAGCCAAATAAATATATATATATATATATATATATATATATATATATAAAGAAGGAAAAAGGCAGCACTCCAGGAGTTTATACATTTGGGACCTTGGTCACAAGCCCCCATAAGGAATTGCACCCGCGTTTAATGTGTGCTGCTTTTTTCTTTTCTTTATATATATATATATATATATATATATATATTTATATATTTATATATTTTTTTATATATATATATATATATATATATATATTTATATTAGAGATGAGGGAATTGAAGTTGACAAAGTGGAATTTGATCAGAATATCAGGAAAAATTTAATTTGCATCAAATTTGAATTTTCGCACACTTCTTGGTAACCAATCACATTTTTTACTAAAATGGCTGCTGCACATGTTAGGACCTGGAGCAATGAACTCTGGGAATGAGGGATCACCCACAATGCCATGCATGCAGCTACTCAGCAGCCAGCCAGCCCTGTGATGTCACAGCCACCAGCTCTGTGATGTCACAGCTCTATAAAGAGCCTCATCCATCTTGGATTCAGCCATTTTCCAGTGTACTTAGTGCAGGTAGAGAAATCAGTAGGCGCTAGGGACAGTGGTAGAAAGTGGTAGAAGTTCAGGGAAAGGATAGGGAGGAATCATTCCACAGTATTGAAGCAGAATAGAGTTCAGTAGGGGAGTTTACAGACTGGGTAATAGGAACAATCCTATTACACCTTGCTGCACTGACTGCAGATCCAAATTGCCATTATACAGCTCTGTAATTCCAGCAAACAGTTCTTGTTATTTGGGGTGCAAGTGCTGTTTGATACAGTCATTAACAATGTTTATTACAAGGAAATATTTATACGTCTTATTTGCCCCATGTGAGGTGCAGTTATATGATCTAAAGCATTTTTTGGCTTCTATTAGTAGTAAAAAATTGGCTTATTAGCCGTTATGTGGTGAAATGAAAAAATTACAGCCCTTATTGGCATGTATTAGTGGCAAAAAAGTACAGTGCAGTTATATGTTCTAAAGCCCTTTTTAGCATGTATTCGTAGCAAAAAATATATATATTACTTGCCATTCAGCGGTGTAGTTATATGTTCTAAAGCCCTTTTTGCCGTGTATTAGTGGCAAAAAAAAAAAATATTATTTGCAGTTCAGCGGTGCAGTTATATGTTTTTAAGGCTTTTGTGGAGTGTATAAGTGCAAAATGTAAGGGCCTATTTGCCGTTCAGCGCTGCAGTTATATGTTATAAAGCCCTTTTTGGCGTGTATTAGTGAAAAAAATATATATTATTTGCCATTCAGCGGTGCAGTTATATGTTCTAAAGCCCTTTTTGGCGTGTATTAATGGCACAAAAAAAAGTATTTGCCATTCTGTGGTGAAGTGAAAAAGTATTAATGGCAAAAAATAAATATATATATATATATATATGTATATATATATTTGCCATTCAGTGGTGCAGTTATATGTTCTAAAGCACTTTTTTGCGTGTATTAGTGGCGCAAACAAAAAGGATTTGCCGTTATGTGGTGAAGTGAGAAAATTACAGCCCTCTTTGGCATGTATTAGTGGCAAAAAATATATTTGCCGTTCAGCGGTGCAGTTATATGTTCTAAAGCACTTCTTGGCATGTATTAGTGGCAAAAAATATATATATTTGCAGTTAAGCAGTGCAGTTATATATTCTAAAGCCTTTTGTGGCGTATATAAGTGGAAAAAGATAAGGGACAATTTTTTGGTGTGTATTAGCTTATTAACCTTTGTGTGGCGAAGTGAGAAAATTACAGACTATTTTTTTTGGTGTTTTAATTTAATTTCATTTATTTATTTGATCTAACAGTATGTCAGACAGAGAAGTGCCAGGCCCTGCACAGGGGAGTGGCAGAGGCCTAAATGTTTCTGGCGCAGGCAGAGGTCGCAGCAGATTAAGGGGGCGTGGCAGCAGGGGTCGCAGCAAGAGGCCTAAGCTCTCGGTGTCATCTAGCGGTCGTGTCTTGACCAGCAACCCAGTGATTATTTAATGGTTGACTCGGTCATCCACTTCTTCCCAAGTGACATCAGACACCCCCAGCCAAGATTCAGTCGGTTCGTCAGACACAACCCTTAGTTGGCATGGTCCGGGAGCAGGCCCTGTGTCATCTGTCCTCAACCTGCCTCTGTCCTTTTCTGTTCCCTCAGCCAGAAAAGTATTATATGCTGTGGGCTCAGCACCACTATACAGCGAGGACGAGCTACTAGAGGACAGTCAGCAGGTACTGGCCAGCCAAGATAAAGAGGAGACATCCGCCGCTTCCTCTGATTGGCGGGCAAGTAGTGATGAGGAGAGCGGCATGGGAGCTGGTGTTGCGAGCAGTCAGGCTCCTGACCCAGAGTCCATTAAGAAGGACATCAGTAACATGCAGACAGTATTTGATGATGATGTAGCTGATTGAACTTGGGGGTCGGGTGAATTAAGGGCTTCATCATCATCGGGAGAAGCGGCTGCACCAGCAAGTCGCTAGCATGGCCGCTAGTCAGCAGGGTGGCAGCAGTGGGAGGTCGGGAGCCAAACATGCCCGGGGTAGACCACCCGCTTCGCAGGAGCACATCTGCCTTGAAAGTAGTGGTGTAGGGGTTCATGGAAGCAGCAGCGGTAGCAGTCAGTCAGTGAGGAGTGTTGGCGGTAAAATCACCTACTCGGCAGTGTGACAGTTTTTTGTTAAGGCGCCGTAGGAGGTGAACATGGCCATTTGTCGAATCTATGGGCAGAAGGTGAAGCGTGGCCAGGGTGCCAATGTTGGCAACATGACCCTGTGTCAATATATGCAGCGTCACCATAAAGTGACCTGGGAGAACTGTGGCTCCGATGTGGTGGTCCAGCCTGCCGCAGCTACCGCTGTATCACCCAGTTGCATGCACCCGATTCCAGACAGTCAAGGCTCCACCACCTCAACCGAAGGGAGCTGTCTGTCCTTCCCATCATCTGCTGGTCCTGATGCTTCTGCTCCTCCTCCTACTCCTCGTCAGTCATTCCATCAGCAATCGGTCACCAAAGCGATTGCCAAGAAACAACAGTAGGCGTGCACACATCCAATGGTGCAGAAGCTAAATGTGCTCCTGGCAAAGTTGCTGCTGCTGAAGTCCCTCCATTTCCAAGTAGTGGACTCTGCACCTTTCAGAGAACTGATGGCTTGTGCCAAGCCGAGGAGGAGAGTCCCAAGCCATTATTTATTTGCCAAAAAGGCAGAACAAGCCCTGCACACATATGTAGAACAGAAGGTGGGCCAGTCTTGAGCCTGTCGGTGTCTGCCAAAGTGCACGGCAGTGCCGATGTGTGTAGCTATAGCTACGGTCAGGGACAATACATGTCTTTTACGGCCCACTGGGTGAATGTGGTTCCTGCACAGCCACACCAGCAACTTGGCTAGGTGACTCCGCTTCCGCTTCCATGTTGTCACGCCATTAATCCTGCAACAACATCCGCCTCTGCCTCCTCATCCTCCACCGTGTCCTCAGCCTCCACTGCAGGGACAATTCACAGTGCGCCTCCAGCATAACACATGTGCAGGGCACGGCGGTGTCACGCTGTTCTGCAACTCGTTTGCCTGGGCAAATGAAGTCACACAGGGGAGGAACTGCTCCGTGTCCTTCATCAAGAAATCAAATCCTGGCTTTCTCTGTGACAACACAAAATCAGAACCATGGTGACCGACAACGGAAGAACATGTTGTCAGTGCTGCGTCAAGGAGGGCTGAGCTATGAGCCCTGCATGGCACACGTGTTCAATCAGGTTGTCAAGCGGTTCCTGAAGTCTTCAACCCATCTGCAAGACATTCTAAAAATGGCCAGGAAACTTTGCATGCACTTCAGCCACTCGTACACCGCAAAGCAAACCTTCCTTGAGCTGCAGTGGCAGAACAGCATCCCCCAACATAGGTTGATTTGCGACGTTTCCACCCGTTAGAACTCCACCCTCCATATGCTGGACCGACTATACGAACAGAGAAAGGCCATAAATGATTTCTTGATGATCCAAGAGGACAGGAGTACTTCCCTGTGGCAGCTCATGATTGACACCTGCCGTTTGCTCGGGGCCTTTGAGGAAACTACGTTTTTTGTTAGTCGCCAGGACTACGGGATGAACAACGTAATTCCACTGCTTCATGTCCTCTAACAGATGCTGGTAAATCTGGTTGGTTAGGGGACTGGAATCGTGGCACAGAGATCTCAAGTGGCACAGAGGACATTGAAGCACAAGCAATGTGTAGCAAAATGTGTGTTTTTTCTAAACAGGTGATAGGAGAGGAGGGACAGGAGCAGCCAGAGGAGCTACAGGGCGATGAGGAAGACAAGGCAGAAGACCCATACACACCATGGCAGTATACAGTGGACATAGAGTCCTTCCGAGTCACTTGCACAAATGGCCCGCTGAATGCTCACTTGCTTGGGTAGTAACAGCCAAATTGTCACAATTCGGCAGAGGGATGACTTCTGGCTCTCCACCTTGTTGGACTCTTGCTACCGGTCTAAAATGGGGGCCTTTTTTACACCTGCTGAGAGGGAGGACAAACTGAACTACTATAGAGACATCCTATTTAGTCAGTTGGTCGCTGCCTATCTGTGCCATCATCTATCCTCTTGCAGGTCTGACCGGGGGAAAGGGCCCTCTGCACTCACGTTCCTCTGCCATGGCTGCTGTTGCAGGGTGGGGGGTGTAGGAGTAGTTCCAGCTCCATTAGAAGCAACTTGAGTCTAGAGTCGCTGATGAACAGCCTTCTTCACCTGCCTAGTGAAGAAACTACTCACCAGCAGCAGCTAGACCTGGAGCAGGTGGTGGCATACTTGGACAGCACCCTGCCACCCCACATTTAAGATCCGCTGGACTACTGGGCAACTAAACTGTATTTGTCGTGGCAACTGTCAGAGTTTGCCCTGAAAAAGCTGTGTTTCCCGGCCAATAGTCTGGCATCAGAGTTGGTGTTTAGTGCAGTGGGGGCCATAGTTGCCCTAAGAAGAACTCGCCTGTCCGACCAAAATGTGGAGAGACTAACCTTTGTCAAGATTAATCAGGCATGGATCAGCCAGAATTTCCACCCACCAATGCCTGATACATCAGTCTACTTCAGTGTTTCCCAACCAGTGTGCCTCCAGCTGTTGCAAAACTCCAACTCCCAGCATGCCCGCACAGCCAAAGGCTGTCCAGGCATGCTGGGAGTTGTAGTTTTGCAACAGTTGGAGGCACATTGGTTGGGAAACACTGGTCTACGTCATCCATGGTACCACACCAACACTTTGACAAAAGAGACTGGTTTCTTCTGGCTACCTGCTCCAGCTACTATTCTGATGCTGCCACCCGCCTGATGCTACACATCTGATGCCAAGTGCTCCTTCTTTCACCCACCATCTTCAGCTGGTACTGGTATTGCCACCCACATCCCCACTCCTGATGCTGATGCTGCCACCTCTACACTGTCATTGTGCCACCCTGTGGCCTCCTCCTCAGCTGCGGCCGCCACCTACACAAGCTCCAGTGTGGAAGTGGCAGCAGCACCATGAGGAGGAGGTCTCCTTCCTCATGGTGCTGCTGCCACTTCCACACTGTCATTGTGCCACCCTGTGGCTTCCTCTTGATGCTGCTGCCACCTCCAGGCTCTGTCATTGTGCCACTCTGTTTCCTCCTGATGCTGATGCTGCCACCTCCACACTGTCATTGTGCCACTCTGTGGACCTTTCATGCTGTTCCCAACCTCCCCACTTCATGACTGGGACACTATTTTGCCTTTCGGCCTGGCTGACATTATCATTTATTTGACCCTTCTTCTGATCTGTCAGAAGGAAGGAAAAATTAGACGCACAACGAATCCTGTCTATGTAACAGCTGTAAGGCCTGCATGACATGGTCCCTATTTTGCATCAGAATTGGCTTATGATTTGATAGCCAAAAGCAGGAATGGGCACAAAACACAGAAGACATGCAAATATTCCATTCACGTGTCATCTCTGTTTTGGATTCACTCCTGTTTTTTTTGGCTTTAACAATATTGATGGATTACTGACCAAATGCTGACCGAGTGAAGGCGTATGCTCCACAGACAGGATCTGTTTTTGGGGGTTACTGTTCTGACGGATCAGAGGACGGGCAAAATAATTAGTGACGTCAACACAAACTTACTGCTGACACCCTTTCCACTCTGTCAGGGGGCTCTACTTGTATATGTGTTTAATAGAACAGATTCTGTAGACATCTATGTGAAATCAGCTGCCGATGGTGTAAAAGGAGTGCACTTATCCTTAATGCTAACATTGACCTGTAAGGCTGAGTTCACACTTGAGTTATTTGGTCAGTTTTGGCCCCGTAACTGCCCAAATAAGTGAAGTGTGCAGTGATTCTAAGAACGGCGCCTGTCATCTGCATGTCATACTGACTCACAGTATTGTTTCACCACCACAACAGAATCCCTATGCGTCTTACTGCAAGGCACAGTGTTCTCCAACACTATAAATGCTCTCTGCAGCCAGGAAATAGCCATTTGTTATGCTTAAGTCAGCTCTGATAGAAAAGTGTCAGAACACACAGTTGCACTACAGCTTTCTGTATGTTGGACAGTTTATGGCTGCATACTAGTTGGAGTGCCCATGCTAACCACTATATACTTCTGAAAGTGCTTACCATGGGCATGTTAGCATCAGAACTTCACTATGAATACAAGATAGAAGGTGGCCTGGTTTTCGTTTACTTTGTACGAATGGACGGGTGCATGTCTGTCACTTACCTGGGGAAGATAGAACTAGAATGCAGTGTGGATAGAAGGTAAGTCATCCAAGGCAGTATGGTGCTCTAGGCAAGGTCAGCTGAGGCAGTGTGATTCTTTGGGCAATGTTCTGCTAATAAGCCATAAGTTCCATTCATGTGGATATTACTTAGTCACATAAAACTTGCCTGAACACTGTTGCAGACAAGTATACTTCTTTATGATAATGGTACTCTTTAATCACAACAACCTCTCTTGGCAGGAGAGTGCACCCTGAAACACTGGTAAAATTGTTCAGGAATGGTTTGATAAGCATGACAAAGAGTTCCCAGTAAGAAATCCAAATTAAAAGTCTTCAGATTATTTTATTTCAATAAAAAAAAAAAAAAATAAGACGGTAACATGATACCAAATGTTTTACTTGTGAATAAAATGTGTTAAAGTGCTGACCTTGCCTTAAAATTCCCCAAATCTTATTCTGATTGAGCATCTGTGGGATATTCTTGAAAACAAGCCCAATCCATGGAGAGCAAATTCACATTTTACTGGACTTAAAAGATCTTCTTCATAGGTCTTGTACAGGGCAGGGCAGTTTTGGAAGCACAAGGGGGACATACACAATGTCAAGACTTAAAGGTCTTCTGTCACCCCCCAAACAGCAATTTTCAGTTTTGGACTTAATATATTTGCTAATGTACGCAGATTCCATATATACCCCTCTTACCTCTGGCTGTGCTTTAATTTCAGTAAAAATCGTACTTTTGTGATATGCTAATTACTTCACTACCAGCAAGTTGAGCGGTGACTTACTGGTAGCCGCCGCATCCTCGGTCTGAATAAAAACGCCCCCCTCCTCCACTTGATTGACAGGGCCAGCGAGCGCTCTCATCCTCCAGCTGGCCCTACCTGCAGCTCAAATATTGCACCTGCGACGTCACCGGACTCTCCGCCTCCTTACCAGCGATACCGGCATCTTCCCTTCCGGGTGTAGGGCTGATGTCATCGGCGCAGGCGCACTGAAGAAGGAGCAGCCAAGCGAGCGTCCTTCTCTCAGAGCGCCTGCGCCGAATGAGGACCGTTACGGCACAGGTACGGTATTTGAGTTGCACGTAGGGCCAGCTGGAGGATGTGAGCGCTCGCTGGTCCTGTCAATCAAGTGGAGGAGGGGGCGTTTTTTCAGACCGAGGATGCGGCGGCTACCAGCAAGTAACCGCACAGCTTGCTGGTAGTGAAGTAATTTGCATATCACAAAAGTACGATTTTTACTGAAATTACAGCACAGCCAGAGGTAAGAGGGGTATATATGGAATCTGCGTACATTAGCAATTATATTAAGTCCAAAACTGAAAATTGCTGTTTGGGGGGTGACAGAAGCCCTTTGGGGGGTGACAGACCTGAAGGAAGACAGACAAATGTACAGTGTGCACAGCATTAATACAATCATTATAGCTGCTCCCTCTATCTAATTTACGGTAAGGATTTTTACAGAAACAAAAATACATTACATGAAAAAGGAGGTAATATTCAAGAGTGTGAATAAGTAATTATTTGCCTCAGCATTTGAAAATTAAGTCGTATATATGTGTACATTAATTTATAAACTGTGATAGTCACTGATTTAAGCTTTTTCATAAACACGTCAATGCTGTATATATATATATCCATAAATTCATTTTTTTTATAAAGTATTCCTGTGTAAATACAATATTTTACATTTGCAGTTTTCCAGAACGAAAAGGTATATAGTTACAGTTATTAAAAATGGAGCTTAAATAGCAGCAGTTAGTTTGAATTCATCTTATAAATCTAAGGAGTAAGTAAACAAGGTAAAATTAACAGAACAGGACTTGACCATCTAAGGAATAATGTTGGGCGTGAATATTCGAATCGCAAATTTCAATCGCGAATATCGCCACTTCGAGAATATATGACGAATATTCGCCCAAATATTCACAAAATATCGCAAATTTGAATATTGCCCCTGCCGCTCATCACTACTAGGAGGACTTAAAGGGAACCTGTCATCTGGATTTTGTGTATAGAGCTGAGGACTAATGATGGACAAACATCTGCTGGGACGGTTCACGAATGCGATCGCGCGAACACGATCAAATGTTTGCGAACCGCAAGTTCGCGGCGGGTCTCATTCATTTTAATGGCAGGCGAACCTGAAAAACATTCAGCTCATATTTGCAGCCAAGAAATAATTACTAGAAGTGCACAAATAGTCCCACAACATGGACAGTGACATACCAGATGTATTATTAGAATTTGCGATCTCCATTTATTTTTTTTTTCAATGCGAAATATCGGCAATTCAATTTTCGCGTACGCGCATGCGCAAATGCACTATACAGTACCGAAATGCACTATAAAGAAACTATATTGGTATATAACACCCCGCTTCAATCTGTTTTTTTGGGGGACGACTGGTATATCACACCAGTAGAAATTATTTGTTCCAATAACGCTTGTCGCTCTATATACCTGCGGTATCGCAGCAGAACCGCACACAACTGCCGCACAATACAAATGCACTATAATATACTTTCTAACGTAGAAAGTATATTATAACATTGTACAAGGAAGGCCATCCATTAGAATATACATGAAGATAAAACGTAACCTTTAATAATTTTACTATGAGGGTCCATTCACACGTCCGTAAGTGTTTTGCGGATCCGCAAAACACGGACACTGGCAATGTGCATTCCGCAATTTGTGGACCGCACAACGCCGGCACTATAATGGAAAAAGCCTAATCTTGTCTGCAATTGCGGAAACGGAAGCACAGATGCGGAAGTGCGGATCCGTAAATGCGGATGTGGATCCGCAAATGCAGATGTGGATCCGCAAATGCGGACAGCACATTCCGGCCCCATTGAAAATGAATGGGTCTGCACCCGTTTCGCAAAATTGCGGAACAGATGAGGACCCATTTTGCGGACGTGTGAATGGAAAAGATAACCCTCAAAATGAAAATATATAAAATCATTAAAGTTAACCAAAATGCATAGATGTGGTAGGCAATAACAAGTGCTCGGCGGCACTAAATCAGGTGCTCGGCGGCACCAAATCAGAAACCATATGTCCTACCACAATCCGGGGGGTTCCAGTGCACATCCATGAATCCAGGAGGGAAAGCAAAAAAACATCCATCCCTGGGCTAGATGATGATGTGGTATTGAAGGACAGGTTGGGCAAAGAACTGTCCCTGATATTGCCCTACAGGGGGGTGCTATTCTGGCCCTGATAGCCTAACCACAGACCACCCACCCTGATAAGAGCGGCCCCGTCCGGAACCTTACCCTATATAAAAATGGCCCTAATAAGCCCCTAGTCCCTAGGCCCCTGACTTCCAGGTGATCACTATATAGATCCATGTGTTTTTGACTCATTATAAAAGTATATTATGAGTATATCGCACCCCTCTGTGTATCACACCTATCGATAGCACACCTATACTAGTGCTTAAAATGACTTTTGTGGCCCTATTAGCTAGCGTTTGGTGTCCCTAACAACCTGTCCCTGCTCCACACAGCAACCTCTCCCTACACTGGCAAAACACTGAATGTAAAATGGCGGCCAGATCAGGTTTATTTATAAGGTAGGGGGTATGTCCATGTGCTGAAATGTCTCAATTGGCTGTCCTGTACCACCTGATGGATGTGTCATGGGTCAAAGTTCTTCACAATGTAAAAGAATATGGCGGGCACAAATTTCTCCATATGTTCGCATGTTCAGCGAATCGCGAACATGCAAAGTTCGCCACGAAACGACCGCCGGGCGAACCGCAAGGCCATCTCTACTGAGGACATGGGTTGCTAGATGGCCGCTAGCACATCCGCAATACCCAGTCCCCATATCTCTGCGTGCTTTTATTGTGTAAATAAAGCTATTTGATACATATGCAAATTAACCTGAGATGAGTCCTGTCCCTGAGATGAGTCAGGGACAGGACTCATCTCAGGTTAATTTGCATATGTATCAAATCGTTTTTTTTTACACAATAAAAGCACACAGAGCTATGGGGACTGGGTATTGCGGATGTGCTAGCGGCCATCTAGCAACCCATGTCCTCAGCTCTATACACAAAATCCAGGTGACAGGTTCCCTTTAAAGCATTTGTACTAGAAACATAGAAACCTAGAATGTGTCGGCAGATAAGAACCATTTGGCCCATCTAGTCTGCCCAATACACTGAGTACTATGGATAGCCCCTGGCCCTATCTTATATGAAGGATGGCCTTATGCCTATCCCATGCATGCTTAAATTCCTTCACTGTATTTGCAGCTACCACCTCTGCAGGAAGGCTATTCCATGCATCCACTACTCTCTCAGTAAAGTAATACTTCCTGATATTACTTTTAAACCTTTGCCCCTCTAATTTAGAACTATGTCCTCTTGTAGCAGTTTTTCTTCTTTTAAATATTCTCTCCTCCTTTACCTTGTTAATTCCCTTTATGTATTTAAAAGTTTCTATCATATCCCCTCTGTCTCTTCCTTCTTCCAAGCTATACATGTTAAGGTCCTTTAATCTTTCCTGGTAAGTTTTATCCTGCAATCCATGTACTAGTTTAGTAGCTCTTCTCTGAACTCTCTCCAAAGTATCAATATCCTTCTGGAGATATGGTCTCCAGTACTGAGCACAATACTCCAAATGAGGTCTCACTAGTGCTCTGTACAGCGGCATGAGCACCTCCCTCTTTCTACTGGTAATGCCTCTCCCTATACACCCAAGCATTCTGCTAGCATTTCCTGCTGCTCTATGACATTGTCGGCCTACCTTTAAGTCTTCTGAAATAATGACCCCTAAATCCCTTTCCTCAGATACTGAGGTTAGGACTGTATCACTGATTTTATATTCTGCTCTTGGGTTTTTACGCCCCAGGTGCATTATCTTGCACTTATTAACATAAAATTTTAGTTGCCAGATTTTTGACCATTCCTCTAGTTTTCCTAAATCCTTTTTCAATTGGTGCATCCCTCCAGGAACATCAACCCTGTTACAAATCTTTGTGTCATCATCAGCAAAAAGACACACCTTACCATGGAGGCCTTCTGCGATTTCGCTGATAAAGATATTAAACAATATGGGTCCCAGAACAGATCCCTGAGGTGCCCCACTGGTAACAAGACCATGGTCTGAATATACTCCATTGACTACAACCCTCTGTTGCCTGTCCCTCAGCCACTGCCTAATCCATTCAACAATATGGGAGTCCAAGCCCAAAGACTGCACTTTATTGATAAGCCTTCTATGTGGGACAGTATCAAAAGCCTTACTAAAGTCCAGATAAGCGATGTCTACTGCATCTCCTCCATCTATTATTTTAGTCACCCAATCAAAAAAATCAATAAGATTAGTTTGACATGATCTCCCTGAAGTAAACCCATGCTGTTCTTCATCTTTCAATCCATGGGATTTTAGATGTACTTATGTGTGTACAGCGGTTGTAAAAGGGAGAAAAGAAAAAGGAACGGGGGGTTTTATGTGCACATGGCAAGTAACAGCCTTATGTCCAATATCTATGAGTATTTCTTGCTTATAGGTGCAGATAATTTATACAGTACTTATTTATATTGTATTTTCAGGCATGAGAGCACAATAAGTCTAATGCATCCTGGCAACCAATCAAAGTAAATTTTTACAGTGCATTTTAAGAAATGAAAACTCAACACAATTTCTCTACAACATTTTTAATACATGAGCCCCTACCAAATTTGTTAAGCATGATTTTAAATGCAGATAGAAATCTTGCACATTTTATACATATGGGAGGACACATTTTTGAAGGTTGCAGGAAAGGACACCCTCAAGAACATCAGAGGGAGTTTGCATTTTCATTCCTCCATAGCGTACATGACACCCTTGCAAATGCATGCTTGATCAATGAGTGCAGGTGGTATTAAGCCTGCTGCAAGAATCCAATATACTGATTGTTAGCTAATTCTGTTGAAGCCATTCTCTCAAGATTTATGTGCCAATCCGGTAAGTTATCCTTATCGTTGTCCAGCAATTACAATGGAGTAATTGTGGTTTCATTGACATATGTTCATTAGCAAATAGAGCTTAAAGATTTAATGAAGACCTCTCTATTAATCCTGTGACCCTAGTGTCTGAAGTCATTAATTTAAGTTATACATTTATAATCATGAACAGTTCCCCTATCTAATCTATTTTTGTTTTTGCAATTTAAGGGTGATAAAGTCACCCACTTTTGCCCATTGGCTATGTTTGATATTCACATTGACTAGGACAGAGCTGCAATACTATACACAGCCCAAGGGCTCAGGTAGAGCTACAGGGATTTCCTGGAAGTACAATATTGATCACCTATTCTCAGCATAGGCCATAAATATCTGATCGGTGGGGTTTTGACTACCAACCCTCCGGACGATCAGAGCCAAGACCTCTTTCTAGTTTACTGATGTCACGTTCAGAGGTCGCATGGCCCATGTTCAGCTTTGTCTCATTCAAGTGAATAGGCCTGGACTGCAATACCAAGCTCAACCACTTTACAATGTATGGCACTGTGCTTGTTATAGAGAAAAATAATATAATCATCCTGATCAATAAAAAAATGGTTTGTCAATATTATCAAGTTAGCAAATTTTTCCCAAAAAATTGTTAATGTTAAAGCACAATGTCAAAATGTGTGTTTGAAATGCCTATATAACACCTTGCATTTTTTCTTTGTATACTCTCTAAGATAATATCTAGACATCTAATCTAGAAGAGTTACCACGTCCAAACCTTGAGACAGATGAATCATGTATTGTCTATGTTCTATTTCTTCTTCAAAGTGTGTTTCACTTTATGTTGCTGGAGTCGACCTGTTATTTATCACATTTTGCCTGTGACATGCTCTTAATCCTCCTATGAACTCATTATGTAATTTTTGTAATGGTGAGGACAGCTTTCTCGGAGCAATTGTCAGAATTGACTTCGTGATGGTTGCTATGACAGTCATTAACACTCCTTAAAGATGTGCTAATCATCTCTGGATATTGTTCCAGGGTGAATGATCTGGCCAAGGTTAATCTCCCTCTGTCACTTTCCTGAGACCATGCATTCAGCAGACTGGAAAAGAGATTTTTTTTAAAATTGATTTAAATGTTTCTAAACATTGATGTGTTAATAATTTATAAGAAACTATAATTTATGTTGCAAATGTAGTTATACTCAGAAATGTGTTATAGTATTATGGTACTGAAACAGTGTATAAAGTGGACATGTAATAGACACAACATGTGTGGGTACTGGTAGTGGCACATAATGGCCTCTGGACCAAATGTTAGCTCACTGTGTCACTATTAGATATGGGTCAAGCATAAACTTAGTGGCAGATTGATGGAGGTATGGACTTTGTGAAGGAAAGATTCCAAAAGCAAGATCTGATGATTTTCAGATTGTATTCCAAAGCATGGTACAAAATAATAAATCCAGCAGTGTGGTCATACAAATATGAGGTCAAGGCTGCCAGACGTCTTAAAAACAGAAACAGGGACACAAATACAGATCAGGACAGGCAGAGAATATATGGGCAGATTTATCATAACATAATAATAAAATCAACCACAGGCAGCTGAATAGAAATCTGAGGGAAATGGGCCAGGTTCACAGTGATTCACAGTTACATTCTGTTTGCACTCACAAGTAACAGTCTAGAATAAAAAGAACCCTAAAAATGCAACATCCTTCTGGTTACTCATGGTGGCAATCTGGAGATATATAGTCTTTACAAGAGCAGCTGTTTAGAGCAGTGGCTGTGCAGTTATTGTTCAGTGGTTATCATGAACCTGTTCAAAGGATAACTGTATGTTTGTGTTTGAGGCTAAAACAAGGTGAATATTGCTCCTCTCTGCTTGTGCGGAGAGAGATTGCCTGCAGAGGTTCTGAGGCAGTTGATGTTCAGGAACTGCAAAAGTAAATTTGCTAAAGGAGTTAAAGGGTTTATCCCATGGCTAATGTAAAAAATGAAAATCAGACATCACCATATAGTACATGACAATCTGTTTCTAACAAAGCTAGAATCATCACTGAACCTCACATGAGTCCCGAGATCTCCCCATTCATTGCTCTGCTAGATTTATATGAAGCCGACATCTAAAAGGGAGTATCTTTTCTTCTGCAGCTAAGGTGCCGTGTCCGTGCTCTCCCTATCACAGTTCAGGAGGCAGTTGAAGGATGAAACTGAGCATGTGTGACCTTGTCAGTGAGCAGGTCAAAGTATAAAAAAGAACAAACAGCAGGTGGTGCTAACCTACACAAACCTCTTAATTATCATCAGTAATCACCTATAGATCAGATACATCCAGTCCAACTTCCAAAAGAAAACCAATGGGTTACTCGTATATCCAAATCAAGTAACAATCTTTATTGATCAATACAAGATATAAAAATGAATCAGCTGGCAGAAAAAGACACAATGTAAAATAGATACAAGGAGAAAACAGGGGTACACCACACGGAATGGTATGTGTCTAAAGTTACAGTTGCAAGAAAAAGTATGTGAACCCTTTGGAATTATATGGATTTCTGCACAAATTGGTCATAAAATGTGATCTGATCTTCATCTAAGTCACAACAATAGACAATCACAGTCTGCTTAAACTAATAACACACAAAGAATTAAATGTTACCATGTTTTTATTGAACACACAATGTAAACATGCACAGTGCAGGTGGAAAAAGTATGTTAACCCCTAGACTAATGACATCTCCAAGAGCTAATTGAAGTGAGGTGTCAGCCAACTGGAGTCCAATCAATGAGATGAGATTGGAGGTGTTGGTTACAGCTGCCTATAAAAAAACACACACCAGTTCTGGGTTTGCTTTGGACAAGAAGCATTGCCTAATGTGAATGATGCCTCGCATAAAAGAGCTCTCAGAAGACCTACGACTAAGAATTGTTGACTTGCATAAAGCTGGAAAGGGTTATAAAAGTATCTCCAAAAGCCTTGCTGTTCATCAGTCCACGGTAAGACAAATTGTCTATAAATGGAGAAAGTTCAGCACTGCTGCTACTCTCCCTAGGAGTGTCTGTCCTGTAAAGATGACTGCAAGAGCACAGTGCAGATTGCTCAATGAGGTAAAGAAGAATCCTAGAGTGTCAGCTAAAGACTTACAAAAGTCTCTGGCATATGCTAATATCCCTGTTAGTGAATCTACGATACATAAAACACTAAACAAGAATGGATTTCATGGGAGGATACCACACAGGAAGCCACTGCTGTCCAAAAAATACATTGCTGCATGTTTACAGTTTGCACAAGAGCACCTGGATGTTCCACAGCAGTACTGGCAAAATAATCTGTGGACAGATGAAACCAAAGTTGAGTTATTTGGAAGAAACACACAACACTATGTGTGGAGAAAAAGAGGCACAGCACACCAACATCCAAACCTCATTGCAACTGTGAAGTATGGGGGTGGGGGCATCATGGTTTGGTGCTGCTTTGCTTTGTCAGGGCCTGGATGGATTGATATCATCGAAGGAAAAATGAATTCCCAAGTTTATCAAGACATTTTGACGGAGAACTTAAGGCCATCTGTCCACCAACTGAAGCTCAACAGAAGATGGGTGTTGCAACAGGACAGCGACCAAAAGCATAGAAGTAAATCAACAACAGAATGGCTTAAACAGAAGAAAATACACCTTCTGGAGTGGCCCAGTCAGAGTCCTAACCTCAACCCGATTGAGATGCTGTGGCATGTCCTCAAGAAAGCGATTCACACCAGACATCCCAAGAATATTGCTGAACTGAAACAGTTCTGTAAAGAGGAATGGTCAAGAATTACTTCTGACTGTTGTGCACGTCTGATCTGCAACTACAGGAAACATTTGGTTGAAGTTATTGCTGCCAAAAGAGGTTCAACCAGTTATTAAATCCAAGGGTTCACATACTTTTTCCACCTTCACTGTGAATGTTTACATGGTGTGTTCAATAAAAACATGGTAACATTTAATTCTTTGTGTGTTATTATGTTAAGCAGACTGTGATTGTCTATTGTTGTGACTTAGATGAAGATCAGATCACATTTTATGACCAATTTATGCAGAAATCGATATCATTCCAAAGGGTTCACATACTTTTTCTTGCAACTGTTTGTAAATAATTCAAATGTGGGAGCCACCATACATCACCTGCTGCTGCCTACCTCTAATCACAAAGAATGTCCAGCAAATACCTGCTGTTACACCATAGAACATATGCACTAATTCTCATACTCATCGTCACATGCCCTTTGAAGATTTAATGTCATGGGACATGGGACAACCCCTTTAAGCATATGAGGACCCCTTGGATCTTACCAGGAAACTCATTATCATCTGTTGGCATTTCAGAATAATATATAGGATATGACCACATGGAGCGGTCTTGATGTGGTTAGGGAGCACAAACAGCCTACCGCATGTAGTTACCACATGTATAATCATGTTTTTATGGTGCGTTTTAGTCCACAATCGTTAATGGACTGTTAATTGAACTGTTGTAAATTTTTGTGGTGCTTACTGATTAAAGGGGTTGTCCATGTTCAGAGCTAAACCCGAACATACCTCCATTTTCACCCAGGCAGTCCCCCTGACTTGAGCATCAGAGCAGTTTATGCTCCGATGCTCTCCTTTGCACTTTGCTAAATTGCGCAGGGCAAAGGCATTTTCAGGAGTTTTGGTGATGATCTGGGCTCTCAATGGGGCTGCCAGGAAGCCCGGTGACTTTACCGGCACTGATGGGCAGGCTTTAGCATGGCAATGGCCAGTAAAACGGCTAGGGAAGCGCTAAAGCACTCCCATCTGAGCCAGTAAAGTCACAGATTGAACACACTGCTGGGCGAAAGCCTCTGCCTGGAAGTGTGTTATTGTAAACAAAAAAGCCCCTGCCCTGCGTGATCTAGAGCAGGGCAAGGGAGCGCATCGGAGCATGAGATAGTCCAATGCTAACATCAGGGGGGCTGCCTGGGTGAAAATATGGGCATTTAACTTCAAATAATGACACATGGTAAACAATGTTTAACATTTACTGCAAACGGCTAATCAACTGCATACCATATGTGGTCAGCAGCCTCAAGAAGTAAGACATGTTTTACATGGGGTCAACCACACATAAATCATCTGCAGTCATCACAACTGGCCAGGTGCCAGGTCTATCTCAGACCTACTTTCCCAATGACTTCTATTGGGGACTGAGATGCTGTGGTTCTTAACCGCATCATGACCGTGCCGTGTAGTCATACCCAGAATGTTTACATTAAGGTCTATCTCTTGAATAAAGCATATGGATTTACAGTATATTGCTAGCATCCCATTGTGTTTTCAACAATACATTTTTACCGAGTGTCCTTTTTGTATGCTTCTATCTTTGCCTGAAATCCAATATGTTAGTGATTTAACATAAAATAAGATAGAACTTTCTTAAGTCCTAAAACAAGGAAATTGTGATTGCTGATTATGACAGAAAAAATAAAAATCTGAAAATACACAAAACAACAGCACAACAAATACAATGTGTAATGTGTTATTACATTTATTGTGTTGTCATATGTTTTTTTTTTTAACGGGAATCTGTCACTGCGACCTCCCAGTTCAACTGTTTCTAGAGATACATAACTTTGGTTCACCTGATTAAAATGCTGTTTTGTTGATCCTAAGCTCTGGTCCCGAGTTATCATACTATTACCTAATATGCAAATTAGCAGTTTGGTGCCACAAGGGTGTCACCATTGCAATTGTTGCACCCAAGCCTTGCTTGTGGCCAGCTCCTCTCTCTCTGCTTTGATTGACAGAGTCAGGCAGTAACAAGGCAAGCAGGAAGGGGCTGACCACAGAAAGGAGCTTGGGTATAATGAAAGCGATGGTGATGCCCTTGTTGCACCAAACACCTAATCTGCATATTAGACAAAAGTAACATAACTCAGAAATGAAGCCTCAGATCAACAAAAGAAAAACAGTGCTTAAAACTGGTTTGACATCACCTCCTGCAGCCACTCACGTGGTGGTGACCCGGTTCCCCTTTCAACATGACAATGGTCACTGCCAATACCAGTCATAGGCTATAGGTGATGTCAAACGCCCAGCAGAGCATCACCGACCAGGAAGAGAAGGAGCGGGGAGCCAGCACCATGAAGCAGGTAAGTAAGCTTCCCATTACAGATTCCCCCCCGCTCCCGCTCCTGCTCCCCACTCCCCACAATTCTTGCACAACCCCTTTAAACTTCCAAACACTTGGAACATCATCATCCTCTTTGGTGGTATAATATAACTTCTACCCTGAGGCCCTTATTGCTTTAGTACATATCTAACCTATAGTGATGTAAATGTCTTCTTATTGGGAACATAATTATTCATTTATAAAATATAAGTTATTTAAATTTTATTTTACAACTAGAAGTGGAAAATTACAAGTTGACAAAGATCTGAGAATACAGTTCAGCTTCCACAGTGCGAATGTCAATGTGCTGCTATGAAATATAAAGAAAGCCTAATGAGAGCTTGAGTGTAATAGTCAATTAGATTAATTAAATAGTGACTTAAATATTAAAAAAGTTGCAGGCTTATGCTAAGAGAGTAGAGCCCAGCCATGTGCTTTTGTTCCTAAATAATGTTTTTAAATTGTAGATTAAAACATACTTGACATTCTTGTAATGTGTGTATAATTATTACTAGATTATTATTATTAGTTTTATAATATTAATATTACTGTCCTTGTTAACCACGTTAGACTAGTATATCTCATCCCTTAAAGTGGTATTCCCATCTTTAACAGTGATGGCATATCACTAGGATATGTCATGAATGTTAAATAGGTTTGGGTCTCAGAGATGGCTCCTATCTCCAGAATGGGGCCCTCAAAGTGAAGGAGAGCACATTGTGCATATGCAGCTCTCTCTCCATTGGCTGTTATGGGACTTCCAAAAATAGTCAAGCAAGCTATCTGCACAAACAAGACCACCCCTGCATTCACAGCTATTGGACTACCGAAAATAGACAAGCCAGTAGTTGGCTATTGTTGATAGAAGTGAACAGAGGGGGTTGCATCACTTTTGGGGCACATGTTGAAGGTGGTGGTAGGTCACAGAGATGGGACCCACACTTATCTGACATTGATGGTATATCCTATTGATATGCCATCAATGTGCCAGATGGAAAAATCTTTTAAGAACCCCAATGGCTAATGTTTAAATATACCTGCTATGGACCTAAAAGCACATATACATGCCGCATTATGCATAGGTGAGACATCATATTTTTCGCTAGACACAATCCTTAATACACTGTTCAACATAAGGCCCAACTCTCTACAATCAGCATAATAGCTTGTTTTAATTTTTATTTGCATTTATTGATTTTACCATAGGTACAGTATCAATATGATGCTTTTGCAGGGTTTCTCTTACCATTTTGTGTTGTATATTCATTTACCTCATATTTATATTATGGGACTAATATTTGTTATAACATTATTTTATATAAGCGTCTCCACTATACATGTAGGTATATTAGAGCTGAATTGTATATGGCACAATGTATCATATTCTAATAATAGCGGAAACTGTAAAAACACTCTTCAGTGCCCTATTTCCTGGAAAGAGTATCTGGCCTTAGGGTATTCATAAATGTTGTCCATTAATTTATTCACACAGACCATGCATGAACAAAATGCCCATGGGATCTGCCGTAGATCCAAGATTATATGTACCGGTATATTCATCAAAGAAATCAATGCATATGAGTACATCCACATGAGCTGTTGCAGATGTAAGGCTGTAGATTCTGGCATTTCCATCAATGTCAGTGTCTTTGGATGTGATTAATTGTGGGTCCTTCGAACATTAAGATTTTAAATGATGCAAATAATGGAATACACAGCCCCATATCTGTGCTAGATACTGTGGGGGTAATTTATTAACACCAACGTTTTAGACGCCAGTCTTAATTACCCCTATACCTGGCGGTGGAATTTATGAAAATGTTGCAGATTGCGGTGCAAATAACATTTCTACCGCAATCTGCACCAGAAATATGCCTAATATAGGCATATTTCTGTATAGTAAATGACTCCCAGTAAGTCTTGCTCAGTCACTGGTAACAGGATGACCTGGTTATACCAACACAATAAACAACATAAAAAACTGTTACCTTTTGTGCATTCACGCTAAAGGAAATTTGTCACCATTGTCCAAGGACAGTGTAACACGTATAGTGGCAGTGCTTGGTATTGCAGCTCATCTACATTGACTTAAATGGGGCCGAGCTGCAATTAGTCCATGTGACTGATGTATTGTGATGTCACTGGCCTAGGAAGAGGCTGCACCACTAACAGCTGCACCACTAACAGGTGGTCGGTAGGGGTATCAGGTGTTGCACCCCCGCAGATCTGATACTGATGACTAGTGTTGATCAAGCACCAAAGTGCTCGGGTGCTCTAGTAGAACACTTTGGGATGCTCGGGTGCTCTACAGAGCACCTGAGCACAATGGAAGTCAATGGGAGAACCCGAGCATTAAACCAGGCACCCCCTTCTCTGAAGAGGGGAGGGTGTCTGGTTCACAGAAAAAGGTTAGAAATTGATGGAAACACCACTGAAATGGTTTAGGAACAGCATGGGGAGGATGTCTGGATGCATCTTGGACTCCCAGGTCGCTGCTGGGAACGATGTTGTCCGAGTAGTACGCCACTTTTAAGACTGACAATAATACCCACAAAACCGAAGATAAAATAGATTTTAGAGGAAAAAATGTTAGGAAACATTCTTTCCTGTATATTTGCTTGTATATAAAGTGCAAGTGCTGCCAAAAATTAAAAGGAAAAGGCACTCCAATACAACCTGTATATCAGATAAAGGAGGGCATCATACACATTGTGGTACAATTGTTCAGGTAGTGGGACTCCTACACTCATAAAGCCTATCACTAGTTGAAAGGGCTGAAAAAAATTACAAGGAACTAGCACTCCAATACACCCTTTATTACAAATAAAGGAGGGCATCATACACACCCTTGAAAAATTATGATTGATGGCCTGCTAGTGACCCTCTAAAACATTAGGAGCGAGGGCCTGCTGCTGATCTGACCATCTTAAACATTAGGGGCGAGGGTCTGCTGCTGATCTGACCCTCTAAAACATTAGGGGTGATGGTCTGCTGCTAAGCTGACCCTCTAAAACATTAGGGGCGAGGGCCTGTTGCTGATCTGATTATCTAAAACATTAGGGGTGAGGGCCTGCTGCTGAGCTGACCCTCTAAAATATTAGGGGTGAGTTCCTGCTGCTGATCTGACCATCTAAGACATTAGGAGTGAGGATATGCTGCTGAGCTGACCCTCTAAAACATTAGGGGCGAGTGCCTGCTGCTGATCTGACCATCTAAAACATTACGGGTGAGGGTCTGCTGCTGAGCTGACCCTTTAAAACATTAAGAGCGAGGGCAGCGTAATAAGCATGTTGATATTATAAAGGAGGAGGAGGAGGACGAGAAAAGGGAGACTGAACCATATACCCTTTTTTGTGGTGGAAGGGGTGCATGGGAATACAGTGAATTCAATACACCATAAAAGCCACACTTAAAGTGCCTTTATGTTCAGCGGCTTTCCTCTGGTGGAGTAGTGAAGTCAGGGGAAATCCAGGCCTTGTTCATTTTGATAAGAGTCAACTTGTCTGCATTTTCAATTGACAGGTGGATGCATTTATCAGTTATTATGCCCCCAGCAGCACTAAATACCTGCTCTGACAAAATGCTGGCGGCAGGACAGACCAGCACCTACAAGGCGTAGAGTTCGTGCCACGTGTCCAGCTTGTACACCCAATAGTTGTAAGGCACAGAGGGATCACTGAGGATGCTGACATGGTCTGCTACATACTCCTTCGCCATCTTCCAAAACTTCCAAAGCAGCATCAGGAGGAGGCCACAGGATGGCATAATGACAGTGTGGAGGTGGCAGGAGCATCAGGAGGACGCCAGAGGCTGGCATAATGACCGTGTGGAGGTGGCAGCAGCAGCATCAGGAGGAGGCCAGAGAGTGGCACAATGACAGTGTGGAGGTGGCAGCAGCATCAGGAGGCCACAGAGTGGCACAATGACAGAGTGTGGAGGTGGCAGCAGCTGCATCAAGAGTGGGCAACGGGGGCACAATGACAGAGTGTGGAAGTGGAAACAGCATAATCAAGAGGCCACAGAGTTGCACAATGACAGAGTGTGGAGGTGGCAGCAGCAGCATCAGGAGGAGGCCACAGATTGGTGCAATGACACAGTGTGGAAGTGGCAGCAGCATCAACAGGAGGCCACAGAGTGGCACAATGACAGAGTGTGGAGGTTGCAGAAGCAGCATCAGGAGGAGGCCACAGGGTGGCATAATGACAGTGTGGAAGTGGCAGCAGCATCATCAGGAAGCCACAGAGTGGCACAATGAAAGTGTAGAGGTGGCGGCAGCAACATCAGGAGGACGCCAGAGGCTGGCATAATGACCGTGTGGAGGTGGCAGCAGCATCAGGAGGAGACCAGAGAGTGGCACAATGACAGAGTGTGGAGGTGGCAGCAGCAGCATCAGGAGGAGGCCACAGGGTGGCATAATGACAGTGTGGAAGTGGCAGCAGCATCATCAGGAAGCCACAGAATGGCACAATGACAGTGTGGAGGTGGCGGCAGCAGCAGCATGAGAAGACCACAGAGTGGCAAAATGACAGAGTGTGGAGGTGGCAGCAGCTGCATCAAGAGTGGGCAACGGGGGGCATAATGGCAGAGTGTGGAATTGGCAACAGCATCAACAAGAGGCCACAGAGTTGCACAATGACAGAGTGTGGAGGTATCAGCAGCAGCATCAGGAGGAGGCCACAGATTGGTGCAATGACACAGTGTGGAAGTGGCAGCAGCATCAACAGGAGGCCACATAGTGGCACAATGACAGAGTGTGGAGGTTGCAGAAGCAGCATCAGGAGGAGGCCACAGGGTGGCATAATGACAGTTTGGAGGTGGCAGCAGCATCAGGAGGCCACAGAGTGGCACAATGACAGAGTGTGGAGGTGGCAGCAGCAGCATCAGGAAGAGGCCACAGGGTGGCAGTATGATAGTGTGGAAGTGGCAGCAGCATCATCAGTAAGCCACAGTGTGGCATAATGACCGTGTGGAGGTGGCAGCAGCAGCATCAGGAGGAGGCCAGAGAGTGGCACAATGACAGAGTGATGAGGTGGCAGCAGCAGCATCATCAGGAGGCCACAGGGTGGCATAATGACAGTATGGAAGTGGCAGCAGCATCATCAGGAAGCCACAGAGTGGCACAATGATAGTGCAGAGGTGGCGGCAGGAGCATCAGGAGGACGCCAGAGGCTGGCATAATAACCGTGTGGAGGTGGCAGCAGCAGCATCAGGAGGAGGCCAGAGAGTGGCACAATGACAGTGTGGAGGTGGCAGCAGCATCAGGAGGCCACAGAGTGGCACAATGACAGAGTGTGGAGGTGGCAGCAGCAACATCAGGAGGAGGCCACAGGGTGCCATAATGACAGTGTGGAAGTGGCAGCAGCATCATCAGGAAGCCACAGAGTGGCACAATGACAGCGTGGAGGTGGCGGCAGCAGCATCAGGAGGAAGCCACAGGGTGGCATAATGACCGTGTGGAGGTGGCGGCAGCAGCATCAGGAGGACACCACAGGGTGACGTAATAACCGTGTGGAGGGGGCAGCAACATCATCAGGAGGCCACAGAGTGGCAAAATTACAGAGTGTGGAGGTAACATCAGCAGCATTTGGAGGAGGCCACAGGGTGGTAAAATTACAATCTGAAGGTGGCAGCAACAGCATCAGGAAGCCACAGAGTGGCACAATGACAGGGTGTGGAGGTGGCGGCAGCAGCAGCATCAGGAGGAAGACACAGGGTGGCATAATGACAGTGTGGAGGTGGCAGCAGCAGCTTCAGGAGACCACAGAGTGGCACAATGACAGAGTGTGGAGGTGGCGGCAGCAGCAGCATCAGGAGGAGGCCACAGGATGGCTCAATGACAGTATGGAGGTGGCAGCAGCAGCATCAGGAGGCCACAGAGTGGCACAATTGCAGTGTTAATGTGGCAGCAGCAGCATGAGGAGAACACAAAGTGTCAAAATGACGGTTGGATGATGTGGAGTTGGTAGCAGCCTCAGGGTGGGGCCACATGGTGGCACAATGACAGAGTGTGGAAGTGGCAGCAGCATCATCAGGAGGCCACATAGTGGCACAATGACAGAGTGTGGAGGTGGCAGCAGCAGTATCAGGAGGAGGCCACAGGGTGGCATAATGACTGTGTGGAGGTGGCGGCAGCAGGAAGCCACAAAGTGGCACAATGACAGAGTGTGGAAGTGGCAACAGCAGCAGCATCAGGAGTAGGCCTCAGGGTGACACATTGTGGAGGTGGCAGCAGCATCAGGACGCCAAAGATTGGCACAATGACAGACTGTAGATGTGGCAGCAGGATCATCAGGAAACCACAGAGTGGCACAATGACAGAGTGTGGAGGTGGCGGCAGCAGCATCAGGAGAAGGCCACAGGGTAGCACAATGGCAGTGTTGAGGTGGCAGCAGCAGCATCAGCATCAGAAGGCCACAGAGTGGCAAGGTGACATAGTGTTGAGGTAGCAGCAGCATCTGGAGACCACAGAGTGGCAAGTTTACATATTGTGGAGTTTGCAGCAGCATCAGGAGACCACAGAGTGGCAAGGTCACATAGTGTGGAGGTGGCAGCAGCATCAGGAGACACCAGAGTGGCAAGGTTACATAGTGTGGAGGTGGAAGCAGTATCAGGAGACCACAGAGTGGCATGTTGACATAGTGTGGAGGTGGCAGCAGCATCAGGAGACCACAGAGTTGCAAGGTGTCATAGTGTCATAGTGTGGAGTTGGCAGCAGCATGAGGAGACAATAGAGTGACCCGTTGACAAAGTGGGGAGGTGGGTGGCAATACCAGTACCAGCTGAAGATGGTGAGTAAGGGAAGGAGCACTTGGCATAAGATGTGTGGCATCAGGCAGGTGGCAGCATCAGAATAGTAGCTGAGGCAGGTAGCCAGAAGAAACCGGTCTCTTTTGTCAAAGTATTGGTGTGGCACCATGGATGATCTAGTCTGATGGATCAGGCATTTGTGGGTGGAAATCCTGGCTGATCCACGCCTGATTCATCTTGACAAAGGTCAGTCTCTCTACATGAACAGGCAAGTTCTATTTGGGGTAACTATAGCCCCCACCACACTAAACACCCGCTCTGATGCCACATAGGACAGCTTTTCCAGGGAAAACTCTGCCAGTTGTGTCTACAAATCCGGTTTGGCTGCCCAGTATTCCAGTGGATAATCAATGTGGGGTGGCAAGGTGCTGTTCAAGTATGCCACCAACTGCTGTTTCAGGTCCTGCTCCAGGTTTAGCTACTGCTGGTGAGTAGTTTTTTTACTAGGCAGGTGAAGAAAGCTGTTCATCGGTGACATTAAACTCAAGTTGCTGCTGATGGAGCGGGAACTGCTCCTACCCCCCCAACCTGCCACAGCAGCCATGGCAGAGGAACATGAGAGCAGAGGGCCCCCCTGGTCAGACCTGCAAGAGGATGGATGATGGCGCAGATAGGCAGTGGCCAACTGACTACATAGGATGTCTCTATTAGTGATGAGCGGCAGGGGCTATATTCGAATTTGCAATATTTCACAAATATTTGGGCGAATATTCGTCATATACTTATTTTGGCGCAATAGGTGAAATAGGTAAAACTTCACATTTTAGCAGGTCTGCATGTATGTATGGACAGCTGAACCTATCACACTACCTAACACATCTACACTATATCAGGAGATAACCTACACTGACTGTCTCCCACTAACTATCTGTATTATATACTGTATATAAGCTATCTAACTATCTATCTAATGTAGTTTGGAAAGCACAGAGCACAGGAATGACACTGCTGTCTCTCTCAGAGCTTTAAAAAACTGCAGAAAATGGCTGCTGAGGAGGTTCTTATATAGTAAGGGGTAGTCAACTATCCTATTGTTTGCTAGGGATGTTGCTAAGCTCAGACAAAAACATTAAAGCCTTCTCATTGGCCCACAAGCAAGAAGGGAGGTTACTGATGGAATAATTTTTTTTAGAATATTCAAAATTACGAATATATATCACTATATTCGAAATTTTCGCAAATTCTCGAAGTGCCGATATTCGCGTTTGGAATATTCATGTCCAACACTAGTCTCAATAGTAGTTCAGTTTCTCCTCCCTATCAGAGGGTGTAAAGAAGGACCCCATTTTGTACCAGTAGCGAGAATTCAACAAGGTGGAGAGCCAGAAATGTCGAACTGTGACAATTTGGCTGCCACTACGCAAGCGAGCATGCATCGGGCCATTTGTGCAAGTGACTCAGAGGGACTCCCTGCCTCCATCTCCACTGCATACTGCCACAGTGTGTCTGGGTCCTCTGTCTCATCTTCCTCATCGCAATTTAGCTCCTCTGGCTGCTCCTGCTCCTCCTCTTCTGTCACCTGTGTATAACTACCACACATTTCGCTACACATTGCTCGAGCTCCAATGTACTTACTCCTCCTCCAGTTGGAAATGTCACATATCAGGCTATGTTGGGGATGCCATTCTGCCGCTGCAGCTCAAGAAGGGTGTGCTTTGTGTACAAGTAGCTGAAATGCATGCAAAGTTTCCTGGCCATTCTTAGGATGTCTTGCAGATATGTGGAATACTTCAGGAACTGGTTGACAACCAGATTGAACACGTGTGCCATGAAAGGCGCATTACTCAGCCCTCCTTGACACAGCGCAGACACAATGTTCTTCCCGTCGTCGATCACCATGGTTCTGATTTTGAGTTGTCGCAGAGAAAGCCAGGATTCAATTTCTTGATGAAGGACACAGAGCAGTTCCTCCCCTGTGTGACCTTGTTCGCCCAGGCAAACGAGCTGCAGAAGAGCGTGACACCGTTGAGCCCTGCACATGTGGTATGCTGGAGGGGCACTGTAAATTGTCCCTGCATTGGAGGCTGAGGACACAGTGGAGGATAAGGAGGTAGAGGCGGACATTGGTCAGGACCAAAGGTAGGACAACGTGGAGGCAGAAACGGCATCACCTGTCCAAATTGCTGGTGTGCCTGTGCAGGAACCACATTCTCCCAGTGTGCCGTAAAGGACATGCATTGTCCCGGACCACAGTTACAGCTCCACTTGTGATCGCTGACTTGCACTTTGACAGACACCGACAGGCTACAGGACTGGCCCACCTTCTGTTCTACATACGTGTGCAGGGCTGGTTCTGCCTTTTTGGCAAAGAAATGATGGCTTGGGACTCTCCACCTCGGCTTGGTACAAGCCATCAGTTCTCTGAAAGGTGCAGTCCACCACTTGGAAAGGGAAGCACTGCAGCACCAGCACATTCAGCTTCTGCGCCGTTAGATGAGTGCACGTATACTGTTGTCTCTTGTCAATCGCTTTGGTGATCGATTGCTGACAGAATGACTGCCAAGGAGTAGGAGGAGGAGCAGGGGCATCAGGACCAGCAGATGATGAGACAGCTCCCTTCAACTGAGGTGGTGGAGGCTTGACTGCCTAAAATCGGGTGTGTGCCACTGGGTGATGCAGCAGTTGCTGCGGAAGGCTGGACAACCACATCAGAGCCACGGTTCTCCCAGGCCATTTTATGGTGACGCAGCATATGTTGATGCAGGGCCATATTGCCAACATTGGCACCCTGGCCATGCTTCACCTTCTGCCCAGAGATTCCACAAATAGCCATGTTCACTTCCTCCGCCGGCTTAACAGAAAACTGCCACACTGCCGAGTAGGTGATTTTACCTCCAACACTACGCACTGACTGACTGCTACCGCAGCTGTTTTTGTAAGCCCCAGCACCACTACTTTCCGGGCAGGTAGGCTCCTGCGAAGCAGGTGGTCTACCCCGGGCATGTTTGGCTCTCGACCTCCCACTGCTGCCACCCTGCTGACTCGCGGCCACGCTAGCGACTTGCTTGCTCAGCCGCTGCTTCAAGGGCAAGCTGCCATCCTCTTCTCCCGATGATGATGAAGCCCCTAATTCACCCAGCTCTCAAGTGCGATCAGCTACATAATCATCATCGAGTACTGTCTGCACGTCACTTATATCCTCCTCAACGGTCTTTGGGTCAGGAGCCTGACCGCTCGGAACGACAGCTCCCATGCCACTCTCCTCATCACTACTTGCCCGCTTACCAGAGGAAGCGGCGGATGTCTCCTCCACATCTTGGCTGGCCAGTAGCTGCTGACTGTCCTCTAGTACCTCATACTCGCTGTATAGTGGATCTGAGCTCACAGTATATAATACTTTTCTAGCTGAGGGAATAGAAAAGGACAGAGGCAGGTTAAAGATAGGTGATGGCACAGGGCCTGCTCCTGGGCCATCCCAACTAAGGGTTGTGTCTGACGAACCCACCTACTCTTGGCTGGGGGTGTCTGATGTCATTTGTTAGGAAGTGGATGACCGAGTAAACCATTTAAGAAACACTGGGTTGCTGGTCAAGACATGACGGCTAGATGAAACGGGAGCTCAGGCCTCTCGCAGGGACTCCTGATGCCACGCCCCCTTACTCTGCTGTGACCTCTGCATGTACCAGAAACATTTAGGCCTCTGCCATTCCCCTGTGCAGGGCATGGCACTTAACGGTCTGACATAATGTTAGATCAAATAAATAAATAAAAAAGAAATTGAAACCCCCCAAGAAAGTCTGTAATTTTCTCATTTCACCACACAACGGCTAATAAGCCCTTTTTCCCACTAATACACGCCAAAAAGGGCTTTAGAATATATAACTGCACCTCTGAGCAGCAAATAGGCCGTTATTTTTTTCAACTTATACATGCCACAAAAGGCTTTAGAATATATAACTTCACCCCTGAACGGCAAATAATATATTTTTTTTTTACACTAATACACGCCAAAAAGAGCTTTAGAACTAATAACTGCACAGCTGAAAGGCAAATATATATTTTTGCCACTAATACACGCCAAAAAGGGCTGTAATTTACTCACTTTACCACACAACGGCTAATCAGACCTTTTTTCCCACTAATACAAGCCAAAAAATGCTTTAGAACATTTAACTGCACCGCACAAGGGCAAATAAGATGTAGAAATATTTCCTTGTAATAAACCCTGTTAATGGCTGTATCAAACAGCACTTGCACCCCAATAACAAGACTGGTTTGATGAAATTACAGAGCTGTATAATGGCAATTTGGATCGGCAGTCAGTACAATAAAGTGTATTAGGATTGTTCCTATTACCCATGCAGTAAACTCCCCTACTTAACCCTGTTCTGCTTCAATACTGTGGAATGATTCCTCCCTATCTTTTCCCTGAACTTCTACTACAGCAAAATAAAAGTTTTAAAGTATTTTCTACCATTGTCCCTAGCGCCTGCTGACGTCTCTCCCTGCACTAAGTACACTGGAAAATAGCTGAATCCAAGATGGCTGAGGCTATTTATAGGACTGTGACATCACAGGGCTGGCTGGCTGCTGATTGGCTGCATGCATGGCATTGTGGGTGAACCCTCGTTCCCAGAGTTCTTTGCTCCATGTCCTCACACATGCAGCATCAATTTTAGGAAAAAATGTGATTCGTTACCACGCTGTGTGAGGAAATTCAGATTCAGTGCGAATCCAATTATTTTTTAATTCGTATTGAATTCGACTTCATCAACTTTGATTTGCTCATCTGTACTTGTGAGTATTGGGTAATATAGGAAAATTGTTGTCTCATTTATCTTGTTTGTTTTATTACTTTTGACATTTGACCAAGTATAGGTGTAAAAAAGAATAAAGCAGGGAAAATTACAGAATGTGTATGCCGCTGGATATAGATAAGTTAGATGGGACGTGTCATCAGGATCAATTATATTTATATTAAACTGCATCCTCTAAATTATACCCCATAGTACGTGTCTGAGGACATGATGAACTGGGCCCTATGATTCTGCTCCTTAGAAACAGGACGAGCACAGTGATTTATTCAGAAAACCAACAGGGAGTATTTGAGACATTTTTATAATATTGAGATGAATAAAAGGAGAACATTTCTGGTTTTCAATGTCACATTGGATGCTTTCCTAAAAGGCACCTTTATATCACTAAGAATTGTCTTGTGTTTTGTTTTTTTCTTTATCTAAAAAGGTCAAAATAACTTCTAAATTCTAAGAAGTTATATCTCATCATACCACTGCTGCTCCCATTCTTACTGGGCCACCAATGTGACCAGTCATTTTCAGTGTGTCAACTAGGACCAGGAAGTAGAGGCCAGTGGGGACTTGGGTAGCACTGGAATAGGAATGGCAGGGGAATGGTGTGTTGATTATCTCTCCTTTTTTGTATGTGTGCCATTCTAACCTTTTAACCCGTAGGATACCAGCGCCTTATATGTACGGCGCTGGGAACTTGGTCAAAAATCCCAGCGCCGTACAGCTACGGTGCACTGATCGGTGACATAATCACTGATGACATCACCGTACACGTCCGGCATGATCATATGGTGACATCTTCATGCTTGCCGCAGGTCCTTGGGTGGGTTTTCTTCAATCAAGATGGGAGCGGACGGCCTCTCCGCGATCAAGTGGATGAGGTGAGTATATTTTTTTTATTTCTTTTCAGCTGCCATTTTAGGAATATCTGATTAGTTACCATGAAGCGCAAGGAAATTCAGCTTCATGGTGAATCAAATTTTTCCTGAAATTCGGATTGAAGTCCACTTTAAGTACTTTGATTTGCTCAACACTACATATTACCAATCCTGATAATTGTAGTTGGTGGTTTAATTACTCCTGCACAAGGACAGCTCCACGTCTATGTGGGTATAGGTATATGAGGACCATGTGTTGACCATATAGCTGTGTCTATTAATCCAGCTTTTTCAAAGAGAAAAATAATTCACCACATTTATATATGTTGCTAAATGTAAATGAGAAATATGAGATGTGAATGAAGCATGCTGAGAGCTGTCGTTTCACAACAACTAGAGTGAAGGTTGCTGACCCCTGGTGTACGCAAACCTAGGACATACTCCATATCAATATGACCATTTAAATGTGCATAGATGATAAATCATAAGCTGTGAGAACATTTCAACATGAAATTTGAAAAAAAAAAAAATATTCAGTTAAAGGGGTCTCTGAGATACTGTGAATAAAAACCTCTGACAAGCCTTCTGATAGTATGAAATAACAAATTGTAGTATACTCAATCCTTTATCCAGCACCATGGTCTGCTACCCTGGACCAATACTCCCATCACTGCTTGTATACAAAGCATAGGAGACAATCACAGTCGTCAGCAGTCTATCGCTGAGGACATTGATAGGCTGTAGCTGTCAGGTGCTGTATACCAGCATGTCACATGGTTGCAGACGTGCACAATGACATGCAGGGGTATAGCACATCACCACTGTGCCAGCATTGCCGAGAAAGCGTCTGATATGTTATTTTAAGCAATTAGAGGGTTTGTTACAGAATTTTTAATCATCTCAGACAACTTCTTTTATATGTTTAATTTTAAGATAATTTTGAACACTTTATGGTCACTGAGCTCTCTTAGGGTCCTTGAACATATGAATTTGACTTAGTATTTTGATACCTGTAATAAAAAAAAACCCACCAGAATAAGTGCAAGCATTTTTTAGGGCTTTTCTCTGGTATTTTTTGAACACGGTGGCCCAGAGTTACTAAGGTATCTGTGTAAAAAATCTGGCTCCCACCCACAAATCAACTTCCCCCAATGCCCCCCCCGGTCATCTGTCCCCAATGATGCCCCCCCCCCCCCGTAACCTGCCCCCCTGCCCCCCACATTGGGAGGATATTTTAGATAACGGGTAACCCCTTTATTGTATGAGCAGAAAATAAGAGTAACGTCACATGCACAAGACGAAGCATGTCTCGTGTTAATGACGGTCATATTAATGAAACCTCTTCGGAGGCAATACATTTTTATCAAGGTACGGAACGGCAATTTATGAATGATGGTTAGGACTGAACTAGATTTGAACAGAGTAGTCCAAACCCGGTAGGCTCATCACTGTTCACAACCAATAGTTATATAGGTATAAAGTCAGAGTAAAGTGTTTATCATCAAGTTGGAGAAACTCTGATAAATCTGGTGCAGGTCTAGACAGCCTGTCTAAGCTAATGCTATCTACAGGCTCAGTAAATCTGGGACAATATGTCTTACCACTAGCGTTTTGTTCATGGTGTTTTTCCCCTATAGAAAAGGTGGAAAATGTCTATAAAAAAAAACAAAAAAAAACACCAAGAGCTACAGCATGCTGAAAAATCCACCTAATTAACAAAAGCACAAGAAGCAAAAAGAAAAGGCTTGTGTGGCCTGTGCTTCATATTTCCTATAGGCCTTCAGCTAGTATCTGGAGCTGGTGCTTTTTTGCCATCTAAATTGTTTCTATTTTATTTATTTTTTTCCTGGGAAAGGACTAGGTTCTATCCACTTCACTCTCTAGGTATTTCTGCCACCTCTATGCATATGCTACTAATTTTCTTATTTTCCTTCAATCTGCTAAAATCCAGCAAGCAGAAAAAAACAAAAGTGAGGGTCCCCTGTATACTTGTATTGGAACTGAATCAGCATATCCCATGTGTGCTAATCACAGTAGTTACCCTGTTCAATATACAGTCTTGCAGTCTGTAAGGAATCTGAGGTTAAAGGCTTCACAGAAGTATATTAACTTGCAGATTTACAGACGGCAAAGCCTTTATTTTACCTTCTAGTAAGAGCCTGCCTCAGGAGCGCATTTCTCTACGGTTTCTCTCCGAGATGAAATGGATGTATGAAAGGCAGTATGTACAAAGTATATATGATAATGATTATTAAAATATGCAACCACTTTCACAACTGAAAACACCACCATAACTGTGTGAAGTAATAATATGCCATTGCCACATGCTTTCACAATGAAATATAGTTCAATTTGCTTGCATGTATAACACAACCCAAATTCTAGTCATCAATAAGCTATCTGTGCCAGCTAAGGACTGAAAATTCAAATGGACTTATCAGTGGTAACATTAATAATATGTTCACCCGTAATTATTAATACATGCAATGACTATTTCTTGTACTAGATCTGCAGTTGGTGTCATGCCAGTGATACAGATGTTTCCACCTGTAACGAGGGACCAGCGATGCGTGCTTCCTTAGCAGCACCGCCGGCACCCTGCGCAAGGAGAGGGACAAGGACGTAGACAGCATCCTCGTCTCCATGACAGCAGGCGAGCTGCAGGAGAGCCGAGCGCCGATAATGATGACGGGTGCTCGGCTGAGTTGGGATGCTGTGAGTCACGTGATGCCGGCCACGTCATGTGACTCACCAGTCGGGCCTATTTAAACAGGCAGCCTGCTGGCCACAGGTTGCCTGCAAATAAGGTATTTTTATTTACCAAGCTCTCTGTATTGATTTGTATTGTACCTTGACCTTTTTTTTTTCATTTTTGAAATCTGAGATTTGTAAATTAACTGTTAAACAAACTCAGGCTGGGAATTTTGCAATGCCACTGCCACAGAGGCCCCCTAGAAATGGAAGATAGGTTACTGCAGGTTCTGGTAAACTGAGAGTTGTTGATAGAAGACATGTCCCACAGTCTGTGGCTCTCCATAATTCATTTGCAGCACTTTCAGAGCGCAAGAGCAACATGGAGGATGGCTCAAGCACAGTGGGTGAGGAACAATCATCTCCTATGCCAAAAGTATGCAAGACTGCAGCCAAAGACAAAAAGTATAAGGTGAGGACTGATAGAAAGCAGCTGTTGGTGGGCGATTCTATCCTAAGAGGTGTGAAGTTTGAGGAAAATGGTTTTGTGAGATGTCTCCCTGGTGCTACCGCTAGCAGGGATAGACAACGGATCCTTAATATTGTTAGGCAAGCAAAGCAGGAAAGGAAGGTGGATGTTATTGTCCATCTTGGCACAAATGATCTGGCTTGCAATGAGGTTTCAAAGGTGAAGGAAGCTTTCACACACTTAGAAATGATATACGGGAGGTTGCATCAACTGTTGAGGGATACACCAAATGGAAAAGGATTTAGGAAAACTAGAGGAATGGTCAAAAATCTGGCAACTAAAATTTAATGTTGATAAGTGCAAGATAATGAACCTGGGGCGTAAAAACCCAAGAGCAGAATATAAAATCAGTGATACAGTCCTAACCTCAGTATCAGAGGAAAGGGATTTAGGGGTCATTATTTCAGAAGACTTAAAGGTAGGCAGACAATGTCATAGAGCAGCAGGAAATGCTAGCAGAATGCTTGGGTGTATAGGGAGAGGCATTAACAGTAGAAAGAGGGAGGTGCTCATGCCGCTCTACAGAGCACTAGTGAAACCTCATTTGGAGTATTGAGCACAGTACTGGAGACCATATCTCCAGAAGGATATTGATACTTTGGAGAGAGTTCAGAGAAGAGCTAATAACTAGTACATGGATTCCAGGATAAAACTTACCAGGAAAGATTAAAGGACCTTAACATGTATAGCTTGGAAGAAAGACGAGACAGAGGAGATATGATAGAAACTTTTAAATACATAAAGGGAATCAACAAAGAAAAAGAAGAGAGAAGATTTAAAAGAAGAAAAACTGCTACAAGAGGACATTGTTTTTAATTAGAGGGGCAAAGGTTTAAAAGTAATATCAGGAAGTATTACTTTACTGAGAAAGTAGTGGATGTATGGAATAGCCTTCCTGCAGAAGTGGTAGCTGCAAATACAGTGAAGGAGTTTAAGCATGCATGGGATAGACATAAGGCCATCCTTCATATAAGATAGGGCCAAGGGCTATTCATAGTATTCAGTATATTGGGCAGACTAGATGGGCCAAATGGTTTTATCTGCCGACACATTCTATGTTTCTGTTTCTATGTTGACCTCAGCTCTGTTTCCTTGACCCCGCTTCTGCTGTTTCCTCTGTATTGACTTGACCTTCTGGCATTCGGACCTCGGCTTGTGTTTTTTGTGATTTGGTTATTCCTTTGTACTGACGTGACCTCCTTGTACTGACCTCGGCTAGTTTTGACCTTTCTTACTCTTTTATATGTAAAGATGTAGCAGGGTTAACACTCAAACTCTTAAATCAAATGTCTTAATTTATCATGTTATCTTGAAACAAAAGCCATTGAAAAGCATTTGAAGGTGTTTGCTTAATGCATTTAGTTTAGATAACACATCTCATAAAGCATGAGTGTTAACTTTACTACATCTGTATCTTTCTGTGGCAAAACCAACCTCGCCACTGGGTTTTGGAGGGGTCTCACCGTCTCCTACCCACCCTGGACCTATGACAAGGCTCCAGGCTCCAGTGGGTGAACCTCTCCTTAATCCAGAGAGCAGGAACAGCTCTAACAAGAGCTAGTAGTTATACCAGGGGAGTATAGCAAATCTTCAGCATATAGCAATCCCCCAGCTGTCGATCAGTTACCCAAACACCAGCCTCAACTTGGTAAAGGGTAAAAACCGGAACTCTTTATTCAGGGCTACCCGCCCGTATTTATGCAGGTCCCCATCTGGTGGACACTCCCCTAGGGGACCAGATGGAAGACTGTGACACAGGACAGATATGCAGCAATTCAGGATACACAGACACAATACATCCCCACAATGCATCATGGTTTCCTCCTCTCTGCCCCGTAGACACCCGAGGAGTAATTCAATTATCTCTCAGGACAAAGGGAAATCGCCAATACACATGTGGGGACAACAGGACAGAAATCACCATTTAAACATACAATGTCACAACCCTTACAGTAAACACAGACATTTTACATATCCCCAGATAGCTCAAGTCTGAGTTGCATATTATTAGGTGAATGGCACTCAGACTACACGAATACAATAAAATTAGCTATCTGGGTACCCTCACATAACATACAATACAATTCCAAAGACAGATATGTCTGTCACACAACTCAAAACCCCACATATCCCCATAATGTACATAATACATCCATGGATAGCTCTGATCTGGGTGAACAACATATCCAAAAATCACCCAGATCCGAGCAGGGGTTCCTGAATTCCATGGAAGTCACATTTGGCCGACCGCAAGCATGGCTTTCCTGCCCAAAACAGTTCCACAGATTTAAGCTGTGCGGCCGGTCTGTCTTCTCCTCTAAAGTTAGTATGGGCCATAATCCTGAGGCAAGAGGCTGGTAGCCAGGCCCCTCCAAAACCCAGTGGCGAGGTTGGTTTCGCCACACTTATGTCCTGTATTTTGACCGCTGCTTATATTTGCATTGTTCGTGTATTTACCCCTCCGTTGCCTGCCTGTCACTTTGTTTATTATTTTCTCCAGTTTCATTGTGCCCTTTAAGGCCCAGCACGTACTCAGTTTAGGGAACATCGTCCAGTTGTACACCGTCGCCTAGGGCGGACCGTGCAAGGAGGCAGGGACAGAGGTATGGGTTGAGCTCAGGACTGTGCACGCTCTCCCCATCCGTGACACCACCCTTAACTTTTCTTGAATTTCCATAAAGACAGTTTCTTAGGCTAGAATACTATTTTAACATGGGAGCCAATGGACGACTGATAGCTATTGGATGGCATCCATTGGAGGCATTTGTGATAAGAATGACTATTCTTATTTCATGTACTAGATCTGCAGTTGGTGTAAGAAAGTCTAGATATTACACTAATGCTCAACCACCAAATACATCTCATCATGCCAGTAATACAGATATTTTCAATTTAAACCTTTCTTGAATTTCCATGAAGACTTTCATTTCTTAGGATACAATGCTATTTTAACATGGAAGCCAAAGGATGACTCATAGCCAATGGAGGGCATCCTTTGGAAGCATCTGTCACACCCATTCAGTGAAAAAAAAAAGTATATTCAGTATGCTAAATGTGTAAATTTTTTTTAAATGTGGGAGCCTATGGTGATTGATGGCCAATGGATAGCAAATGTCATTTTGATTTCATCTCACACCACATGCTCGGGGACATGTCAAGTTAAGGGAAGGGTTAAAGTAGAACCTATTTATAGCTGCCATGGAAAGGTCAAGCACATTTGTAGGTTATGTTGCCTAAAGGTACAGTATAAGTTTTTCAATGAGCTACTGGTCATCACATAGCTGGCAGCTAATAATGCTGGCAGAAGCATCATAAGAGATTTGCCTTCATTACAATGCATTTAAGAGGTATTAGAAGATGAGAATTCAGCACCTTTTATGTTAAAACACATTGGTTAATCACCCGCATTTTAATTCAGCTATATTGGAAGATGTTAAAATGAGTTTAATGTTCAAAGATACCTTCACTGATGCTATAAAACCTGTATAAATACATGCATTATACAACAGCCAGACTAAAGCAGTAACTACATGCACATACGGTAGTTTAACTGGTTAAGGTCCAGGGCATTTTGGTTCTTCAGGACCACACATGCCGTAGACTTTGAAATGCATGTTAGTCCTTGTGTATATTATTGTATTCTGCTTAGTTCTGAGTGAGGTTCAGTTTCATGGATCAAGTTTTCTTCTGGGAACACTGATGTACAATATACTTTATGACATCCATCCGATCATGCTGCAAATGCATTTTTTGAAGACTTTGCATATGCTTACCATTGCATTCAGATGCCGTGGAATATATGGCCCTTTCAGCAAACCTGCAGCATTCAGGATCCATATGATGTAGTTCCCAAATACATTTATTTACATGAGGATTTGAATTAGATGGGACTATTCAGTGGTTATTCCTCACACGTGCCCCTAAATGTACGTAACAAGACATTGGTATTAAAAATATGTACTACTTAGAATTTTCTGCCAATCCCTACTTTACACCATGAATTCATCATCTCTAGCAAGGATGTTACTGATTACTTTTGAGTACCTTCTTCTTTTTTCCACCACACTAGTTTTTTTCTTCAAAACTTATGTTGTGTAAATTAGTTGTCTGATTTACAAAATCTTTTTTCCAAATACCCTAGCAGGGAATTAAGAGTTTATAGAGTGGTGTTCCACTTTTTGGACTTCCATCAATTATTCAAAGCCAGTCATGAGAAAAACAAAGTACACCCTTTTAGAATCCAATGGTTTTACACATCAGGACAAAATAATAATAATAATAATAATAAGAAGAAGAAGAAGAAGAAGAAGAAGAAGAAGAAGAAGAAGAAGAAGAGGAAGAAGAAGACAAAGAACATATTGTCCTTAGAAGATTTTAAAGGTAGGTACTTACAACCTCAGATGAACAACAGCAAATTACAAATTACACTTTGTCATTGAAGTGCACTGGCAGGACCATAAAAGAGCTGTGCATAAATAAATGCCCACAGACCAAAAAGGAACTGAAGTAACATTGTAAAGAGGAGTGGGCCAAAATTTCTCCCGGATGATGTAAGGGACTGATAAAGTCATGTAGAAAATTATTACTTTATTAAGTTATTGTATATCCTAAGGTGGTTCTACAATCTATTGATTCATGGCATGTACGTAGTTGTTCACACAGGTTTTTTTCTATTTTGATTTAATTTTTGTAGAATAAATGACACGATGGGATGTGTTGTCTGTTTTTTATCTGACATTCTATTTACCTAATTTTAAGACCATTTAAGCAAGGGCATAAGCAGAAGTCATTGGTCCTATAGCAAGAATCTGAATTGGGCCCCCATGCCGCATCCATAGCCCCTCCCATTACCCATTACTGGCCCCTCCCCTTGCTCCATGAACTGTTCTTGCTACTGCATGTTATATAGTGTGCCATAAGGGCTGGACTGGGATTACAAAATAGCCCTGACATACAAAACCCACCAGCCGGTATATGATGTTACATACAAATAATGGTGCAAAATGAACACTGTGGAGGTGAATTTTCCTTTACTTGTTCATACCCTTATGTAAACCAAAAATACAAGAAGGGAAATAAAATAAAATGCCTAATCACATGGTCAGGATACATAGGTTACCCACCTCTACAGCAACAAATACCATAATAAAGCTCCAAATACCTCCCCAGGAGTGTCTACTACCAGCATGAATTCCAAAAAAACTCCACAACTTTGCCATATAAATACAACATGGCAGCAAAAAATATCTCTCAAACAGTAACAAATAATACCCCCATGAAGTACAAAATACCCAACATTATTGTCCCCTGACAACCTCTTCCCCATTTGCAGCAGCACTGTCTCCGTTTAAATGTCTCACCTCTGTTTGGGACTTGCAGGACTGGAGCAGTGAGGCTAGAGTTGAAGGAAGAGGGCCTTCTGGTAGAAGGTAGCATGGAGTCGGTAAAAGGAGGTGAGATGTCACAGGTCAGATGTTGCTGATGGTCACATGGTAAAAGGTATAATAGATGCAGCGTGTGCAGATATGTAGCATATATAGCAGTGTACTGATATGTGAGGTACAAGGTATAAATTAAAAATCCAAAGTTGTATTACTGGTGTCAGGAAATTCCTTTATTTAATATGGTCTGAGGCTTCACTGCCTTTCCTGGGCCCCAAATCTCTATGAGGAGCTGTCTGTGTATAATTTTGCTCATAAATTACTTTGAGGTATCAATTACATCTTGTACCTCACATATCAGTACACTGCTGTATACACTTTATACTGTATATATCTGTACACACTGCAGCTATTATAGCTAGTGTTGAGCAAAACAAAGTTACAAGGTGATTTTGATTGTAATTTTAGGGAAAATTCCATTTGCCCGAAAGCCAAATTTCCTCGTGCTTCGTGGTAGCTAATCGATTTTCCGTGAAATAGTGTAAAAAACAAAAAAATAAATCATTCTTTACTCATTCATTTACTTGTGATGGGCCGGCCGTCACCATCTTGAGTGAAGATCTCATACGTATGACGTCACTACTCGAGCCGACGTGATTAAGTCACCACGGGCTGCTTGAGATTTCGCGCTAGATCTTCAATCAAAATGGCAGCAGCCAGCCCGTCACAAGCAAATGGATGAGGGAAGTATAATAGATTTTTTTAAATCAGGTGTGGCGATCAGCTATGAGCGCGATATCTGACAGGTACAATGATGGCGAGCGGTGCAATGGCCGCTCCTGTCATTGCACCCACTACTTATAAAGATATGTGCTTTGTGACGAAGTAATTCATCCCAAAGCACTTTTTTTTTTTTTTATTCAGTGAAGCAGCCAAATCGAATCTATGAATACTTCACTCATCTCTAATTATAATGTGTATTGCATGAGGTGTGTACAGGTGTGTAGTTTACTCAGCAGTGTACTGATATGTGAGATACAATGCATAATAGATGCAGTATGTACATATAAATGTAATCTATGCCTCGTACCTCACATATCAGTACACTGCTGGATATACTATACACTGCGTGCAGAATTATTAGGCAAATAAGTATTTTGACCACATCATCCTCTTTATGCATGTTGTCTTACTCCAAGCTGTATAGGCTCGAAAGCCTTCTACCAATTAAGCATATTAGGTGATGTGCATCTCTGTAATGAGAAGGGGTGTGGTCTAATGACATCAACACCCTATATTAGGTGTGCATAATTATTAGGCAACTTCCTTTCCTTTGGCAAAATGGGTCAAAAGAAGGACTTGACAGGCTCAGAAAAGTCAAAAATAGTGAAATATCTTGCATAGGGATGCAGCACTCTTAAAATTGCAAAGCTTCTGAAGCGTGATCATCGAACAATCAAGCGTTTCATTCAAAATAGTCAACAGGGTCGCAAGAAGCGTGTGGAAAAACCAAGGCGCAAAATAACTGCCCATGAACTGAGAAAAGTCAAGCGTGCAGCTGCCAAGATGCCACTTGCCACCAGTTTGGCCATATTTCAGAGCTGCAACATCACTGGAGTGCCCAAAAGCACAAGGTGTGCAATACTCAGAGACATGGCCAAGGTAAGAAAGGCTGAAAGACGACCACCACTGAACAAGACACACAAGCTGAAACGTCAAGACTGGGCTAAGAAATATCTCAAGACTGATTTTTCTAAGGTTTTATGGACTGATGAAATGAGAGTGAGTCTTGATGGGCCAGATGGATGGGCCCGTGGCTGGATTGGTAAAGGGCAGAGAGCTCCAGTCCGACTCAGACGCCAGCAAAGTGGAGGTGGAGTACTGGTTTGGGCTGGTATCATCAAAGATGAGCTTGTGGGGCCTTTTCGGGTTGAGGATGGAGTCAAGCTCAACTCCCAGTCCTACTGCCAGTTTCTGGAAGACACCTTCTTCAAGCAGTGGTACAGGAAGAAGTCTGCATCCTTCAAGAAAAACATGATTTTCATGCAGGACAATGCTCCATCACATGCGTCCAAGTACTCCACAGCGTGGCTGGCAAGAAAGGGTATAAAAGAAGAAAATCTAATGACATGGCCTCCTTGTTCACCTGATCTGAACCCCATTGAGAACCTGTGGTCCATCATCAAATGTGAGATTTACAAGGAGGGAAAACAGTACACCTCTCTGAACAGTGTCTGGGAGGCTGTGGTTGCTGCTGCACGCAATGTTGATGGTGAACAGATCAAAACACTGACAGAAACCATGGATGGCAGGCTTTTGAGTGTCCTTGCAAAGAAAGGTGGCTATATTGGTCACTGATTTGTTTTTGTTTTGTTTTTGAATGTCAGAAATGTATATTTGTGAATGTTGAGATGTTATATTGGTTTCACTGGTAAAAATAAATAATTGAAATGGGTATATATTTGTTTTTTGTTAAGTTGCCTAATAATTATGCACAGTAATAGTCACCTGCACACACAGATATCCCCCTAAAATAGCTAAAACTAAAAGCAAACTAAAAACTACTTCCAAAAATATTCAGCTTTGATATTAATGAGTTTTTTGGGTTCATTGAGAACATGGTTGTTGTTCAATAATAAAATTAATCCTCAAAAATACTACTTGCCTAATAATTCTGCACTCCCTGTATATCTGTACCCACTGCATTTATTATGCCACATAATTCATACAGTCTGCACAAGTAAATATTATATACAGCAGTGTACTGATATGTGAGGTACAAAGTATAATATACTCGCTGAGTACAGATATATGTGTTTATTTATACATTATGGACACTGTGTGAGGTACTTGAGGTATTGGGCATCTAGAGTACTATATATGAGTGAGATATGAGGTACTTCTCAGGTACAATGTATAATGTGGCACTTCTAATGTATGAGAATCAATGATGTACTACTTCTGAGTAGAAAAGGGGACTGGGGGCACATAGAGAGAAAAGAGAAGGATATCCTTTTACCCAGTCCATTCTGGCCTCAATGGAGAGCTTCTCTTTCAGTTCTTCTCCATGCTGTCAGGGAGAGAAGGTTGTGATGATTCACAGGTCCTGTCAGCTGCACCTTCCTAACCTGGTAAATACACCATTCTCTGTGCAGGTCCTTTACTAGATGGGTCGGACCTGGGATGACATCATCACAGTTCCTTTAGCTTTCTAAACTTCTAGACTGCAATGATGATGGAGGGTTATCATCATCAGTGCAGTTACTGTTGTGACCACTGACAGACCAGGTGCCACCTGACGAGGACTCTGGACAGGAGACTGTATTAAATGTAATTAAGGGCATGGCCTGTTATCCACAGTTGCCCTCCCCCATGGGTCCCATAGCAGCTGCAAGGTCTGCCTCCATTGGAGGTATGCCACTGCTTCTAAGGACCAGATTTTTTTTCTTATGTCCTAATACGTAAAACTATACAATACAAAGAGGTTGTACTTTGTTTTTCTCATGACTGTAGTTGTTTCTCTTTTTTAGAGGACCTAGAAAATGAGTTCACTGGTCAGCAAATTGATTTATCCACTGAAAGTTTTACCCTTTGGAGCTGTGTGTGTCACAAGGGGTCCAAGTATAAGGACACCGTTTGATCAGTTTATTTTTGTGGATCATTCCAACAAAAATTAATTGTAAAGGGGACAAAACCTTAAAGAATAAGTGGATATTTTAATTAAAAAATAAATAATAGTAATATATGCTACATTGAAAAGAGCATTCCAGGATTTGCTCTAACTTTCAAGATGCCAATATGAGTTTGTTGTTAAATAGTAATATAATGCATGCCAGTGTTCCCAGGCCATAAAACTAATTACTTCATTAATTTGGGAGAAAATCTAAGCCATGATTCCTTGCATTTCAAAATTAAATTGCAGACACCATACACATAACTAATTAGTATACTCCTCTGTGCTAATGTCACCTAAAATATGTACTGTACAGGAGAACATTAAAGAGTGTGTCTAATCGAAAGAACATCAGGGCTTTTCATACTCTGCGTAACAAGATACAGTGTGGAAATAAATTCTTGTAGAACATCAAATGAGAAGCAATCTTGTATATAACCCTCTTTCCAATAATGAACTTCTTCATCTGAATCACAGGGATGGTACCATAATATCCAATACATCAACATTTGTGTCACTTTGTACCATTGACAGCTCATTTCCATTTGTAGTTAGCACTTTCTGCCAAGCAAGGATTTATTATGCTAATGAATATGTACAGAGGTAACATATGACTTTGTCCTCAGTAATAGAAGTTGTCTTGGAAAATTCACACAATTTCAGTTCTACTAGGTTTAGCTTAAGGGTAAAAATGCTGAAAATTGCATGAATTAAAAATACTTAATACTATCTTAATAATGGTACAATAGCAAACAACAAAACAGCCTACTGATATAGCAGGGCTGAAATTGTTATTTTACTTTTTGGGGGCCGCATATTAGAGATTAACTAAGTATTGAAAAATTTAAGTTGGCAACTTCGCCAAAGTTATTTAAGAAATTAGATTTGTTCCGAATTAATTTGTCATGAATCGCTACAAATCAGATATACCCAGGCCAATCTGCCTTAGGATTTGGCCACACAGAGCAGCAGGCTTTAATTTAATAATGAAAACTGCACTGTATAGTCCTTCTTCTTTGTTAATGGCCACACAACACTTTTAAACAGGGGCTGTTGCTGGTATGGGGTTTGGCTGGTTAAGTAGGGGGTTTATGCAAATTATTGCTATTCTGGCCTGCAATCTCCTAAAGGTTATTTGACAGTAAAAACTGAATATTAATCAGCTCTGACATACCCACTTCTCCAACCCCAGTTTACTTCTGCCCTACAGGTGGGAGTCCTTCTTCTGCCGTATGCTTTTCCTCCCTTTCCACATCATCTAATATTGATGAGAATAGGTCATCAGGAACATCCAGCTCCCCCTCTCTCTGTATGTTGCTGATTTTTTTCTAGGACATGAAGACCAAGAAGTATGATTTACGTAAAACCAGCATGGATGGTCATCATTAAGACCTGGCCCCCCTAAGAGGTGAAAACTGGATTGTTTGGCACGCTGGTTGGAAACTGGATTGGTTGGAACGCTGGCACTAGAATAATAAAGGTTTCCATCTTATTGGTACTGAATTACATATCTTAGTTAAAAGGGTTTTCTCATCATGGACAATGGGGGCATATCGCTAGGTATGCCCCCATTGTCTTATAGGTGTGGGTCCCACCGCTGGGACCCGCACTTATATCTAGAACGGAGCCCAACAATTGAAGGAGGGTGCACTGCGCATGCGCAGCCGCCCTCCATTCATTTTCTATGGGGCCAGCAAAAATAGCAGAGCGCTGTTTCTGCTATTTCCATCGGCCCCATAGAAATGAATGGGAGTGGTGGCCGCACATGCTCTGTACGCTCCCATTCACTTCTATGGGGAGCCGGCTTGGTGGAGTCCCCCAGCCACCACCTTGCGGGGCTCCGTTCTCGATATAGGTGCGGGTCCCAGCGGTGGAACCCGCACCTATAAGACAATGGGAGCATATCCTAGAGATATGCCCCCATTGTCCATGATGAGACAACCCCTTTTATGGCTGATGTAAGAATAAGTAAATGTAGGAATAAAGAAATAAAACTGATGCAGAATTGAGTCACTCTGAATTCTCCCTGTACTCTCCCTGCATTCTCCCTGCACTCTCCCTGAACTCTCCCTGTACTCACCCTTTGCAATATTCTTCGATTAATCATTTTCAGCAACACTGTCCTTAGCACATGAGCGTTTGCCACGTCTCCCCCTAAAAAATGTGTACACTGCACAGGATGAGGATTTTATAGGGCTGTCACATCACTGGGGATGGCTGGCTGCACTGTATTATTATGAGTTTGTGTTTCTGGGCATTTTACTTTGACTTTGCAACACGTGTATCCACCATTTTAGGAAAAACTGATTCATTACCACAAAGGGCAAGGAAATTTCGGTTTGTTGCGAATCATAGTTTTCCGAAATTCCATTTTGAATGCTTCGCTTTGCTGCATATTTTGTGTATTATCATCCCATTGTAAGTAGTGATGAGCGGCAGGGGCTACATTCGAATTAACGATATTTCATGAATATTTGGGAAAATATTGATCATATATTTGAGAATTTTAGATTATTTTCTTGATTGTGAAAAATAGGCAATGTAATATTCGCGTAATGCGCGCAAAATACAGACGTGGGTCACTTTTGCTACATATTCCAAGCTGCTAGAAGTTTCCTGAGACTGGAAAAAATGGTTGGCATGGCAAAACATTAAAAATGGCTTTATATGCAGTTAGAGTGCTCATATATGTTGCAGGTCTGCATGTATGTATGGACAGCAGAACCTATTAAACTTCCTAACACCCTGTACTGCAACAGCTACACTATATCAGGATATAACCTACACTGACTGTCTCCCACTAACTATCTGTATTATATATAAGCTATCTAACTATCTATCTAATGTAGCGTGGAAAGCACAGAGCACAGGAATGACACTGCTGTCTCTCTCTCAGATCTGCAAAATACTGCATACAAGGGCTGCTGGGGAGGTTCTTATATAGTAAGGGGTAGGCAACATTCAATTTGGTTGTTAGGGATGTTGCTAAGCTCAGACAAAAACATTGCAGCCTTCTCATTGGCCCACAAGCAAGAAGGGAGGTTACTGATGGAAAAAAAAATCTGGAATATTCGAAATTACGAATATATTTCACTATATTGTAAATATTTGCAAATTCTCAAAGTGCCGATATTCACGATTAATATTCACGATTCGAATATTTGCACCCAACACTAATTGTGAGATATTATAGCAGGTTTACCTGGAACATGCCATAAAGCTTGTAAAGTACCCAGAAAAAGGCGCTGTATACTTCACTTGCAGCTCATAATGTAAAGCCATATGCCCTTCCTAAAATTCAGCTGCTAATTTGCATGGAACAGAAATCAAATGGAATTGATACAAAATTAAAAAGTAATCATCTCCACTTTGGGAACCATTTAAAAGTAGTAAGATGACCCTTTTAATAGTAACTGAATAGCTTTTAATGAGTCATTAAAGAAATTTGATGAAACGAGAGGCATCATCAGTAATGGCTATACTTTTCACTGCTGTCTTAGTATTTAGCTCTAATACTTCTACATCATCTCCAGAAATTTGCTCTATTGACTTGTATGTTGACCACATGGTAAGGTTGATTTGTATCTATCCTGAATGGGGTTCTCCGGGCTTTTAATATTGTTGACCTATCCTCAGGATAGGTTATTAATATCAGATCAGCTGTTAGAAAGGAAGGCATGCAGCGCACACATGCCATCTACCTTCTCTCTTCCTGCTCGCCATAGACATAGCAGGAGATGGGAGACGGCATGTGCACCTTCTCTTCATACAGCTGATCGGCAGGGGTGCCGGGTGTCGGACCGCTGCCAATCTGATATTGATGACCTATCAATAGTAAAAGCCCAGTTGTAGACATAAAAACAATGTTCAATTCTCAAATTGTGGGTGATGCTCACTTGTTATACTCAGAGTATTTATCTGCTCTGTCAACCCAAAATCGTAGAGCCTATTTACATGGATAGACTGAGCAGGCAATTATCAAGAGCAAACCATCCATTCCTGATAATTGCCTGCTTATCGCAGGATGTATGAGCTGCATTTACATGGAGCAAGCACCTCCACTGTATGGGATCAAGCAATCACTGCTGTGATTTCTTGTCCCCGTACAGATTCATTGGGGGAGAATTATCAAACTGGTGTAAAGTAGAACTGGCTTAGTTGCCTATAGCAACCGATCATATTCCACCTTTCATTTTCCAAAGGAGATGTGAAAAATGAAAGCCAGTTCTACTTTACACCAGTTTGACAAATCTCCCTCATTGTTTGTGGGTGGGAGATCACAATTTACACAGCACAATCTGCTGCCAGAAATAATGAGTTAGGTGATGGCACTAGAAAAGTTTTTACCTGATAAATGAGCATTTGCTCAATCATCAGGTGATTGGTTGTACTTTATATAGGACAATTATCGAGAACGTGCATTTGTTCCCGATAATAGGCACACTAATCATCCCATGTAAAGTGGCTTTTACCCTAGCATATCTAAGCTAAACTGCAGCTCTTCCTTTTCAGAACACCAGGAAGTCAGTACCTAAAGAGCTAATTTCCATTTAAACAAGGAAAATGACTATAAACAATGAAATAATCTGTCATGATAGTCTGCTAGCTGCCATGTATGTATTGATTAAGAAATAGGGCCATATATTAATGAATCAAAGGTTAGAGCAACAGTCAGAGCTTTATAATAGCTACCAGATTTTGTTTCTTTTAATTTATCATTTATAGTTGTCATTTTGCCATTTTTCCTCTTATGAATCATTATAAACTGATTTAAATGAGGCAACAAATATGATTGTTATAATGGGGTTCAGAGGTTCCACTGGTATTCATATCAGGTACTTTTCATTTGTCGATATGACTGTTCATGTTTGACACTGTCCTGTGCACATGTGCTGAGAAACTTGTGGGAGGGAGTTAGAGAAGTTACTTGGTACGGCAATTTGCTGGTTCCACGGTTCCTTGCACTCATGCCAGCTACTTGTGGTTGTGAATTAGGGCCATTTCTCAGCATGACAATTCATCTGTGACACTCTTTCCATGCACAAGCTTCGGTTTCTTAAAAAATAATAGCGGTAGTCAGCGGCTCACTTGTACTGGGGTATGGACAGTCATGGGTGCTCAAGCTTATAAGTTGTCCAAAAGAAACAAATTCTAATTGGGGTATATACAAGCAGGAATTAGCACACTAATCTAGCAAGAGTGAGAAAAGTATAAATATTTTTATGAAAGATTTGTTAAATAAACAGTACTGATAGCATTAAATAAAATAGAACCACTGAAAGGAAATTACAGTAAGCACCAATTGCTGCTGAATTGTATGTCCTTATTTTTAGATGTTGAATAGGGTAAAATTATAGAGCATCCAAAGCAGAATTTGATCTGAAGTTTAGGAAAAATTCAATTTGCCACTAAACCAACTTTTCTGGTGGTGCCTGGTAACAAATAATATTTCCTAGAATGACGGCTAGAGTTGTCTTAGAGAGAACGGAAAAAATGCTCACTTTATCCAGGCAGTCTGCTATTCTAGAGTGGAAAAGACCTGCCTAAGGACCTGCACTGAGCGTGATGACGTCACGCGGACTGCCTCTGCGTGAGCAAGTGGATAAGGTGAGTCAATTAATTTTTTACTCCAAAAAGCCATATTGCACCAGAGTATTATCATTTTTAATGGCCGTTAGACGGTGCACTTCTAACTAAACAGACACTAAAATGGTTCCATTAATAGGCTGAATAGGGTTTTAACACAGTGATTTGTGACAAATTAATTTGTAACTAATTAAATTTCTTGTCAAAATTCAGCGAAGCTGACTAATCAAATTTTTTAAAACTCATCTCTCTTAATAACCATTAAACTAGCAATCTTACCATAAAATGAAAAAATATAAAAATATAAATAATATGATTATTGAGGGGTCCACTCTATATTAATAAGAACAGTTTGGTTTGTGAAATAATTTCAGTAAGGTTTCCAAATATGTCACTTTATACAGTATATCGACCCAGAGTAATCACCGGGACAATCACATGAGGTACCAGTCCGGTTTCTCCCTTACAGTGGAGTCCACATCCTAGTATAGGGGTCTAAGGTTGAATAACGCCCTAAAGGTTAGCCCAACATTAGTCCATTTACTTGGCACAGTGGTTTCACAACCACTGATCTGGATCAATGATTGCCAATTCTACTGCAAAAATGGTCTATGAAAACATTAAAGTGAAAAAGAAGGTCCATGACTGAGTTTGCTCTATTGCTCCAACTTTTGTGTTAATGTTGGTCCATTTCTAGGTGGAAATGTTCTTAAAGCAAATGAAGAGACCTCCACTTCATCCTTAATTTGCTATAATGCACAATAAATATCCTTACATTTATGTATACTTAGTCTTCTGTATTCATTTTTTTATTACTATTATTTCAATACTGCTGTTCCTTTTTTAATTAACGTGCACTTAATTTGCCATTTATGTTAATGGTCACTTTGATGCTATCGCCACTGTATATCCTCTGTGTTATTAAGCAGAAAAGAGACAGTATTTCAATTCAAATTTCAATTCAAAGATTTTTTTTTTCTTTAGTTCCTTAGTGTCTGAATGAGAGAAGGTTTCCAAGAGTCTGGTTTTCTTTAACTGGCAGGCTTCCAGCAGTCTGCACAGCAAGGAAGGTATGTGATGTATTGACAGTTGGCCTGAAGTAGAGCCTACTGTAGTCTGGAAGTCCAGAATACAAATTAGGTGAATGGACTAGAGAACTTGTTTTGGGGACAGATCTTTGTCTTTATGTTTTCTTTTTGTTTTGTTTTTTTTCATTATTTTATTTTATTACATATGGCAAATGACAATATTAATTTTTAAAGATAAAATGACCAGTAGAGAATATGATGCAGAAAAATGATGGAAAAATGTTCATAGAAATTTCTTCAGGTTTGGACTAAAAACGTTGTTATATTGTTTTTGCAGTTGTAAGTGACTCCAGTAGCAATCAGAACAATTCCATTCTTTTTAAATTTCTTTTTACTATTTTAGAACCTAGGTTAACAAGAGAAAGAAGTAGATACAGAATATTTAAATGGAGACAGCACAGTATTATCTGACTACCAATCCTGGAGATAGTCCATACTATGATACTGAGACAGGTCACAATAGTGAAAACATACTAACAATTAAAAGGGTATTATAACAGAGAGTAGGAGGGGCACAGATGGAGGAGAGTCTCATTATTACTACTGGTACTTCAGTAAAGAAGGTAATACCAGAGGTATAGCAATATATTATTTAATCTTGTGGCAGTTAGAAGACTGCCATATGTCACTATTGAGTAAGTGGTCAATAGGACAAAACAGGGGCCAGAAGTGAAACACTATGCATTTGATGCTTAATGGTAATACAGCGGTTCCAGTCCAGATCAGGAGAAACTAAACATAAAGGTGGCTATATACATGAGATTAGAGTCAACCAGAATAGACGATTTTTCCACTCCATCCGACTGTCATTTGACAAGCTAGCACAAATGATCATTCTCGATGGCCGACAAACTCTTGTCTGCCAAAATACGATTCCATGCTGGAAAACTTTGTCTGTTCATCGACCGAAACTGCATGTTGATGGCATGATCGACTGAATTCAGCAGATCACTTGCCATTGTGCTTAAGTACCAGGGAACCCAGTTTAATTGGTGGGATGGTTCGCACCACGGATTGGCCATGGATGACTAATTGGCTGCAAATGGGCTGATCATTATCTCAAATGTATGGTCAGCTTAAGACCAGAGTTTCCAGTGTGAGATTTCCTCCAGTCTGGAAATCTGATTAGCCTTATTAATCCATTCATGAAGGAAAGGGCTTCTAGTGACTTCAAAACACAGTTATCTATATTTTGTGCTTCTAAAACTTACAGTAGTACATTGTGCGTCTGCCTATGCCATTCAATTGACACAGCGATATTAATGATAGCATGTTGATCAAAATGTGGTGTCAATTAGAACTGGCTTAGTTGCCTATAGCAACCAATCAGATTACACCTTTCTTTTCACCAAGGAGCTGTGAAAAATGAATGGTGGAATCTGATTGGTTGCTAGGAGCAACTAAGCCAGTTCTACTTTATACTAGTTTGATAAATCTATCCCTTAGTGCTTCATTTTTATTTTTTTTGGAAAATAGAAAAAAAAAATATTGATTGCTATGACTAACACAGTACAATTTTTTTCATTTATTCTTGAAAGTTTTCAAAGCATGAAATAAAGATATGGTTTTATTTCTGATTCCTAAACAACTATATTGTAGGCTATTCATGACCGCTGGAGTAAAGCCATGCAGCAAAGTCTCACTCTCTGATCAGCTGGCGTTTGATGACTTCAAGTGAAGCCAAATTAGGATTTGTACAGCAGCTAGGAGGTCATATGAGAATATGGGATCAGCTTGGGATGTTAGCAGGAAACAATGATAGAAGACTAATCTCATGAAGGCACTGGACTTGTGTGCCACATACTGCATTTACTAAATTGAAGAATTTTAGCCAAAAGAGTTGCATCTAGCCACACTCCCACCAGTGATGAAGGAAAGTGACCAAGGCACTGTCACACCCCTAGCAATTTTGACTAGCAGTGGCATATACTTGTTTTAATTTGCAACAGGTCAACTACAACCTTGATAAAACTTTAATAAATTGTCTTGTAAACCGAAGCAATTCTACATGCAGGTAAAAAGGAGGTGAAACATTAAAGGACATGTCTCATAAAGACAAGTATTTTTCATATGGAAGCTGCTGTGATGATCATTGCAATCAGATGTCTGACTTCTCACAACTTCAGCAAACAGATCATTTTGCCAGGGGAATATACAGTATCAAATCAACTTTTGTATTTTCATAAAAGTAAGAATTGCAACATTGTTATTAAAAAGCTTATAGGGGCATTAAAAGTTTCAGTTATTTAAGAAATACGGTAATCGTAGAGAAGATGACTCACTTACCTTGAAATGTTATTAGATTGAGTCTAATGAACATAACATAGGCATAATGGCTATCATTTACAAATATACAGTCGTGGCCAAAAGTTTTGAGAATGATACAAATATTAGTTTTCACAAAGTTTGCTGCTAAACTGCTTTTAGATCTTTGTTTCAGTTGTTTCTGTGATGTAGTGAAATATAATTACACGCACTTCATACGTTTCAAAGGCTTTTATCGACAATTACATGACATTTATGCAAAGAGTCAGTATTTGCAGTGTTGGCCCTTCTTTTTCAGGACCTCTGCAATTCGACTGGGCATGCTCTCAATCAACTTCTGGGCCAATTCCTGACTGATAGCAACCCATTCTTTAATAATCACTTCTTGGAGTTTGTCAGAATTAGTGGGTTTTTGTTTGTCCACCCGCCTCTTGAGGATTGACCACAAGTTCTCAATGGGATTAAGATCTGGGGAGTTTCCAGGCCATGGACCCAAAATGTCAATGTTTTGGTCCCCGAGCCACTTAGTTATCACTTTTGCCTTATGGCACGGTGCTCCATCGTGCTGGAAAATGCATTGTTCTTCACCAAACTGTTGTTGGATTGTTGGAAGAAGTTGCTGTTGGAGGGTGTTTTGGTACCATTCTTTATTCATGGCTGTGTTTTTGGGCAAAATTGTGAGTGAACCCACTCCCTTGGATGAGAAGCAACCCCACACATGAATGGTCTCAGGATGCTTTACTGTTGGCATGACACAAGACTGATGGTAGCGCTCACCTTTTCTTCTCCGGACAAGCCTTTTTCCAGATGCCCCAAACAATCGGAAAGAGGCTTCATCTGCGGATATGACTTTGCCCCAGTCCACAGCAGTCCATTCACCATACTTTCTGCAGAAGATCAATCTGTCCCTGATGTTTTTTTTTGGAGAGAAGTGGCTTCTTTGCTGCCCTCCTTGACACCAGGCCATCTTCCAAAAGTCTTCGCCTCACTGTGCGTGCAGATGCGCTCACACCTGCCTGCTGCCATTCCTGAGCAAGCTCTGCACTGGTGGCACTCCGATCCCGCAGCTGAATCCTCTTTAGGAGACGATCCTGGCGCTTGCTGGACTTTCTTGGACGTCCTGAAGCCTTCTTAACAAGAATTGAACCTCTTTCCTTGAAGTTCTTGATGATCCTATAAATTGTTGATTGAGGTGCAATCTTAGTAGCCACAATATCCTTGCCTGTGAAGCCATTTTTATGCAACGCAATGATGGCTGCACACGTTTCTTTGCAGGTCACCATGGTTAACAATGGAAGAACAATGATTTCAAGCATCACCCTCCTTTTAACATGTCAAGTCTGAACATTTTAACCCAATCAGCCTGACATAATGATCTCCAGCCTTGTGCTCGTCAACATTCTCACCTGAGTTAACAAGACGATTACTGAAATGATCTCAGCAGGTCCTTTAATGGCAGCAATGAAATGCAGTGAAAAGTTTTTTTGGGGATTAAGTTAATTTTCATGGCAAAGAAGGACTATGCAATTCATCTGATCACTCTTCATAACATTCTGGAGTATATGCAAATAGCTATTATAAAAACTTAAGCAGCAACTTTTCCAATTTCCAATATTTATGTAATTCTCAAAACTTTTGGCCACGACTGTACATCTTTCTCACTATTACACCCCATTCTCAAACCTTGTGACAAAATTCTACCGTAAATTGTGATGTTGCAATTTGATGTGGTTCCCGATTCAGGGTATCTTTTATATGATCCAATGTCAAATGTCTGTGTTTTTGTCCATGTTTGAAGGTGCCCATATATCATCATATATCATCAGTTGAAAAATTACAAGGTTTTTACTGAATCTTTTCTCTTTAAACTATATATCAATCTGTTCAACTTTCTTTACCATGCTGCCTGCTGACATTGCATTTTGTGGTGACAAATTATCTTTAAGAAGACAATGCAAAGACCTGTATGTAGCAGGAACAGCTTTGTACACAAATTCAACTGCACCTTCCATCACAATTCCCCTAATCTATCCTAGACGCTGTTGTTGTATAAAATAATCCTCATTTATCAACATGTTCTAAGAAAATTCACCCTGTTTCCCATAGCAACTTATGGGATCATTTATCAAACTGGTGTAAATTAGAACTGGCTTAGTTGCCTATAGCAACCAATCAGATTACACCTTTCTTTCCCCCAAGGAGCTGTGAAAATTGAAAGGTGGAATCTGATTGGTTGCTAAGAGCAACTAAGCCAGTTCTACTTTAGTGCTTAATTTAAAAGAAAATAAAATAGAAAAAAATATATATATATTGGTTTCTATGACTAACAAGGTAATTTGTTTTTTTCCTTAGACAACTTTGAGGGCCACATATATAAAATGCCTAGTGTAAACAAATCATAGTATGTATTGGACTACCAATAGCGCATATGAGATGTCGATGATGTGGAAATAATTCATGAAATGACCACAACAAAGTCAAAGTCCCGTGACAAGTGAATATTTCCATCAATTTATTTGCTATAATCGAAAATGGTATGTAGCTGATGATGCCGATAAAATGTATGGCCCTGCAGAACGATTAGAGCACACAAGTCCGGAAGTAAATTAGATGTTTTTTTCTTGTCTCTAGTGAATAAACATCCGTCTGCTGGCAATTTATTTTCGCCTTAACATTCTGCTGCAAGCATGTTTCTCACAACACATAGAACAAGGTTTGCGCTGTCTGCCCTTTAACCATTACATGATTTATCTCCGGAGCTGTCTCAATGCTGTAAGTATGGCTATACTGCTCCATAGAGATATATGCAGCTGTGCTTAATGGGGGGACTAGAAAACAGCTGTAACACAATGTAGGTTTCCATATGATCTATGTGCAGGCTACAGCACGTGAATGAATCTGATGTACAGTAACAGGAACAATTATTAATATCTCTCCACTGTAAAGAATCAGTTGATGAGGAAAAACAGCCTGTCAAACAAAAACCACTAATGCACAAATAGAGGGTACAACATCCATCACTCACAGTTATGTTGTAAACTGAGTGTTCTGATTAGTGATGAGCAAAGTATAAAAAAATTATATTTAGCGAATTGCGCCACTTCCCATCATTGTACCGCTCAGATGCCGCATTCATAGCTGATCACAACATCTGACAGAAATATGATTGTAACGGATTTCCTGGCACCCGGACTGGGTACCTCCGTTAATGCATGCTTCTAGTTCTTCCCGAGGGCTCCAAGCACTCCACTTGACACCGTAAGCACTGCAGACCCAACGAACCGCCGCAGCTTGGTTGGGGTCTCACCGTCTCCTACCCACCCTGGACCTACGACAAGGCTCCAGGCTTCAGTGGGTGAACCATTCTTCCTTCAGAGAGCAATGCAGGAACAAGGAACAGGAACAACTCTTACAAGAGCTAGGGATTATAGCCAGGGGAGTATACAGCGTACAACAGTCCCCACACACATAAGACGAGGCTCTCTGTTGAAGGTAAACCAGGAACTCCCTTTATTGAAGACCAACTCAATTGATTTAATTATAGTTCAAGAAGTATAACAACATAAATAAATCAACCATGAACATCATGCAAACTGAAATCTTCACCCCCTCCCTAATGAATGAATAGGGGGAGAGGAGACACATATGATGGAATTATCTCCTGACTGTATCATAGGGTGATCTACTCATCTTCACTGAGTCAACTATCTTAATCCCATCACTAACACAATCAGTGGGAGTCTCAGTCCAGAGTTAACCCTTTTTGTGTTGCTGGATTCACAGCCTGCACCTTTAGTGGTCAATAGGAAATATGTGGCATATAAACTCCACACATAAATCTGGGTTCATAGTTCCTTGTAATCCCAAAAGGTCTGAGGGGGGTCTCCATAGTTCTGGGTCCATAGTCCGTAGGAAGAAGGCTGGCCCTCAGGCTTCTCCAACAGCCCCAGTGACTGTTCAGTCCGTCACATTGATAATTTATAAAATCATACTTACCCTCAACCATTTTATAACGAAGAGCTGGCCACCGCCATCTTGATTGTAGATCCGGCACAAAATCTTGCGCGGCCCGTGATGACGTCATCACGTTTGCATGGGATTTTGAGCTGGATTTTAAATCAAGATGGTGGCGACCAGCTATTTGGACTAAAACGGATGAGGTAAGTATGATTTTTTTAAAAATTTTAGCGCAATTCATGGAAAATCGATTCACTACCATGAAGCACGATCAAATCAAATTTTCCCTGAAATTCAGATCTAATTCCACTTCATGGAGTTCGATTCTCTCAACACTAGTTCTGACCTTAGACATGAATGGATATATTTATAAGGTATACCCATACATGTCTGACAAGAAGGGGTTACACCTAGGGCCGGATTAACGTAGGGGCGGATGGAGCTGCAGCTCCAGGCCCCTGCATGAAAATAGGCCCAGCAGCCCGCATAGGCCAACCGGAGCTAGGCCCGCATAGGCCGCCTCGCTGGGGTTGCCTGGCGGCCGCCTCGCTGGGGTTGCCTGGCGGCCGCTTCGCAGGCCTTTAGTAGGACCGAACCGTTCCGACTGTCAGATGATGACAGGGCCGGCGCGCAAGGAGAAATCTCCCAGGCCGGCCCTTTACAGAACTCACCAGGACAGTGACAGCTGACAGATGAGGTCAGGTGACAGGTCAGCTGTGCACGCCGCGCTGCGTCGTCACGTCAGACTCCTCCCCTGGGGCCTAGGCCATGCCGTAAAGTGAAAGACCGCGACGGCTGCTGCGCGCGGGAAGTTCAAAATTCTTCCTGCGTGGAGTCAGGGGTGCTGCCAGCAGTGAGTCGCGTTCAGCAGCCTTCAGTGTACTGCCCAGAAAGCAACTCATAGGCGGTAAGTAAATCAGCATTGGCTCACCTCACTTATTATACTGTATACTGTATAATTTATACATATGTCATTCAGGAGCATGGAAAAGCTGGGTGATGATTTTTTTCACCTAGCTTTACCATGCTCCTGAATTGCATATCTGCTTATAGGCATATATATCTTTATAATAGCTGAGCCTGATCTATTATAAACAGATATGCCATTCAGGAGCATGGAAAAGCTAAGTGAGAAATAGTCACCTAGCTCTTCAATGCTCCTGAGTGGTATATCTGCTTATAATAGATCAGGTATTATAAACAGACATGCCTATAGGCAGATTTCCCACTCAGGAGCATGGAAAAGCTAGGTGACTATTTCTCACCTAGGTTTTCCATACTCCTGAATGGCATATCTGCTTATAATAGATCAGCTATTACAAACAGATATGCCTAAAGGCAGATCTGCCATTCAGGAGCATGGAAAAGCTAAGTGACTGTTTCTCACCTAGCTTTTCCATGCTCCTGAATGGCAGATCTGCATATAATAGCTTGGCTATTATAAACATGTATGCATATAAGCAGATATGCCATTCAGGAGCATGGAAAAGCTAGGTGACTATTTCTCACCTAGGTTTTCCATACTCCTGAATGGCATATCTGCTTATAATAGATCAGCTATTACAAACAGATATGCCTAAAGGCAGATCTGCCATTCAGGAGCATGGAAAAGCTAAGTGACTGTTTCTCACCTAGCTTTTCCATGCTCCTGAATGGCAGATCTGCATATAATAGCTTGGCTATTATAAACATGTATGCATATAAGCAGATATGCCATTCAGGAGCATGGAAAAGCTAGGTGACTATTTCTTGCCTACCTATCTTTTCCAAGCTCCTCAATGGCATATCTGCTTATAATAGATAAGCTTTTATAAACACATATGTCATTCAGGAGCATGGAAAAGCTAGACGTGAATAGCTTTTTCATGCTCCTGAATGACATATCCAGCAGCACTAGTTAATTCCTTGGGGGGTGGCTATACATAATACAGCCATATATATAGATGGCTGTATATTTAAACTGTGGCCAGAGATGTACACTTAGGCTAAGTTCACACCGCAGATTTTTCACACGCAAACCCGTGCGTAAATCTGCTTCAAAATTACGCATGAACTTTAGTCCAATAGACTTGAATGGGATTACGCAGACCCGTTCACACTTCAAACTTTATGCATGCATATTTTCACATGTGTAATTTTGCGTAAATTCACACTTTATTTGTGCTATAAAAAGTTGCTCTGCGTTGCGTTTTCATTTTCTATAAAAAGGCCCATTAAAATCTTCTGCACCAGGCCCATGATGCTCTTAATCCGGCTCTGGTTACACCTCTGGAGGAAGGAGAGCCCTACTGTCCCATTTTACAACAGCAGGATGAAAGCTGCAGCTCTAAAAAGTGAAGCCAAGCCTTTTTTATGTCCAGTGCTATTCATGTATTTAGCTACAATACTCCTTTAGCACGTGTAGTAATAGAAAAGACAGGTGAGAGATCAATGCGATCACTCAAGTAAATGAGTACGTTTCATAAGAAAGGGGCAAAGAAGGCGTACAATGTTACCCGTTCCAATATTCATGACTGGTAATATAACTGGAGAAGGAGAAAAACATTTGTCTACCAACCTCAAATCTTATTTTGCTACTTGACTTGATAATGAGAATGGCTAAAGGTCCTTTCCTTTTACATTGGCAGATGAATTTCCCAAAAAAGCACAGATCAATGAAAATGGGAAATCAAATAGGGGGAAGTAACGTTTTTGGATCAGATCACCTGTCTTCTATTAAACTGAGTAAAGCTCTTTGGTGCATGGACAGCCCACCATGGGCTGATTTCGCAGATGTAATAGTAGTGTAGAGAAATCAGTATCCAGCACTTAAAGGGGTTATCCAATAAAAATGTGAAAAATTAAAATCAGACATCATATAGTACACAATCTCCTTCTAACAAAAAATAACAAGCCCTGGACCTCATATGGATTCAGAGATCTCCCCATTCATTACTTTTCTAGATTTATATCAAGCTAAAAGCTCAAGGGGAGTGTATTTTCTGCTGCAGCTAAGGGGGCGTGTCTGTTCTCTCCCTATCACAGCTCAGGAGGAAGTTGAAGGATGAAACTGAGCATGTGTGGCCTTCTCAGTGAGCCGGACAAAGAAATGAGAAAAATAACAAAGGGCAGGTGGCGCTATACAGATACATTTTATTGAATAACTTAAAGGCTATGCTAAATTTATAATTACATGCAATTACAAAAGTATTCAATCCAGATGCTGGTTTTAAAACTGTAGAATATTTTTCATGGGGCAACCACTGTAATTAAAATTAATTGTCTTTATTATTAACAGGACATAGAATACAAAGTTAAAATCAGAGAAACCACTTATGTTTTACAAAAGCAACACATCTCCTAGTCATAGCAACTGTGAAGTTGATTGGCATTCTTTTTTATCTTCATTTTCCTTCATTTTTGGAGTAAACTAATGTTCTCGGGCCTCATGCACATTACTATATTCACTTTACGGTCTGCAAACCGCGGATCTGCAAAATATTGTTACTGTCAGTACTTATTTGCAGACCTATTGACTTCAATGTTCTATAATTTTCGGAACAGACATACGGATGTAATCCGTCATCAGCAGCACAATCTTTTTTATACCCACATAAAAGATGCAATCAATGACAAAAGAAATAGTTCCTTTGTTGGGTAATTGCCAGGCATATTTTCATGGGACAATGCTCAGGAGCAAATGGTTGTATGAATATTCATTCAACCAATCGTCTGCAGGAAGTGGATTGGAAAGGAATCAGAAATATAAAGGAAGGATGGATCCATTTCAGGCTTTGTCTGAAAAACCTGAAGGAAAATATGCCTCAAAACCTCCTCCTAAAAACTCAGTGTGAACCTACCCTAGGGGTGGGGGATTAATGTGGGAGGATGCTCATGGAAATTATAGCAGGGGTGTAATATAAGGAGCAGGACACATGTAGCAAACAGCCGAACCGGAGTCAGTGTTTGTAGATTTTCTTCTCTTGTGTGTTGATAATGAGGTTTTATTTACACTGGGAAACACACATGCAAAATCAAATAATATGGAAATCCTCTCATAAAGTTATCTGATCTCATAAAGAAAAAAAGAACGTCAGACATCAAAGCATAATACCAGGCAGTCGAAAATAAACAATTACTTGTTTGCAAGATAAAGAAAATCTAAATCGCACATCCTCAATCCTATGCTTTTGATATAACGACTGTTTAAAAATACAACATGATATGGCGGTGAAGCACTATTATCAATATGTTGCTGTGCACTATTAGGAGGCATTAGCTGGCAGCTCCTTTCTCCCCACTTCACCATCTCAGGGAGTTCAGGGTTCTGTTAGCATAGGCTGGTGGACACAGCAAATCTACCATCAAGATTTTGTCTGTGGGCTAAGCATTGTAGGGAAAGAGGTCAGGGATAAATTAGGAGGTGACCCTTCCCCCGTCTCTCGTCCAGAGCCTGGTTGGTGTTTTATCTAACTGTGCATGTCCGCCGTGACAGTTCCATTTCTGGTTCACCAGCCATCTTTGGAGCATGTCATTCCTTTTCACACCATGCCATAGTTACTTCTAATACTGATTGACATTGCACAGATGATATCGTAATTTTAGGGATATTGAGAAGAGCACAAGGAGGTGGTCATTTAACAAGGAAGGTGGCCTAGAGTAAATTTTTGCAGAATTGTAGACAGCAAGAGGCGGGTCACACAATGAGATGGAAACCACTGTATACATCAGGGAGACCATTAACACATAGCAGATCACTTTGGGATCAAACGGCCAAACAGTAATGAATAAATGCATGTTTATTCATAGGGAAAGTAATAGGATAATAAGGTGATAACATTTATTTCTATTTATTGTTTAAATAGATATTTATTTAAAACTACTTGGGCAAATTTATCAATGTATTTCTTGCATAAATATATTGAAAGGTATGGCATTCAGGGCAAGCATGATGGGCAGACTTATTTAGGCTGATGTTTTATACACCAGTCTTAAATACAGTCTGTCAGCACTTTTGATCATGTTAAAATCCTAACAACAATAGGGCTACATAGGGACTGGGAGAGTAGTACTAAAATACCTTTTATAGAGCTTTTATCTTCAGGAGTAGTGGACAGCAAATTCTGTCCTTGAAAGCGCTAAGGGTGGGTACTCTTGGTGCTCTACACTGAGCTGCTTCACAGTCCCTATCCTCTGCTCTGAGTGACATCTCTAGCCTCCAACCAGGAGACCTCTAAAACTGTCACTCATAGCAGAGGGAGGGGATGAGAAGCAGCTCACTGAAGAGAGTAGAATCTAGCAGTTCATATTCTCACTACTCCTGATGAAAACTCCTCAAGAGTTATAAATATGCTTCTCTCTTCAGCCTCTATCTTCTGCTGTCAGCAGTTTAGCATGGCCAGAACTGCTGACAGATTCCCTTTAATCCATAATTTTCCTGAGTAATATGAGACAAACTTATTAAGAGGTGTATAATAAATCTGGCACATTTTTGGCTGTCCTTATGCCAGAAATTTAAATCTATGCTTGGTATCAGCAATTCCTCAAGTGGTCCACAAGAATTTGACCATCTCTTTAAAACACAAAAACTTTTCTTTTCTGCTATTTAAAAAGTGGCAAGAGGCATAGAAATTATATCAGAATTATGGTAAAGCTTTTAAAAAATTCCCCTATGTTTTTTTAAGCCTCTATACCACTTTTCCAATAGACACGTGTCTGAAAAAGTAAATAGGGCTTCAGCATTTTATAATTTATTGCCAATTTTCACTTTTCTTTCCAATTGTTAAGCCTAACCAAGGTGAATACTGCGTACACTTGCTATGTACAATTTCCACCATAGTGCATAAGTGTTAATAGTTCACCTTATTATGTGTTAAGTAGTTATCTGAGTTAAACATTTTTTTATAGTATTGAAATAATATATATAAGTTACCCTCACTTTTCTGAAATGTCCTCTGTTCTAGTGCTGCTGCCCTGATGCCCTCCACCATGCCTTGCTTTCATGACTGTAAGGCCTCATGCACACGACTGTTACGTTTTTTGCGGTCCGCAAACCGCAGATCTGCAAAAAACGGAAGCCGCCCGTGTGCCTTCCGCAATTTACGGAACGGAACGGGCGATCCATTGTAGAAATGCCAATTCTTGTCCGCAAAATGGACTAGAATAGGACATGAAAAATACAAATGTGATAGCACTCTACATCCAGCAATTTGCCTCCATGCTGGATGAGGCATTGGTGTACATTTTGGCCAAAGCGTAGTAAGCCACTCACCACGTCAAGGTCGCCTCTATTTGAGTGGTCCCTAACTAGTTCCTACCTGTTCATGGGCCATGACAGCCACACAAAATCCAGGGAATGCAGGTCAGCATGCACGCCAAGCACACTCTGCTTTTAACCCCGTCCAGTGCCATTACAGCTTTCATCGGATCCAGGGATGCAAGTACCAACATGCACGCTGAGCCCACCATATACTTCTCCTGAATAGGACATGCTATATTTTTTTTGCGGGGCCACGGAACGGAGCAACGATGCAGACAGCACACGGAGTGCTGTCCATATCTTTTGCGGCCCCATTGAAGTGAATGGGTCCGAGCCGCAAAAAATGCGGCTCGGATGCGGACCACATCAACGGTCGTGTGCATGAGGCCTAATGGTCATATGTGGCACATGTGCACATGATTGCTGCAGCAAAAACATGCCATCATAGTGGGGTGGATAGTGCTGCATCCCTGGAATGGTGTGGCTTTGGAACAGTGAGTATAACTTTTTAATAGGTTCCCTAACATTTACAAAATAAAAAATAAAAAAATTGATATATATACTTCTGGGGTTTCATAATTACCAATGTGGATTGTAGGTTTAAAGGGGTTCTGCACTTTCATTTAACTGATGATCTATCCTCTGGATAGATCATCAGCTTCTGATCGGCAGGGGTCCGACACCCGGGACCCCCGTCGATCAGCTGTTTGAGAAGGCAGCGGCGCTCCAGCAGCGCCGCGGCCTTCTCACTGTTTACTGCCGGCCCACTGATGTCATGACTAGTATCAACTAGTGTGGGCAGGGCTAAGCTCTGTTCACTTGAATGGAGCTTAGCCGCGCCCACGCTAGTTGATACTAGTCGTGACGTCAGTGGGCCAGCAGTAAACAGTGAGAAGGTCGCCGTGCTGCTGGAGCGCCGCTGCCTTCTCAAACAGCTGATCGGCGAGGTCCCGGGTGTCGGACCCCCGCCGATCAGAAGCTGATGATCTATCCAGAGGATAGATCATCAGTTAAATGAAAGTGCAGAACCCCTTTAATGTTAATAAGTTCAAGGACAAGCCATTTTATTCACTTCCTGAGCAGACACATTTCCTGTTTTTGTTTTTTCTGTTTGTTGTGTTTTTCAATGCATATCTTTTTTTTTGTTTAATTATGCAAATCATTTTTGCTCCTTAATTTTGTGATGCATGGATCTTTATTTATATGTCATCTTTATTTTAGGATTTTTTGGTTTTTATTTCTTATAAATAAGTGTTTTTCACTTGTTTTAATTTCTTTTAATAGCAACTAAAATACTTGAAATAATCTCCTTTTTCCATAAAAGTCATTTTGATAGAGGGAAATATATAAAATATTATAAATTGGATATAAAAAGTCTACACACCCCTGTTAAAATGTCAGGTTTCAGTGCTGTAAAAAAATGAGACAAAGATAAATCATTTCAGAACTTTTTCCACCTTTAATGTGACCCATAAACTGTACAACTCAATTGAAAAACAAACTGAAATCTTTTAGGTTGAGGGAAGAAAACAAAAAAAAAAAATACAATAATGTGGTTGCATAAGTGTGCACACCCTCTTATAACTGGGGATGTAGCTGTGTTCAGAATTAAGCAATCACATTTAAAATCATGTTAAATAGGAGTCAGCATACACCTGCCATCATTTAAAGTGCCTCTGATTAACCCCAAATAAAGTTCAGCTACTCTAGTTGGTCTTTCCTGAAATTTTCTTAGTCGCATCCCACAGCAAAAGCCATAGTCAACAGAGAGCTTCCAAAACATCAGAGGGATCTCATTGTTAAAATGTATCAGTCAGGAGAAGGGTACAAAAGAATTTTCAAGACATTAGATATACCATGGAACACAGTGAAGACAGTCATCATCAAGTGGAGAAAATATGGCACAACAGTGAAATTACCAAGAACTGGACGTCCCTCCAAAATTGATGAAAAGACGAGAAGAAAACTAGTCTGGGAGGCTACCAAGAGGCCTACAGCAACATTAAAGGAGCTGCAGGAATATCTGGCAAGTACTGGCTGTGTGGTAGATGTGACAACAATCTCCCGTATTCTTCATATGTCTGGGCTATGGTGTAGAGTGGCAAGACGAAAGCCTTTTCTTATGAAGAAAAACATCCAAGCCAGGCTACATTTTTCAAAAATACATTTGAAGTCTCCCAAAAGCATATGGTCTGATGGAACCAAGGTTGAACTTTTTGGTCATAATTCCAAAAGATATGTTTGGTCCAAAAACAACACTGCACATCACCAAAAGAGTAACTTCATCTTTCAGCATGACAACGTCCCAAAGCATAGATCCAAATCAACAAAGGAATGGCTTCACCAGAAGAAGATTCAAGTTTTGGAATTGCCCAGCCAGAGCCCAGACCTGAATCCAATTGAAAATCTGTGGGGTGATCTGAAGAGGGCTGTGCACAGGAGATGCCCTCGCAATCTGACAGATTTGGAGTGTTTTTGCAAAGAAGAGTGGGCAAATGTGCCATGCTGATAGACTCATACCCAAAAAGACTTAGTGCTGTAATCAAATCAAAAGGTGCTTCAACAAAGCATTTGTTTAAGGGTGTGAACACTTATGCAATATATTATTTTTTCTTCCCTCTACTTAAAAGATTTCAGTTTGTTTTTCAATTGAGTTGTACAGTTTATAGGTCACATTAAAGGTGGAAAAAGTTCTGAAAATATATTTTTTACATCACAGAAACCTGGCATTTTAACCGGGGTGTGTAGACTTTTTATATTTTTTCACTTTTGCTCCTCATAAATGTCCCTTAGGGGACATTTAAACATTACATTTTTTACTGCTGATTTCTACTTTGAACATAGGAGGGGAATATGGACTTTTTCTGTTGGCCTTAGTTGTGTTACAAAAGTTGTCGCTTATTGATAAGAATATATAACTCATCTGTTTAAAATTAAAGTCATAAATTAAATGGTATAATTGCAGTTTGCTGTAGCAGAATTCAAGTCCAGCAAAAAAAACAACAACATGCCAATGTCCAAGATGTTACCTAAATATTAAACATTAAATGCATTTGTGCAGCATGTGGATGCAATGAATGGTTGGATGGATCTCAGCTATGACATATAAACATCTGCCTTATTATGTCTTGCCATCAAATATTGCCCATTTTGGATCTGAAACATCTGTGATATAAAAACTGGAACTTTTTTTTGCTCTAATATTTCCATCATGGTCCTCTAAATCAGAAGAGGTGACTTCACACAACGTATACACTATTCTATTATAAAGTTGACAGCTTTTTACACACATTAATGAAGAAGTGTCAAAAGTGTTAAAATGCTCACATTACGAAAATAAGGCTTTAAACCACCCAGGATTTGAGAGCCTTCTCACACAAGATAATTAGCTTTTATACTTGTCTTGCATTATATTTTCAATTGGTAATACCTTGTTAAGGCGACTTCACAAGATAGCACCAAGGTAAATGTCACTCAGCAGCACATGTGTACTCTGGCTTAACAGTGAGAATCATCCATATAGACATTTAAATGCTTTTCAAGGTGATCAAGGTCACTGTAGATGTTATTTTTATCTTTAAATTCTCCTTTACTTTTGTAAATTATTTTCCTATATCTGTGGCCTTATTTTAATATTTAAGCTAAGATTTAACATTTTACAGTACTTTGTAGTTTTTTCTTCTTATCTATGTCATGCTTTCTAACGGATTAGCCCAAAGAAAAAGTTCTTAGATGAAATAGTGGACGGTTTCTACTGTCAGCATTAATGAGCAGGCTTCAGGCAGAGCTCTAACTATTGAGCTAGTTCAAAAAACTAAACCGATAAATCTCAATTGCCACTGATGACTAGGTAAAGTAAATGTGCTTAACCTTAACATTTTATAGGAATAAATGATTCTGAGCGCTAGGTTAAATGAAAACAAGGTAATAGCTAGCAATTAAAGATGTTGATGCGTAATTCAGGCATTAAAAAGAAATTAACTGGATGGCTCATTTGCTTTTCCTTGTACTTGTATGTTGTAGCTATACATTTGCTGTCCTGGGCACATTCCTCTACTATCAAGGAGATGCTTCCTAATTTACTGCATGCTATAGAGGAAAACATAAAAGCTATGGATGCATTTGGAGACATTTTACTGAAATGTATGTGATTTTGCCTAAGAATCATTAGTTAGTATTTTTTACTCTATGTATTCTGAAGCTTGTCAGTGTATTAATCTGATATAGGCTGCTCAGTCCTGTTCAGCGTGAAATTCATCAGATAAGCTCCTTGAACGCACTATAGCACTTATCACTGCTCTTTGAATGTTAGATCTGTGATCAGGATAGCAGAGATAAGGGCTACACACTGAGCTATCTAATCTTGTATGATGGATTTCACACTGAAGGCGACTGAGTAATGTGTATAAGCATACATGTAGGCTGCTAAACACAAACAGTTGAAAATTTCTAATAAAGTCAAATTATAACAACGACTTTTAGGCAAAGAATGCATTCAAAACACGCCCAAAAAGTGTTCTTAGTTTTAAAAAAAATCTATATAAATAAATAAACAAACTTTTGGCCTATAGATTTCATGTCAACCTGTAGAAGTTTCCACTAGAGAGCAGATCTTAGCACTTTATTTGCAGATAGGCAAACAATATTAATTCTAACGAGAACTAAGAAAACTCTGTTGATGTGCCCCTACAAAGACAAGAATAATTAGGATTGTTATAATTGCAAGGCAACAGCAAATAGTTGTATTAAGCTTTTTCTACTACCTGTTCTTAAATGGATTCCATAAATATTATGGTCCTTTAAGGATGAAACGCATGACTTTAGTGTGAAAGAAGAGTTAGGGTGCCTTCATATGTTGTGGAAAAATCTGCCAGAAAATATGCAAGTGCAGGATTTTCACAAAGGTGCAGATTTTGGTGTGGATTTAAATAAATGTAGACATTCTGCTTTTATGCAGAAGAATGTCTGTCCGCAGTGGAACATACTTTTCAACCCCATAGAAAGTGTTTATGTGCCATACTTTCTGGTGGGTTTTTCTGCAACGTGTGAAGGAACTCATATCTCTTTTTACCTGATGAATACAATCTCAATTTTAACTGATATCTTTGATACAGTGTACGGAAGTAAAAGATGACATATACAAATACAAAGTTTAAATGGCAAGATGGCAATTTTCTGTTGTTTGAATTTGACCAGGTCAACATGTGCATGGAGTATGTATGTTTTCTCTGTGTTTGAGTAACTTTCTTCTTGGCACAAACCTAAATGTAAATTAAAAACATGACAATTAGTAAGCTGGCTATCACAATAATTGAAACTGAAAATTTGTGGTGTCAGTGAATCGATAACTAGCAAAATTCCTATTGAACCTGATTTATTTCATGTAATTACATAACAAGTCTAAATTACAGATTTATAGCAACAGGTAGTAATCAAAACATTTATTCAGACTTGAAGAAAGTCACTGAAAAAATCAATTAACAGTTTATTGTCGTTGTTTGCTTAGCACATTAAAAAACAAGATGAGGATAGCTACAAGTGTAGGTGTTAAAATTTGAAGCCTTGTTTGAAGTGAAATCTGGGAGTACCATAAAGAATAAAGGCGGATATACATGGGGCAATTGTGCAGCAATTTTTGGGAACAAACTTCAGTAAAAATGCTCATTCATGATAATCGGCCCATGTAAAGATGCAGCAAATCACCTGATGAATGAGCAAAACGCTTGTTCACCAGGAGAAATCATTTTTTTAAGTGGACACCTAAATCTTAATTTCTGGGCAGCCAATTATACTGTGTGAGCAGTGATCTGCTGCCCAGAATTTTTTTTTATTTGTATGCGGATGAGTGATAGCAGTAGCCATCGCTCATCCTCATGCAATGTAGATGATTGCTACATATAAATGTAGCTCTTACCTCCACTGATGAGCAGATAGTTGTTGGGAAGGAAAAGTTACTTTCCAATAATTGACTGCTCTTTAGGTGCATGTAAACGCACCTTAACTGTTGTTTCAAAAAAACTTTTAATATGTCATAGTAACATGTCATACATTTTGATAGGTGTGGGTATGGGGTGCTGAATCTCTCCATTGATCACTTAAGTGTGACTGCACATGACATAGATATTTTCCTCGCTGACTTTCATGTGGATAAACCGTAGCATAATACAGTACCAGCAAAGTGGAGCAGAGTTGCAAAATCTCAATTTACATCTACACTGGCCTGCCATGTGGATTTTGAAATTTGTAGCATGTCCATTGTTTGTGTGATTTCACACATTATGTATACTGGTTTTCTCCATGGACTTCAATGTTTTCTGTAAACAGAAAATCTGCAACAAAATCTACAGCAAAACACCACACAAAAATTCACAAAAACCATGAAAAATAGTGCAGATTTATGTGTTGTTTTTTTTTTGGGTGTGATGCCTAAATGAGCAGGAAGAACTGCTCAGCTCAATGTTGTCTCTAACTAAGTAACAATGAAAGGGTCAATAACAATTAAATTAGACCATCTTCAGATATCAAGGAGAGACAGCTCTAATCTGACTGGTTCTGCCACCTGTCGAACATTTTTAGAAATAATTTACACTTTAAGACATTGGATTCTAATGCTTAATATTCCTTTATTTTTGCATGCACTGAATATTAATTCATCACTTTATTAGTAATAAATTATATTAAAAGAATAAAATATGTTTCCTCCCAAATGAAGATTGTGATTTTTGGTCCAGTGCTCTGTATGAGCTCCATGTTTATACAGATCCTTTTAGTGACCTCTAAGATGTTTGCAGATATTAATTAAGTTACCGCTAAGCACATTTTTCACATAGTAATATCCCCTATTTATCACTTTTTCTCTCCTGTGTCATTTACATTTTTATCTCTTTTGCTCATAAATTAAATACTAAAACTTTCTCTTAGTTTTCTTTTATCACAAAGTTTTAAGTTGTTGCTTAATAAAGGATGGAATTGTGATGACTTACAAAGTTCTTGTTGTTTGTTATTCTGCTTGCATTTTTCTTTCCAATTTTGTATTAATAAAAGACATGTTAAAGATTGATTCCTAGAACATAATGGTTAGACAGTATAAGGAGTCTTGTTTTATCAACTATATACTGTAGTGCATACAATGTCTGGTTTGCTCATATCAATATATCAGACATGGAGCAAAATCATATATATATATATATATATATATATATATATATATATATTAAAGAATGCTAGAAATCTAAAATACCTGATACAAATAAACATGACCATCTGGATGACATATTGGTACAGAGTAAGAGAGGACCCTGCCCATAAGAGCTTGCAATCTATAAGGGTAGGGAAAAACAGGAAGGCAGAATGGTCACTGTAGGGTGTAAGCTTTCCTGAAGAGGTGTGCTTTCAGGATGCTTTTGAAAGTTAGAAAAGGAGGAGAAAGCATAAAAGTGCTGGGGAAGTGAGTTTCAGACTATATGGGATGCATGGAAAGAGTCAACTGTGTAAGGAGCAGACAAAAGAAGAGTAAAGAGAGAGGTCTTGGAAGAAGTATGGAGTGTACAGACTTTGGATTTCTTGTATGTTACTAATATTCTGAACTGAAATCTTTGGTAAATGGACAACTGGGCAGCAAATTTGAGGATGGATAGGAAGGTTACAACAGTGCTAAGTGATAGAACACAAAGAAATATGTTGCCGTAGCATAGGCAGCAGAGAATGAATATATGCACTAGTATTTTTATTGACTCATGGTTAAATAAAGGGAAGATAGGAGAAAGGTTTTTGAGCTGGGGAGGCCTGAGGTGGTAAAGACTTGGATGTGCAGTTTGAAGAAGAGCGTTAGGAGTGGACTGACCAAAGACCCTACAGGAAAACTTCCTGATGGGTTGATGCCCAGGGGGCAACCTGAGCCTTCCTCATGGTCAGCCAGTTGTAGTTTTAAGGGAATGTATTTTGTGTTGCACTGTGGGGTGGTATAATGTTCAATAATATGGTATTTTTAATATTTTTACAGGGCCACATTAAGTTCTCAGTCTGCCCTTGAACAGCATGGAAATCGAATGTTATTCTAAAGCAGCAGCATTGTGAGACTGAGAAACGTGTGGAGCCATAAACAGTAATTGATTGGGTGGGGACTTAGTGAAAGGCTAGACAGATAATTAATTCAGTTCTCTCCATGTTGAGTTTTGCAAAGCAGGAGGAGACAAAGGAAGGTACAGCTGATAGACACTCTGGAATCATGGGTAGCAGAGGCCAGTAAGGTACATTTTGTTGCTATTATAACAAATCCCAATGGTCTGGGGACCAGAGGTTTGCAAGCCTGATTATACACCTAGTGCTTGTTATTATGGCAGTTGCACAGGATGTAGCTACTGTGCATTCCCTAGTTCATTGTAAGTAAGTTGTATCACTTGGGCACTAAATTATGCATTTTAAGGAGCATTAGTAGAAGGTTCTGCACAGGGAAACATCCAATATAAAGCTAAATGTAATTAATCATGTTGGACCTGTTCATGATTTAGTGAAACATTTTGCATGTCTTCCAATATACAATTTTAAACCATTCCAAAGAGTTAATGTCAGTAGCAGAAGCATTAAAAACGTCAAAAATAGCACCCTGAAGTCCTTAAACTGGCTTAAAATTTCTGTCTCTTAGAAATAAAAGAAGAAGCAAATATATTGATTTCAAGTAAGTCAGAGTTTTATAATACTCCTTAGAATATGTATACTCGGATTTACTAGAGAAACTATATTTGGCATATTAATGATAATCTTCTTTTGAAACGTTATGTGCGTCTTTAATGTACAAACATAAATATAAACCAAGGAAATTACATTGCTATCTTAAAAATGCTGAACAGGTTTAAGGACTTCTGAAAATAGTTTACTGAAACAATAGAAAGCAAAATATTACAGAAAATAACAAAGTCTAATCTTCAAAAAAGCATTGCCAAGTTTTCTTCCAGTGTCTACACAAGTAAAAGAATACATCTGCATTTGATCAAAGAAACTTCATGCATATTTTGTGCCACATTCATTTATGCAACCTCAAATCAGGAAGTGTTTTTGATTGCAGAAATACATTTTCAGCAGCACTTGATATTTTATTGATGGCAGAGATCTCCTCCCAAATGCCTCTCAATTTCCCAAATCAAAACCAGCACCACCTGGAGCAAAAATGTAAATGATTACATCAAGTTTCAATGTCATTGAAAAGACAGAAAAATGTCGGTGTTCAAGCTTTGTGATGGTGATGCAACTTTAAAAATAAAAAATAAAAAATTAAATGTTCTAAAGGCTCTTGCATTTAAGAGGAGCAAATTATTATGTAGAAGACTAAAAGTAGATGCAGCACTTCTACTCTGGGGTTTGGGTGCAATCTCTTTTAACTCTTCTTGCTTTAATGTCTAACATCTTGTGATTCAAGTAAATGCAATTGAAACTTTTTTTTTCATCAATAAAAGCAGTTTATTGCTATGGGCTTTAAAATAAATGCCGGATAACAATTCAAACCCATAAGGATTTACAGTTAACTGGAAAATTATCACTCTTTCTCTATGCCCAGACCCGTGTAAGAAATCTTTAGAGTCCTTAAAACTATACCCTCTGGTTTTCTTAGCACTGAAAATGACTGTTTTGGTGTTTGCAATAACTAATCAGATCTAAGCACCGCACTCCCAAGACTCTTCTCTTGACTCACACAGCTCAACAGCACTCAAGCCTGCTGCTAGGGTCTTGCTACAGCTATAACTCTAAGCTTAATTATACGTGAAGTGAAAAAAGGAAGAGGAAAAGGAATATCTAGTTCAATATTGTATTCTTAAAGCAGTTTAAATTGATAGTCTTAAACTCATCATATAAAGATTCAACTTGATAAAAAGGATTATAAATAAGTTATTTTCTTTCTTGCATTACAGTATGTGCAGAAAGCATGGTTTCATGCCTCTGTTTGCATTACTGTGGAAGAACCTAAAGGACTTAAAATAAATTGTTCTCACTAAGTTGTACCCACTGACCCTGGGACATCTTACAGTATGTGTGTTGTATGCATGGGAAGATTAAAATGATCTTAGTTATAAAACAAAACAAAAAAATTGTAAACAATATAAAAATATGGCAAAGTGCAATAGTTAATAGTTACATTTACTCTGCAGCAATGACCCCAAACATATAGCCAATGTCATTAAGAACTGTCTTCAGTTTAAAGAAGAAAAAGGAGTCCTGGAAGTGATATTATGGCCCCCACAGAACCCTGATATCAACATCATTGAGTTGTCTGGGATTATATGAAGACACAAAGGATCTGAGCAAGCCTACATTGACATAAGATCTGTGGCTAGTTCTCCAAGATGTTTGGAATAACCTCCCTGCTGAGTTCCCTCAAAACTGTGTACAAGTGTACCCAAAGAATTGATGCGCTTTTGAAGGTAAAGGGTGGTCACACCAAATATTGATTTGATTTAGATTAATATTTTGTTTATTAACTTTGCATGTTGTTAATTGATTTAAATGATAAAAAATAAACCATTAACACTTTTATTGTTGAAAGCATTCTTACTTTGAAGCATTTTTCCCACACCTGCCTAAAACTTTTACACATTGCCTTATAGTTTATTTCAAACAACATATTACATAACGCTCATTAGAGCAAATCTATAAAGGCTGATCACATCCTTTTTCTAATAAAGTATTTACAATTGCAATCTCCATTTATGTATGAAGGTCATGACCTAAAGAGTCTAACCTCCTTTCCCATGCAATATGCAAATGAGTGATCTTGTATGTCAGTCTTCTAAAATCTGGGTCATTTGCTCAGGCTTGTGAGGGAATTAAAGCAAAGACGCATTACTAGTGTTGAGCGAATCAAAGTCAAACAGGTTGACTTTGATTCGCCGTGAAGCTAAATTTCCTTACGCTTATGATAATTAATCAATTTTCCCTAAAATGGTGTTAAAAACAACAAAAAATACACACTCGCCTCATTCATTTGTACGCAAAGAGGCCACCTCAATTGAAGATGGCGCGTGAAAAACCGTGCGCGGTGACGTATGACGTCACTTGCCAGCCAGCATGATAACGTCATCACATCTTGCTTAGTGTCTTCAGTCAAGATTCTCGTGACAGCCTCTACACGATCAAATGGATAAGGTATTTATTTATGCATTTTTACCCTATTAACCCCTGAAAGGCCTAAATGGTAGCCTCAGATGCCACAATCAGCGATGAATGCGGCATCTGAGGGGCTCAATGATGAGGAGGGACGCGATTGCCATTCCCCATCATTGCACCCGATATATACAAAGATATGCACTTCTTGACAAAGTCATTAATCACGAAGCAGCCTAATAGAGGCTATAGCCACCTGTTTATCTACATACATACAATGTACATGAGGCAAAAAAATTATATATATATATATATTATAGTACAAAAAAGATATTTCTAAATATAAGTAAATATAAGTAAATATAAGTAAATATAATAAATGTCTCAGTTAAATAGTTTAGTGGTATCCATAATGAATAAGCTGATATTCATTTAACTAAAGGAAGCAATACACAGCTGATATTCTCCCCCTACATTGTAATTTTATCATCAGTTTAATGGTGCTATTATTTTAAATGCTGAATGGTAATAGGAAAATCTGGAAAGTCAGATAGTAAAACGCCTTAAAGGGGTCGTCAGGAATAATTCAGAAATATGTCTGGCTGTTTCATGTTAAAATACAAACTTTCACTCACCGTTACAGACATCGTCTATTCCAGAATTATAGCTCCCAGCAGTCCCTGCTGGTCCAGAAGTGACAAGGACCTTTCTTGGCTGCAAGACCACTGCATCCACTCAATGGGCTTATAGATCATGGATAAAAGAATGGCCCATCACTGCTGAGGCTCAGCAGTGATGTGCCATTCTTGCACATATGACTACTGAGCCCACTAATTGGATACAGTGATCTTATTAACAAGAATGTGTCCATGTTACTTTTGGTCCACTGTGGACTGCTGGGAGCTGCAATGCTGGAATAGACGGGTGTCTGGAAAGGTGAGAGATTTTTTTAACACACTGCAGCCAGACATACGTTTTTTAATTACCTCTAAATAAATTGGATTATGACGTCTAAGACTTCACAAATTCTCCCTGTTCAAAACTCTTATCACATCTTGTATTTATGATTAGCAAATGTAGAGTATATGTGTATTTTTATTTAAGTGAGCAGACAGATCTCTTTAAATCCCAATATATGTATTATTTTAGTAGTAATACGAGTTGTATTTTCCTTCTCTTACTAATTAAGAGACTTACAAAGTCTTCCATATTTCTCTGTTCTGTTGAAGTGTCATGAAATTTATATTCCACCTCAGTTGCCATCCAAATTCTCAAAAGAGTATAACTACACAACTTTAATTACAGTTTCCTATTCTAGATGAGCTAGCTAGCTCATATTGTGTCATGGATAGAGATGAGAAAAACACAGAAAATATACTGAGAAGACTTCCTTTTAGGAAGCTGTGAATGCTGTACAGAAGCCAAAGGAGAATTAAATGGTGATATATGGATCAATATTTCAGCCTTTCTTGACTTATAAGAGACAAAGAAAATTTCCAAAGCTTCATTCATCTCTAGTCATGGTGGAAGTTAGTGAAATTACTTTTCAACAAATACAATCTACTGACTATAGAAACCTCAAGAGTATGACAGTGGTGAAGCAGATCCTTATTGAACTAAGTATACTAGAAAGTTGCAAGTCACAAGGCCTGCAGGAGTTAATGTGGACCCTTTGGGTTGAAAACATACTTTGTGTACAAAAAAACTAGGATTTTTTTTGTCTCGTCCTTAAAGGACTTTGTGCAGCCTAGTTGCTCAACAAGCCAAACCTCAGAACCTGCACCCAATAAAAAAAATTTAAAAAAAACACTCCACAGTACATCTGTTTCCTCATTAATCTCTTGCAATGATGTTTTTTTCTAGCACTTTTGACTGTTGTGGCCACTGATTAGCTAAAGCTGTTATAGGACTTAGCCACTTCCAGTCTGGCACGGATTCTAAACAGCACGGAATGGGGCCAAGGCACGGATATAATTTTATTGTGCCTGAAACATGTATTTCCTTCATTTAAATTAAATTAAATACAATAGGAGAAATAGAACCCCCCAAATTCTGAAAAAAAGGTCTTGTAAACTGTTAAGCGAGTTATCTCTGCTTTGGACCGATGTGGGGCAATCAACCAAAAACAGCTGTCTGCAGATGAGGTACTGACTGTAGCTATAATTCTAGCTATGTCTCAAGTCCTGCTTGAATGGTTGAACATTGACTTACAGGATAGCTACTGTGCATCTGTTGGCACTAGAGGCACAGCTCTCTTTTTCTTTTGGAAAGATAACTACAGTAGCTGGAGTCCTTGGATTGATCTCAGCGATAATACCAGCAGAACTTAAAGGGGTTGTGCAAAGTTTTTAAGTTATCATCTATCCATTGGATAGTGAATAAGTAGCTGACCGCTAGGGGATAACTTGAAGACTTGGCACAACCCCTTTAATTGCTTGATTACTTAAAGTTCATCTCACAAAATTAGATACTATGTATGTGGTGAGACATGGGTATGCAAAGTAAAACCAATTAGACACAGTGAACAGGATCCTGATAATGCTTTTTGGTGGTCGGATCTGATGAGTGTTTCTATTTCGTAGACGATAGAGGAGAAAATAAATATTTATTAATCTGACACCGATCATCCTGAACCTCAGAGACTAGTACATATCCTGCAAAACCCCTGCCTTGGGCTCCAAAAAATATTCTTTCACCATTGATAGAAGCAGTGGGCTAAATTTACTAGTGTGAGTGCAACATAAATTTTGCCAAAATCTGGCACAAATTGGTGGTTTGGTGTATTTTGGATGCAATTTGGCATATCTAGTTTTATAGAAATCCTCGACGTCTGGCTAATACAAGGGATTTTGCTTAATAAAAAAAAAAATTGCAATTGATTAGAGGGAAAGGGAGGATGGCCATAAGATGTGACATTTTGCACAAAATGACACCAGAATTCTAGTGCACAATTCTGTCACAAACTAAGTAAACAATAGTTGATATAAAGTTAGTTAAAAGTTTCTAGAACTGCACCACATTTATCATCCAGCCTGAGCCAGTGTGATAAATTAGATGCATCTCTAGACAGCCTCTCATAGGGGTTCATTTACTTGGTCTTAATAACCCCGTGCTCTGGCGGTGGATCCACCGAAGACATGAAGAGGCACCGACCTCAAAATAACTTTGGCACCTCACCCGCTGGTCTAAATGTATGCCAGTTTCCTTGCTGGCTTAAATTTAGACCATTTTCTACGCCCATTCTCTTCCCCGCCCACGCTATCCCCCCTCTTTTTTAGACCTGCCGTGGGTGGGGAAAGGTTGCAGATTGCAATCTGCGCCAGAAATGTGTAAAAAATAGGAGAATTTCTGTTAGTAACTGACCTCCATAATCTTCAGGATTAGTAAATCTGACCCAGTATTCTTCATCTTCCCTCTGCCAAGATTGTCTCTAATATCAATGATTATAAACCAAGCTTTATTAAGAAATTAGATCCTATCTTTTTAGACCATGCTTTTTTATTATTTTAAAAGATTTGCTTCAGAGCATCCTGTTTACTATGCAATTATTTTCTTTGAACCAAATACAGTAGTAGCTAATGAAACAACCTCTATGTTGTAAATTCAAATCAATACATGGGAAAAAAATCTCAATTTCAAACAGTGAAAAAAAGAAAAAAAAGAATGCCGTCATCAATAATAATTACAGTACTAGCTGCCATTTCCTTGATGAAATATATCTCGTCTATAACTAGTTCAAGATTTCTTTTCCTGTTTTTCCCAGTCCACAACCACAAAAGCTATTCACTTCTTTCTTGGTGCAGGGTATGTATTCAGTATGAGATTTATTGATTTGGACTCTAGCCAGTAAGTGGTGTTTTAGTTCAGGCTTAGAATACAAGTGAGATCAGCAGGTGTATTGTACAATTACAGCAAATAATCTTTATCTTATAAAATTGTTGAATTATGGAATGGGCATGAATATGATGAGATATCACACATCTATATTTCCTCAGTTCTGCATTGTAAAATTCAACAATAAAACTTGTAATTTACTGTACACTTACCACAAGCGGATGTCTTTGCTCTCCTTTTGTTAGGAAAGAACATGGTGAAGAATCAATTGTGGTTTTGGAGGAGTGATCAATGGTAATTGACAATGTGAATATCCAGTATAAAAAAGAAAGCCAGGGGAAATAAAGATTGTATCAAGGTCGGTATAGAAATATAAGGACAACAGCTGGTCCAATCCTATACCATCAATGTCAATGTCAATGTCATGTACTTTGCTATAACTTTGGTTTAGTAAATTGCGTGGAAGTTAGAAAGTCGAACACTCCTAATTACTTGTTTACAAAAAAAAAATCTCCAATGTCAAAAGGATAGCAATTTTTTTCCCTCTTGAATGGAGCAGTGACATTGTGACATATGAATTTACAGTCTGATAATGTATTTCAGCCAAGAATTTACATTCATTTCTATCATTTCAATGCTTGACTGGCTTATTTCATGCCCTCTTCTTCAGTGTGATCTGCGGAACATCACAAAATGAACATACTGTAGGCCTCCTATCTATGTGCAAATAAAGCAATAGAAATATGTACTGTATGGTATCTACAGGTAGAAGAAATAATGGGAAAGAAATGTGCTGAATATTAAAATCACTCAAAAGACTGACAGATGAGAACACAAATTATTGCCCAGTTTTGCAATTTGCAGGGCTGCATCAATCTATGCCATTTAAATTGATGACGCAGGTCATCGCTGTAATATGCCTTTTATGATATTCATTAGTTTTATCATAGCACAACATGGAGTGAATAAATTTCTACTATCATTACAATATGTTAGCGGAATAAAAGCTGAATATTAATAGTGAAGTGAAGTTGATTCCTGGTTTTCGTATCTAGAACTGAACTATTAATAGTATTAATATTTTTAGATTATATTGAACTTTATTTTAATCTCGCTATAAATGTAGCATTAACAGTGTTAATTCTACATTCATAGTGAGATTAAAATTTAAGTGTTAATTTAACACTTCAGGAGAGGATATGTATTGCACAAATGTTATTTATCTTTCCTCTGGATATAGCTAGGGTTTGGATATATATACACCAATCAGCCATACCATGAAAACCACTGACAGATGCAGTGAATAATCTTTATTATATGGTTACAGCTAGTGAAAAGCAAAGTTCTCAAAAATTTGATTCGGCTGCTTCGCCTCATTTTACAAAAAAAATTGCTTTATGACAAATTAGTTTGTCACGAAGTGCATTTCTTTGTAACTAGTGGGTGCAATGACAGGAGCAGTGAATGCGCCCCCCTATCATTTAACCCCTCAGATGCCGCATTCATCACTGATAGCGGCATCTGAGATGAATATTAAAGCCTTGCAAGGGTTTAGCAAAAAAAAAATATATTTATTATACTTTCCATCTGAGCAAGAAGAGGCCGCCACGGCCATCTTGCTTGAAGATCTAGTGCGAAAGTTTGCGCGGCGCATGATGACATCATCAAGTTGGCTGACATGGTGATGTCATGCGATTTTTTGTGTTTTTTTTATAGCAAGATGGCCACGGCAGCCTCTTCATTACCACAAAGCACAAGGAAATTTGGCTTCGTGGCAAATAAAATTTTTCCTGAAATTCGGATCGATTTGCTCAACAATAGTTACAATAGTACATGTCAACTGGTGGGATATATTAGGCAGCAAGTGAACAGTCAGTTCTTTAACTTCTTGTGTTGGGAGCAGGAAAGTTGAGCAAGTGTAAAGATCTAACTGACTTTGACAAGGGCCATATTATGATGTTTAGATGACTGGGTCAGAGCATCTTCAAAACGGCAGGTCTTGTGGAGTGTTCCTGGTTCGGAATTGGTTACTAGTCCTACCTACCAAAAATGGTCCAAGGAAACAGTTGATTGGATAGAGGCATGGGTGCCCATAGCTCACTTATGCACATACCGTAAGGAGTGAGATTCAAGACTTACCTGCCTGGTCTGATCCCACAGAAGAGTTGTAGCATAAATTGCTGAAAATATTAATTCTGCATATGATATAGAAAGATGTTAGAGAACACAGCAGATGACAACTTGCTGGGTATGAAGCAAGTCTGACCATGTCCATGAAAGAAAGTGCCTACAATGAGCTAGACTGTAGTGAATAGAAAAGGTGTCCAGGTCTAATAAACCATATTTTCTTTTCATCATGTGAACTGTGTGTCGCTTCTCCGGGGAATAGATTGCACCAGGATTCTGCATAGGAAGGAGTTAAGATGGCAAAAAGCACTGTGATGATAAGGGGAATGTTCTGCTGGGAAATCTTTGGTCCTGACATTTACATCAGTATTGCTTTAGCACATACCATCAGCTTAAAAATTGGTGCAGACCATGTACTGTACACCCCTTCATGGCAATGTGTCTTCCATAAAGTCAGAAACCTCTCTCAGCAGTATAATCCACCCTGCCACACTCCAAAAACTGTTCAGAAATGGTTTGAGGAACATCACAAATAGTTCAATGGTTTGATTTAATATTCAAATTCCCAAGATCTGATTGTTTATAATTTTTTGTTGGTAAAGAGCTAGTTTTCAGAAATGTTGCTATTTTCTATTGTAACTACATTGTGTTGCAGAATGTAAAAACTAAAGATTATCTTATAGCATGTGGTGTTCAATATTGCTATCACTACTCAGTGATGCTAAAAATCTCTAAAATATACAGCTACAAAATGCTGTGAATACATTCTTAATATGCCTGCCGATGTCGGTGAAAACATGTTTTGCCATTATTTTTCAATTAAATCTCTTTAGCATTTATTCTGTGAAAAGTATTTGTATGTGCACTAACTAACCACTAGCATAACGAATTATGGCCCTCCACACTTTTCCTGATATTATAGTGTAAGAGGTTTTTCTGTTTCAAAATATTGATCCACAGGATCAGATACGTGGAGTCTGACTCTTGGCAATCCCGCTGATAAGCTGCCTAAAGAGGCCACAACGCTCGTCCAATTGCTGAAGCCTCTTCATTGTTTATATTGGTCTGTCTACCAGCAGGTTATTTACTAAGCAGTGACAGTGCAGGGTACTGCAGATTTGTCTGAGCACAGAAGTTTGGTATTGATGGCTTATGCTGTAGGGTATTTTAACACAATTTTGCGTTAGTGCCACTTTTTTCATGTCATTGTATTTATTTGCTTTTGGAGTAATAAAGCAGTGCCCACATGTTGCATGCTGACCAACAGGAAACCATAAAATGCCCTACAAAGACTCCCCCCACCCTAGAATGTTTTGCTCACTTGGCACTTATTTATTATTGCAACATGATTTGGGTATGGTGTTTTTTTCAGATGTTTAGGGTCTCATAGGTTCCTCTAAAGCAAAGAAACAAAAAAAGTCTGCAATAATGTGTGACTAAAATGCCATCCCAGAAAACACTTGTAAAATTAATTTTGTGTTGTTTTTTTTTTTACAAGGCAATAAAATGGCAAGAAAAAGGCATAGAATGGGATGGATTAAGGCTGACACTTTTTACCCCAGTTTTAAATGGGTTGTCCTGTCATATATATTGATGACCTATCTGATCGGTGGAGGTCTGACACCCAGGACCCCCACTGATCAGCTGTTTGAAAAGGAGGTGGCGCACCATGCCAGCGCTGCTTCCTCTTCATTACACTGCATGTCATCTCGGAAGTGCAGTGTACACATTCCTTTCACTTGAATTGGGCGAGTACATTTAATTACACTACCCTGCCGCTCCACAGCAGAGAAAGTAGCACCACCTCTTCTTCAAACAGCTGATTGGCAGGAGTGCCAGGTTTCAGACCTCCATCGATCATATATTGATGACCTATCCTGATGATAAGTCATCAATATATATGGTAGGACAACCCCTTCAAAAGCAAATCTCATTGAAGTATGATCCACAAGAATTTTGAAAAGCTAATAATTCTAGCACATCATCTGGAGTTCCATAGACCAGAAAAAATATGCCACAAAATCACACTAGTTCCAAAAAATTTTCAAATTGTGTATGTCCCCATAGTGTGGTAACATCCCTAAAGGAGTTCTCAGTTCATACAATATTTTTTTTTTACCTGTCCAGAGTTCACCAAGCAATACATATAATTACTCCATATACTTGCTTTTTATGTCACCCACTCATCACTTTCCTTCCCCTGTTCTCAGCATCACTGCATTTTGGCAGGAGGTTTACATGGCTTCCTTCCTATTCCTTTGCAGTACTTCTTAATGTTAGGCAGAACAAGCCCGGTGAACCGGTACAGAGAAAAGCATGCTGGGTTTGCTTGGAAGTGTTTCTGAGAACAGGGGAAAGGAAGTTCTGACATTATTGGACCAGAGAACCCCTTTAAGGAACAAATTAAATATCAATGACTAGTGCTTTAAGAGAAGGATAAGATTGAATAAATTAATGGGGTGAGTCAAAGATTGCCAATATGTATGCTACCATCATGTATGGTTTGTAAATAAGCATAAAGGGGATCATTTACTAAGCTGAAATGCCCCTAAATTAGACATATTCCAGGCGCAGATGGCGGCACAATGGTTAGTTGTGCGGCTATCTGTGACTTTGCCCCTTCACGTCAGGTCTAAAATTGTGGGGGTGGTGTAGGCGGGGAAAGGGATGAGCCTGCAGGCCCATGTCATTCATAATTTTCTACGCCTATTTTATGCCTGTTATAGGAGTAGAAAATGGTCTAAATGTAAGACAGCTAGTAAGCTGTCTTACATTTAGAATTGGCGCAGGATGCACCAAAGTTATGGAGAGGCCTGCACCTCTTCATAATTTTGGCGGATCCACCACCTGTAAGGGGCCTTTATTAAGATTGGCATCTAAAATGCTAGTCTTAATAAATGTGCCCCAAAATATCTAAAGGGATAATGCGGATAATAGCTAGGTATGCTATGTGATGATGTGAAATTGTACACAGACACTGAACCCAGAGGTGGAGTCCAGGTAAGTAAGATGACAATTGTGGATCGGACACTCTGGGAGGTCTTTATTAGCCTTGGATGACACCTTTAAAGTGCACCACACTGCATCAATATTGTTCCAAAAATTTGGCAAAAATTTGTGTTGTAAAGTAAGTCAACCCATAGGTGATATAAAGTTTCACAAAAGAGTCTGATATGTCTAGCGAGATGTGACACATTTATTATACAGCTTCAGCCATTGTGATAAATTGAGAAATGTTTGGACAGTTGACACTGTCTAAATATTAGACAGTATTAGGAATTGTGCAGCAACATTTACAAAAAATGAATACATTTATCATCTTAGAAAAAAGATAACAATGTGGAGTCCTCAGCAATTTCTTTCTTAGATCAGTAATGTTTCTCCTGCATTTGGCTTTTACTTCATTTTGACAAGAAGAAGAAACTGAAAACAGTTCAGACAGGCTTCAACACTCTTCCTTGTTACTGTGTCTAGTTAATAAATATAAATCTATACACTGCAGAAGAACCCATATACGTTTCTTGGACAGTGCTGAAGGTCCCCAGGTAAAATATTGGGGGAGTTAAAGGCCACAGCATATTCTACCCAAGGACTGTGAATCAACCTTGCATCAAGAAGCTGCCCAGATATGGACAATGCTGACAAACAAGTCATTAATGTCTATGGGATTGTATTTATTGCTACCAAGAGAAAAACTCTTTATTAAACTGAAATTATTGTACTTAGGCTTAATGTAAGTAATAAATATAGTATCTGTTTAAATATAGTCAATTGAACTAAACCAGTTACTAAATTAGTAATCTTCAGGCTGGGACAACTTCTCACATGACCATAGATTGTTGGGTAGCAGTGCAGCCATTGAATCACAAAAAAAACCCAAAACTGCTTTTTTGTAATTTGGGAGGTCAAAGAAACTTGCGAGTAGTGCTGCAACCCTAATCAGTTCAGCTTCACTGCCTCACAGCAATCTTTTGTTGCATGACAGGTGTCACATCAAAATTGTGTGTAGCCCCAGCTTAAAGAAATGATGCCATGATTTATGTAAAAGTATAGGGGGTCATTTACTACGCTGAAATATGCTTAAATTAATTGCATTGCTATCTGCGACTTCGCCCCGCTCATGCCAGGTGTAAAATTGTGGGCATGGTGTGGACAGGGAAGGGGACGGGCCGGCAGGCCGTCTCATTCCCTATATTCTACGCCTGTTATAGGAGTAGAAAAAGGTCTAAATGTAAGACAGCTCAGAAGCTCTTTTACATTTAGCATTGGTGCTGGATGCGCCAAAGTCATGGAGAGGTCGGCGCCTCTTCATAACTTAGCTATGGGGCTTTATTAAGATCAGAAGATCAGAACCTGGCAATCTCTTTCTAACAGCTAGAACCAACCTCTGGAACCAAAGACTTCTCCATCTATTGCTCCAATTGTTCTACTAGATTTATTTTAGACTAGCAGCTCAATGGGAATGTCCTTTTTCAGGGGACATGTCCTTTCTGCTGTAGCTCTTTGCCTGTAACTGCTACATCTTATATAAGAAGATTTGGATGGTGAAGGTTGAATACTTAAATTGAGTGGGCGCAACCACTTCAGTGAGGTGGTCAGAGAAAAAAAGAAAATTAACAAATACCAGTTGGCACTACAGATACATGGGGTCATTTATCAAACTGGTGTAAAGTAGTACTGGCTTAGTTGCCCATAGCAACCATTCAGATTCCACCTTTCATTTTTGATAGCTCCTTTGGAAAATGATATGAGTTTTCTGATTGGTTGCTATGGGCAACTAAGCCAGTTCTACTTTACTCCAGTTTGATAAATGACCCCATGTATCTGTAGTGCCAACTAGTATTTGTTCATTTTCTTTTTTCTCTGACCACCTCACTGAAGTGGTTGCGCACAACCTTCACCATCCATACCTTCTTATAGAAGATGTGGCAGTTACAGGCAAAGAGCTACAGCCACTGGCTATACAAAATTTTTAATTGCATACAATTACAAATTTCCTATATGTATTCATATCCAGGTACTGGTTTAAATACATGTAGGATTTTTTTTTGTGGCACAATCTATTTAAAGTGGTTAAATGAGGTGAAAGGAGTTGTGTTAAAATGGATTGTTTGACAATTATTATGAGTAGCCATCTTTGTTATTCGAGCAATTCTTATGGTATTGCAGTGCATGTGTAAATTAACCCTTATTTCAATTAATAATGGTCCAGAAATACAAGAGAAGTGATGCAGGCAAATGTGAAGTTATAAAGTGCCTTCTTTATCGGAGGTATGTACATAATGTACAGTGTGAAGTGTTCGGGACTAGGGAATTTGGGGCATCCTCAGGGAGTCTTGAAACCTATCCCCGGTGGATATGGGGGTCATAATATATTTCAAATATTTCGTAATTTAATTCTGGTATAGGGGGTTTGGGATATTAAGGTTAATAATATTCCTAAATATTTCCATGTAATGATATAATTCATATAAGGCATACGTTTCAATCTCTTCCAGAATGTGAGCAGTTTGCCTCCACTTGTAGAGTTGCCTAGTGGGTAAGGGGCCTAACTTCACACTACAGCCTGACACTTGCATATACTACATATCGGTAAGGTTTACTGTCAGGCTGCTCAGCCATGATGGCATATCATAGGCAGAATCTCATATTACCATCTATTGTACAGCAATCTAGTGAGGCCCTGCCCCCTCACACCTCTAAGCAGCTCTACAAGTGGTGGTGAGCCCTGCTCACATTCTACAACAGGTTGCTCCCTCCTCTGATACAATGTTAACAGAAGTTACATACCTGTAGTTACATAGTTACATAGCTAATACAGTTAAAAAAAGACATAAATCCATCAAGTTCAACCAAGGGATAGGTGGGGATGCAAATCCCAGAAGGAATTGAGACTCAGATTTCTGCACGTTTTCAGAAGCATTAATGTTGTTTACTTTTTAGAATTCATCTAAACCCTTTTTAAAACTGTCCACTGTTCCTGCTATGATCATGTCCTGAAGAAGTCTATTCCACAGCTTCACAGTTCTTACAGTAAAGAAGCTTTGACGCTTCCGGAGACTAAACTTTTTCCTCTCCAATCAGAAGCAGTGCCCCCTTGTCTTTTGAGCGCATTTTGCATGGAACAGTTTTTCACCGTATTTTTTGTATGGCCCATTTATATATTTGTATAGGTTAATCATGCCCCCCTTAGATGTCTCTTCTCAAGACTAAATACATTAAATTATTTTAATCTTTCTTTATAACTAAGACCCTCCATGCCCCTTATCATTTTAGTCGCTTTAGTTACTTTTTCCAGCTGAAGTGCGTCCTTTCTATTTACTGGTAGAGGTGTCGCAAACATAAAATTTTCCGTTCGCAAACGGCGAACGCAAATTTCCGCAAATGTTCGCGAACGGGCGAACCGCCATAGACTTCAACAGGCAGGCAAATTTTAAAACCCACAGGGACTTATTCTGGCCACAATAGTGATGGAAAAGTGGTTTCAAGGGGACTAACACCTGGACTGTGGCATGCCGGAGGGGGATCCATCGCAAAACTCCCATGGAAAATTACGTAGTTGACGCAGAGTCGGGTTTTAATCCATAAAGGGCATAAATCACCTAACATTCCTAAATTGCTTGGAATAACGTGCTTTAAAACATCCAGTGTGTGTATACGATCAGGTATGATGTTGTATCGATCAGGTAGTGTAAGGGTTACGCCCGCTTCACAGTGATAGACCAAACTCTGACAGACCAAACTCCCCGGTTAACACACCTCAAACAACCACAAACAGTCCATTTGCACAACCACAAACTCCCCATTTGCACAAGGTTGGATACCAAGCTAGCCATGTCCCGTTCCTTGTCCTCACTGACGTCATTGAAGGTTTCTTCCTCCACCCAGCCACGTACAACACCAAGGGTCCCCGAAAGGTGACAACAAGCCCCTTGGGACGCCTGCTGTGGTTGGTCTTCCACCTCCTCAAAGCCACCTTCCTCCTCTGACTTCTCTTATTCAGACTCCTCTCTCTGCGTTGCCGCAGGTCCAGCAATCGACGACGACAAGGCTGCTTCTGGTGGTGATGGTGACCACAACTCTTCCTCTTCATGCTCATCTACGGCCTGATCCAGCACTCTTCGCAGGGCACACTCCAGAAAAAACGCATATGGGATGAGGTCGATGATGTTGCCTTGGGTTTGACTGACCAGGTTTGTCACCTCCGCAAAGGGACGCATGAGCCTTCAGCCATTGTGCATGAGCATTCAGTAACGCGGCCAAAAAATACCCAGCTCCGCAGAGGCTGTCCTCTTTTTTTTTTAATTAAAAAAAAATCTGTTCTTACCAGTTTAATCTCTGTTTTGTCCCCTATCAGGGGCCGGTGTATGGAATAGATTTTAGGAACCGGGAGATGGAAATAGATGGTTGGTCGGTCCTCTTACTTCCAATTTGGGGCACTGCGCGTGTGCCGTGCAATGTACTGTGCCACCCTATATGAGTGGTGGGCAGTGGGCACAGTACAGTCTGTGGGCCTGACACTCACTAGCAGGCAACTGCAATTATATTACAGAGGAAAAATTGTATGAATTTTTTATCTGCGTGGTGCTGTGCTACCCTATATGAGTGGTGGGCAGTGGGCACAGTACAGTCTGTGGTCCTGACACACATTGGAGGGCAACTGCAATTATATTACAGAGAAAAAATTCAATGACTTTTTTATCTGCAAGGTACTGTGCCACCCTATATGAGTGGTGGGCACTGGCAGTGGGCACAGTACAGTCAGTGGGCCTGACACACACTGGCAGGCAACTGCAATTATATTAAAGGGTAAAAATTAAGTGACTTTTTTATCTGCAAGGTACTGTGCCACCCGATATGAGTGGTGTGCACACAGTACAGTCTGTGGGCCTGTGGCCTCTCACACACGGGCAGGCAACTGCAATATATATATAGAAAAATATATATAAAAGCAGACTGATGTACCAGCCCTAAAAAGGGCTTTTTGGGGTGCTGTCAGGATGCTGTCCTTAAAGCAGATGAGTCTTTGAGGACTTGAGTGGACACAGAACACTGGCCTAGCTAACGATTTCCCTATTAATTCAGCAGCAGCAGCACTCTCCCTGCTCTAACTAACACTGCAGCTTCAGAATGAATCTAAGATGGATGCTGTCCTTGCTTTTTGATAGGAGGTGGGAGGGTCTGGGAGGGAGGGTATGCTGATTGGCTGGAATGTGTCTGCTGACTGTGAGGTACAGGGTCAAAGTTTGCTCAATGATGATGTATAGAGGGCGGATCGAACATTGCATATGTTCGCCCGCCTCGGCGAACGCGAACAAGCGATGTTCGCCAAGAACTGTTCGCCGGCGAATAGTTCGGGACATCTCTATTTACTGGTGCCCAGAACTGAACTGTATATTCCAGATGAGGCTGCACCAACACTTTGTAAAGTGGTAATATTACATCCCTGCCCCGCGAGTCCATGCCTTGTTTAATGCATGACAATATCCTGGTGGCTTTAGAAGCAGCTGATTGACATTGTATGCTGTAATTTAATCTATTATCCACAAGGACACCCATATCTTTCTCTATAAGTGACTCTCCCAGTGTTACATCACCTAGGACATATGAAGCAAAGAGATTATTACTACCAAGATGCATAACTTTACATTTATCCACATTGAACCTCATTTGAAAAGTTGATGTCCAATCACTCAGAGTGTTCAAGTCAGCTTGTAGTATATGGACATCTTCCATAGACTGTACAAATCTACACAGCTTAGTATCATCTACAAAAATAGAAATGGTGCTATTAATCCTGTCCTCAATATCATTGATAAATAAATTAAATAATAGAGGGCCCAGCACTGAACTTTGGGATACAATACTTATATCCCGGGACCATTTTGAATAGGAATCATTGACCACAACTCTCTGTCCTTCAGACAGTTTTCAATCCAATTACAAACTATACTTTCCAAGCCTATAGACTAGTGTTGATCGAGCACCGTAGTGCTCAGGTGCTTCGGTGCTCAGGCCGAACACATCAGGATGTTCGGGTGCTCGACTGAGCACCCAAGTATAATGGAAGTCAATTGGATAACCCGAGCATTAAACCAGGCACCCCCTGCTCTGAAGAGGGGAGGGTGCCTGGTTCATAGGAAAATGTCAGAAATTGATGGAAACACCACCAAAATGGTTCAGGAACAGCATGGGGAGGATGTCTGGATGCATCTTGGACTCCCACGTCACTGCTGGGAATGATGTTGTCCAATTAGTACACCACTTTTACAGACTGGCAATAATACGCACAAAACCGAAGATGAAATCGATTTTAGATGAAAAATTGTTAGGAAGCATTCTTTCCTATATATTTACTTGTATATAACGTGCAAGTTCAGCCAAAAATGTTGCTGATTTTCGGAACTGGGGCCATGATTAAGAGGGACGGTTGGTGGCATCCGTATTGCGCAGTTAGAGGTGAAATTTGTGGATCGGCGCAAGACGAACTACAGTGAAAGCATTTGCCAAGAATGTTTTCATTAATCAACAACAAAAGTCGGAGGCTCTAAGATGATCTGACAGGCGATCCCATGACCCGCCGAGCAGCTTCCAGGAAACCAAAGTCTTTGGGTTCCGGGGAGAGTATAGTTGCAAAGCTGAAACTTAAACTAATTGACGGAAGGGCACCACCAGGAGTGGAGCCTGTTGCTTAATTTGACTCAACATGGCAAACCTCACCCGGCCCAGACACGGAAAGGATTGACAGATATTGATAGCTCTTTCTCGATTCTGTGGGTGGTGGTGCATGGCCGTTCTGAGTTGGTGGAGCGATTTGTCTGGTTAATTCCAATAATCAACGAGACTCCTCCGTGCTAATTAGTTACGTGACCCCGGGCGGTGAGGATTGTGTTGACCAGACTCTTATGGGAGAGTGCCTACTGCTTAGCTGACCATCAAAAAAATTATGGTTGAGGGCCTATAGGCTAGGGCCTGCTGTCGCGTTGTTGACTCTAGATAACTTCTGCCTGATCGCACGTTCCTGTGACATCGATGATCCATTTGGATGCCTGCGCTATCATTTTTCGATGTTCTTTTATGCACCTAACATGGTGACCACGGGTAACGGGGAATCAGTGTTCGATTCCAGAGAGGGAGCCTGAGAAACGGCTACCACATCCAAGGAAGGCAAGCAGGGATCACGCAAATTACCCACTCCCGACTGCCAGAAGAGGACACCGTCTATTGAAAAATAACATTTTATGTCACAGAAAAATGTTGAAGCTCACACGTTACACAGCAGATGGGGACCTGGTAAGGTCACTGTCAGAAGCGGACACCGTCTATTGAAAAATGTAATTTTATGTCACAGAAAAAATAATTGAAGAGCACACGTTACATATCAGATGTGGGCCTGGTCAGGTCACTGTCAGAAGAGGACACTGTCTATTGAAAAATTACATTTTATGTCACAGAAATTTTGTGAATCGCACACGTTACACAGCAGATGTCGGCCTGGTCACTGTTAGAAGCAGACACCATCTACGAAAAAAGTGCAGTGGATGCACTGATATTTTAGGGATGCGCACACTTTAAACAGGAGATGTGGCGTGGATAATTTAACTGTCAGCAGCAGACACCGTCTAAGGAAAAAGTGCACTGGATGTCACTGATATTTTAGGGATGCGCACACTTTAAACGGGAGATGTGGCACAGATAATTTAACTAGCCGCAGTGGCCTATTACACGGCATTGCGCTAAAAATATAAATTGCTGCTGTCACACACAATAGTCCTTAAAAGGACTTTTGGGTCTCTGAAACATTTTTGTACACTTATAATATTCGATTACACTCCCTACACTCTCTGTCTCTTCCTATCCTCAGCTCTCCCTGACTTAGAATGAGCCAAACACGTGTCATTGGGTGCTATATAGCACCTGATGACGTGTTCCGGCCAGCCAATCACCGTAATGCCAGTAGCCAACATGGCTACTGGCATTACAGTGAGGGCAGTACTTACCTGCACGTTTATTGGCGAAACGTGCGGGGATGAGACTCGAGCATTGCTCTCGAGAACATGCGGTACTTGGCCGAATACCGCCATGTGCCGAGCATAGCGATGCTCGAGCCGAACTAGAATTCGGCCGAGCATGCTAGCTCAGCACTACTATAGCCGCCCCTTTGTCCAGGCTACTACTCACCTCCTCATAAAACAAATCAGGTTAGTCTGACAACTTCTGTTCTTGGTAAACCCATGTTGGTTATCACTTATAATATTATTTACAGTTACATACTCCTGTATATAATCCCTTAACCCCTTCTACCACGGGACAGTTTTCGCTCTTCTGCCCAGGCCATTTTTTGCAAATCTGACGTGTCACTTTATGTGGTAATAGCTTTGGAACACCTTTACTTATCCAAGCATTTCTGAGATTGTTTTCTCGTGACACATTGTACTTCATGATAGTCATAAATTTGAGTCAATATATTTCACCTTTATTTGTGAAAAAATCCCAAATTTACCAAATATTTTGAAAAATTCCCAAATTTTCTAATTTCAATTTCTCTACTTTTTTAAAAGATAGTGATACCTCATATAATAGTTATTACTTTACATTTTCCACATGTCTACTTCATGTTTGGAACATTTTAAAAATGACTTTTTATTTTTTGGGGATGTTAGAAGGCTTAGAAGTTTAGAAGCAAATTTTTAAATTTTTTAGAAAATTTCCCAAACCCACTTTTTAAGGACCAGTTCAGGTCTGAAGTCACTTTGTGGGGCTTACATAATAGAAACCACCCAAAAATGACCCAATTTTAGAAACTACACCCCTCAAGGTATTCAAAACAGATTTTACAAACTTTGTTAACCCTTTAAGTGCTCCACAAGAATTAATGGAAAATTTCAGAATTTCACTTTTTTAGCAGATTTTACATTTTAATCCATTTTTTCCAGTAGCAAAGCAAGGGTTAACAGCCAAACAAAACTCAATATTTATTACCCTGATTCTGTGGTTTCCAGAAACACCCTACATGTGGTTGTAAACTGCTGTATGGCCACACGGCAGGGCGCAGAAGGAAAGGAACGCCATATTGTTTTTGGAAGGCAGATTTAGCTAAACTAGTTTTTGCATGCCATGTCCCATTTGAAGCCCCCATGATGCACCCCTACAGTAGAAACGCCAAAAAGTGACCACATTTTGGAAACTACAGGATAAGGTGCCAAATTTATTGGTATTATTGTGGGGTACATATGATTTTTAGTTGCTGTAAATTAAGGTAACAAAAAAAACATAGGCCTCTTTTTCCGTATACAGAACCATTCATTTAAAAAAAAACTGAATCTACTCCGTATGCATTCCGTTTCCGTATTTCCGTTTTTCCGTTCCATTGAAAGATAGAACATGTCCTATTATTGCCCGCAAATCACGTTCCATCGCTCCATTCAAGTCAATGGGTCAGCAAAAAAAAAAGGAACACATACGGAAATGCATCCGTATCTGTTCCGTTTTTGCGGAACCATCTATTGAAAATTTTATGCCCAGCGCAATTTTTTCTATGTAATTACTGTATACTGTAAATGCCATACGGAAAAACAGAACAGAAACAAAAAACGGAACAACAGATCTGTGAAAAACGGACCGCAAAACACAGAAAAAGCCATACAGTCGTGTGATAGAGGCCTTAGCTAGTGTTTATCGAACAGTAAGGGTCCATTAACACGTCCGTGTGTGTTTTGCGGATCCACGGATTCATGGATCCCAAAATACGGACATCAGCGATGTGTGGACCGCACATCGCCGGCACTTAATAGAAAAGCCTATTCTAGTCCGCAATTGTGGACAAGAATAGGACATGTTCTATTTTTTTCGGGATCGGAATTGCGGACCCGGAAGTGCAGATCCGCAATTCCGGATCCGGGCAGCACATCGTGCTGCCCCATAGAAATGAATGGGTCCGCAATTCCGTTCCGCAAAATGCGGAATGAAATTGCAGGCGTGTGAATGGACCCTAACATTTCCAACAACATTTCCAACAAACTCTGCATCATTAGAGATTATCAGATCCAACAGAGCATTGCCCCTAGTGGGAGCTTCTACAAACTGGCCCATAAAGTGATCCAGCAGCACGTTGAGGAATCTTCTCCCCTTTGCGGTTGAGGCAGAATCATGTCCCCAATCAATGTCTGGGAAGTTAAAATCTCCCATTACAACGACTGTACCAGCTAGTGCAGCCCGCTCTTTTCGGTTAAACAGTTTTGTTTCTATCTCCTCTGTGATGTTAGGGGGTCTATAGATTACACCAAGTATTATTTTTCCTGTGTTTATTTCCCTTAGAACTTCCACCCATAAGGTTTCCACATCTTCACCATCCTCACCCACAATTGCCTCTATTACACTTGTCTTCAGATCACACCTCACATACAGGCACACGCCACCTCCTTTTCTATTGACCCTATCTTTCCTAAATAGTGTAAAACCCTTAAAATTTACAGCCCAGTCATGCGAAGAATCAAACCATGCCTCAGCCACACCAACTATATCTATGTGTTCTTCTAGTGCCATAGCCTCCACCTCCCCCATTTTGCTAGCTAGACTTCTGGCATTTGAGAAAATACATTTTAAATTACTATTACCTGTAAAGTGAATATCCAGGATTTTTGGGTTACCTTGGTTGATGTTTGTACGTAACAGGTTCTTGTTACCAGCAATTCTATTTTTCATAAGTGTATTGTTATGCCCAGTCTTCTCCCTACTTTCCTCGCCAAGCCCAGGCCCCACTAAATCCCCACTGTCCCCTTCTATATCCCACTCTCTATCTACACTATATACCCCCTTATTAGTATGATCCCCAACCCTCCCCCAGATCCTAGTTTAAAAGCTCCTCCAGCAGTCTAACCATTTTTTCCCCCAGGGCAGTTGCACTCTCCCCATAAGGTGCAGCCCGTCCCTACTGTAGAGCCTGTAACTGACAGAGAAGTCGGCCCAGTTCTCCAAACCCCTCCTTCCTGCACCAGCTTCTGAGCCACTTATTTAACTCCCTAAGCTCCCGTTGTATCTCTGGTGATGCTCGTGGCAATGGTAGTATTTCTGAAAACACTACCTTGGAGGTCCTGGACATGAGCTTTTCTCCTAGTTCCCTAAAATCATTTTTAAGGACCTTCAATCTCCCTCTGACTTTGTCATTGGTGCCAATGTGTACCATGACCGCCGGGTCTTCCCCAGCCCCACACAGCAATCTGTCAATTTGATCCGCAATATGCCGAACCCGAGCACACGGCAGACAACACACTGTTCGGAATTCACGGTCTCTGCGACAAATGACCCTGTCTGTCCTCCTAATAATAGAGTCCCCTACCACCATAATCTGCCTGACCTTTGCTGCACTCCTTTTCCCATCCTTCTTGAAGGGGGCCTCCTGGTTGCTAGGAGAAATGCCCTGCTACAGTGTTACTGGCGCTAGCTTTCATCTCTAATATCAGCCAAACAGGCATATTTACTAGGGCGTTCCAGCTCAGGACTAGCTTTCCTGGCACTTTTCCCTCTACCCCTTCTTCCTACATTAACCCAACTGCTGACCTGATAGTCCTGATCTTGACCTCCTCCTCCCAGCTCAATTTCACTGACCCCAGTCAGTGCCTGCACAGTGAGGTCTAAGCCTCTCTCCAGGTCTGCAATGCCCCTAAGGCCCCTTTCACACGAGCGAGTTTTCCGTGCGGGTGCAATGCGTGACATGAATGCATAGTACCCGCACTGAATCCTGACCAATTCATTTCAATGGGTCTGTGTATATGAGCGTTGCTTGCAAAATGGTGCGAGTTTCACTGAACGCACCCTGAATGCATCCAGACCTAATCCATCACGCTCGTGTGAAAGGGACCTAAGTGTTTCATGCTTCTTATATAGATGCAAGATCAGTGCTTTCAAATATGCTACATGATTGCATCTAGTGCAAATGTATTCACCCTCGAAGGGCTCTTCAAGGCACGCATACATTGCACAGGACACACACGTAGTAGCATTGTCCATGGAGCACATGTTTAAATGGGGATGAACAGTAAAGAAGGAAAACAGTAAATATGAGTTAAGATTTAGACCCTGTCTGCTCTAGTTGGAGGAGTAGCTAGAATCCAACAACACACAAGGAAAATGTATCAAACCTTAATTTCTTGCTCCTTGTCTTAAACTCTGGTTCTTTAACTCCACTTATTCAGCAGCCCACTTAGTACAGCAAGCTTCAGGTAGAGCAAGCTCTGGAGAGTTCAGTGGTGCACATGGAAGCACAAACCACTCCCCTCAACCAAGCAGAGAAAAAAAATGGGTTTAAATGGCAGTACATAGCAGAAAAATAAAATGGGTTTAATTGGCAGTACAAAAATGCAAGTACTTAACTCTCAGGGACCTCTGCTTCTAACTTCACTTAGCCACCAGCAATCACTCCCACAAAATCACACTCAGTCAGCACCAGAACTCAGTTCTTTAACTCCACTTATTCAGCAGCCCACTTAGTACAGCAAGCTTCAGGTAGAGCAATAACGATAATAGTTGTTTTTGCAATACTGATTGTTTTTTGTAGTAATTCTCACTGAATCATACAGGGAGTGCAGAATTATTAGGCAAATGAGTATTGACCACATCATCCTCTTTATGCATGTTGTCTTACTCCAAGCTGTATAGGCTTGAAAGCCTACTACCAATTAAGCATATTAGGTGATGTGCATCTCTGTAATGAGAAGGGGTGTGGTCTAATGACATCAACACCCTATATTAGGTGTGCATAATTATTAGGCAACTTCCTTTCCTTTGGCAAAATGGGTCAAAAGAAGGACTTGACAGGCTCAGAAAAGTCAAAAATAGTGAGATATCTTGCAGAGGGATGCAGCACTCTTAAAATTGCAAAGCTTCTGAAGCGTGATCATCGAACTGAGAAAATTCAAGCGTGCAGCTGCCAAGATGCCACTTGCCACCAGTTTGGCCATATTTCAGAGCTGCAACATCACTGGAGTGCCCAAAAGCACAAGGTGTGCAATACTCAGAGACATGGCCAAGGTAAGAAAGGCTGAAAGACGACCACCACTGAACAAGACACACAAGCTGAAACGTCAAGACTGGGCCAAGAAATATCTCAAGACTGATTTTTCTAAGGTTTTATGGACTGATGAAATGAGAGTGAGTCTTGATGGGCCAGATGGATGGGCCCGTGGCTGGATTGGTAAAGGGCAGAGAGCTCCAGTCCGACTCAGACGCCAGCAAGGTGGAGGTGGAGTACTGGTTTGGGCTGGTATCATCAAAGATGAGCTTGTGGTGCCTTTTTGGGTTGAGGATGGAGTCAAGCTCAACTCCCAGTCCTACTGCCAGTTTCTGGAAGACACCTTCTTCAAGCAGTGGTACAGGAAGAAGTCTGCATCCTTCAAGAAAAACATGATTTTCATGCAGGACAATGCTCCATCACACGCGTCCAAGTACTCCACAGCGTGGCTGGCAAGAAAGGGTATAAAAGAAGAAAATCTAATGACATGGCCTCCTTGTTCACCTGATCTGAACCCCATTGAGAACCTGTGGTCCATCATCAAATGTGAGATTTACAAGGAGGGAAAACAGTACACCTCTCTGAACAGTGTCTGGGAGGCTGTGGTTGCTGCTGCACGCAATGTTGATGGTGAACAGATCAAAACACTGACAGAATCCATGGATGGCAGGCTTTTGAGTGTCCTTGCAAAGAAAGATGGCTATATTGGTCACTGATTTGTTTTTGTTTTGTTTTTGAATGTCAGAAATGTATATTTGTGAATGTTGAGATGTTATATTGGTTTCACTGGTAAAAATAAATAATTGAAATGGGTATATATTTGTTTTTTGTTAAGTTGCCTAATAATTATGCACAGTAATAGTCACCTGCACACACAGATATCCCCCTAAAATAGCTAAAACTAAAAACAAACTAAAAACTACTTCCAAAAATATTCAGCTTTGATATTAATGAGTTTTTTGGGTTCATTGAGAACATGGTTGTTGTTCAATAATAAAATTAATCCTCAAAAATACAACTTGCCTAATAATTCTGCACTCCCGTTATTTTTTCAACTCAATGACATTCCTGTGAATAGAGACTTTGGCGAAAATAGATTTGTGACCAGCAGGCAACTACTGCTTCTACAAGACTTGCAAACAAGTTCATTTAAAATGAAGCAATTTGGTGCTTCCACAGAGTAACACTAAATATCATGTTGTAGGAAAGTACAGAGGAGATCTTTTCAGTGGCGTCTTGTAAAAGCCAGAGGAAAACTAACTGACAGCATGTTCATGAGGTTATCAAAGCAACACAGTTGCTAACACAAAGGTTTCCTAACAGAAATAATACTGGATGTTCTATGATGTGGCTTTGATCTTCATCCTTCACTTCACCAGACAGAAATGTAAATAAATGCTGGTAATGGGTGGAAATGAGTCAGGGTCCTGCAGATTTCTCTACACATAACAGAACAAAATATACAACATATTTCCTGTTTTCTTACTTCTTTAGCTCCAATAGTAATCTGTATGGTTAAGCAGTTTTACGCCAAACTCTGATCCCCCCTGTGCTTCCAGAGGATGCACATATTTTATGAGGAGGTGTGTGCCGCGTCATATCTTAGTTACATCTACAGCAGACAGTGTGCCTTTAGTGAAATCTACTCCACTTCACAAGTGGAGTAGATTTTTGGCATCTTTTACGCCTAAAACTGGGATAAATGCAAGTGAATATGCTGGTGCAGGTGGCGCAGCTCCAACCCCCACCACTCCCCTGCCACTCCCAATTGGTAAGCATGATGAAAAAACGCAGCGTGTAACAAAATATTGTACCACAGGCATTAGAAAGTTCCAAAAGGGGGCCTTGCAACTTTTTACGCCAGTTTTTGTGTTAGTAATTGACACCCATAGTTTTTTTGCAGTGGCCCACTGTCGAGGAAAGCACAGCTAGCAGTGTTTTACTATACAATATAAATGAAATATTTTTGCATTGGCTGAATTAGGGCCTAGGCATTTAGGCCTCTTTTACATGAGCGATACAGACTATGTCAGGACCTGTTCAGGGAAAAACTGATGATATTGCATAAAAGTTTAATTTGTTTTTTAGTTCAGCGTGTGCTTTTTTTCCATCTGGATTGTATCCAGATTGAATGTGTTTTTCATGTGCATCAAGAAAAACTGAAAAATAAGATAATATATCTCCTAGAAATTGTTGGAAATTGTTGGTGAAAGATGCATTGAATCTAGATGCCTTCCGTTTTTCGCACAAGCCCCATTCACTTCTATGGGGTATGCTCTTCGTAAAATATAGAATAATATAGAACAGGCTCCGTTTTTTCCTGAACACAAAGATGATGCATTAAAAATGATGCTCGTGTGCACAGACCTATTCAAATGAATGTGTCAGGATTCAGTCTGGATTATATGCATTGCAGCCTGATGGACAATTTGCTTGTGTGAAAGATCCCAGGACCTTTCATATTGCACAAGCCAAATATAAAGGGAAAATGCTATATGGACATACCCTACCGTATGTGGTAATAAGGTAAGGCTGTCTTCAAACTTACATTGAAGGCTCCATTAGGAGCCTACATCGACAATTTCATCATTTGTTTTCCATGATAAATGTCTGAAAAGTGACAGAGACCATAATGCAAATCAGATTGACTAATTAGAAAACAGTGGGGACTGTCAGGCACTGTTGATTTCCATCACATAACAGATCCAGCACTCCTTCAATTTCCTTTGATGGAACAGAAGTGAACTGACCAATGCAGATTTGAACAACATTCTGCATCCACACACTGAAACAGGGAGAGCTGTCAATCATCTTGGGTGGTCAGAGTACCTCAGGACTCTCACTGTCTCTCCTAGGAGTCCTCTCAGGGTTTACTCTGCTGTTTACTCCAAATCATACAAATCTATATATGAAAGAGCTTAGCTTTTCTCCCTCTATATCTTCCATTTACATGAGTTTGTTTAAATTTAGATGAAGTGTATTGCATGACCTATCCTGAGGAGAGGTCATCAATATCAGATTGGCAGGGGTCCCGCTGATGAGATGTTTGTAGAGGCCATGGCACTTGTCATAGTTAAACTGCACCACTGCTTACAAGTTAGAAGGCATGAAATTAAACAGTGAAGAGACCATGAGCACCATAACCTCTCCAACTGGCTGATCAATGGGGGTGCCCAGGAGTTTGTCCTCACCTATCTGATAATGATGACATATCCTGAGGATAGGCCTTCAATGTACTAGGGTTGCACAAGTCCTCGAATGATATATTAAAAAAGTGACCACAACAAATAAACAACTACATGATAACAAATAGTACATAACTTTAGATAAAGCTATGTACTAATCGCTATCATGTAGTTGTTTATTTGTTGTAGTCGCTTTTTTAATCTATCATTCAAGAACTTGTGCAACCCTAATAAAGTGAAAGCCTATCTTCAGGATAGGTCACCATTATCAGACATTATCATTATCACATCTGTATGGGAAAGGGAAAAAAATGAACCATCTATAGGTATAGATAGTACATTTTTCCCTTTTCCACAAAGAGTATGCTCTCTTAATACATTTGTTGTAGACACGTGCACTAGAGGTCACTACATTTTATGATACCATAAAAGTTCCAATAAAAGATCAGTGTAAACTTCTGTGAAATCAGTCTGGGGATATATTGGTTTGGAAATTGTCTTCAGGAAGGATCTGAATTCCCATTTATTTCCTGAACATATTTGAATATTTTTTATTTTTTTTTATCTGCTCACATTTTCCTGTTTATTATTATTCTTGACTTAGCCTCTCCCAACACATTGAACTTCAAAAAAGACATTCCCCCATTTAGATAACCGAGCAAGAATGTAGTATGTAGCATGGCTCAGCATGCATGAAAAAGTTAATTGTAATTAATCTGCCTCCTGGAAAATCTGTGAGAAACCGGGCAAAACATATGATGGGCTGATATAAACCAGACAATGCTACCAGCTCTGTCCATCGTCAGCTCCTTGGATATTAATAGAGGTACATTCAATTTGTACTGAACACTTCATCACTGATGAGCAGGTGGGATTTATATTCTTCTAGGGCTATTCCATTATATCTCTTATTTAGCAGATTGAAATCCTTTAAATGGACTGATATATCAGATACAGTACATGTGTAAGTCTAGGGTAGATATTGCGTATTATCAGAGTGGTAAATAACCATCCAAGTTAATCTTACTAATCAATATGAATATAAGTAGTCAAAACAGCATACAAACAACAATACTCACAGAATATGCATTGATTGTGTACAGCCAAAACAATAAATGTGCTCTCCACTTTATGACGATCTGATGGCAAGCATCTAAAGAACTTTCAACCTGAGTGTGACAATGTGGGCAGGCAGTCACCAGAGGACAATGGACTCTTGTTAACTTAAATATGTGACCTTAGCCTGACAAAAGGAGTCCTTGACGATCATCCACCAACTTCAAATGTAGAGTGACAGGATGAAATACCTGGTTCCTAATCTGACTTGGCTTCTTGATTTAACACTTTCTGTGTCATATTTCTTTTCCCTTAGTGGAGATTAAGGTTTGATGGCGGCTGGGGGAGCCTATTCACCTGCCTTGAAATAACCTAGACATGATTTATTTATTTTTCCCCCCCTTGCAATTCAGTGTAACATGGATCAAGGCTTTGAGATGTATGGGGAAAGCTCCCAAGCTGTTGTCTTTGTAACTCATATCATCTAGCATGCTAAATGTTTTATCTGCAATAAACAGATATCTAGCTTCTTCCACACTGTCTCTTAGGTACAGTGGACCTATTAATACAGTCAACTATTCTATAAATAAGAATGTTCTCCAGGAAAGATGGAAACCTAGTACATCGCTGACATTAATGGCTTGTTTTATGCTCTAGATATCCACTATGCTAGAATCACATTTCAATACATGTTCCCTTGATATTAACCCTGCAGGCGGACACATAACAAGATTTAGCTTGGTACCTTACTTAGTCAGCAGAAAGCTATATTAGCCCCTTCCCCTATCACCAACCAATTATTGTTCACATTGCTGGTTCTTTAACTCCAGCCATAAAACCTTCCTTATGATGATCCTATTAAACTCCAAAGTTTCAGACCAAAGTAAGAAATTGGAACCTACTACAGAAATGCAGCATGCCATTGCATAATTTCCCACATCCTGATAAAAGACATTAACATTTTCTTGAAATACTATGACTCAATCTGCTCAGCAAAGCTTAGAGACAGCCTTCAAGCCAGCACACCAGCAACATGAAAAGGTCAAAGAAAACAGTTCACTCCACAAACTGACAGCCCAGGACCAGGGAAATAGTAAAGGGAGAAATAAATGCTTCTTGCCTTTCATAGACATGGATAGAAGGCTGATTTGCTGCAGTGCAGACTGCCAGTTCCCTCCGAAGTTTCCATACACACACTTAGAAGGATGCATTCATCCAGATAAAGGATCACTTACCTTAATTGAGATGCCTTCTGTCCTACAGTCCAAGCAGCCAAACCAACACCCAGCAGGTACAGCAAGTGCTGGTAGCACTGTCCCTTTTTCCTTCTGACTACAGCCCAGCTGAAATCCTTCGAGCTTCTCTTGTACAGAGTGGTATTGTTCCACTGATCTCTGTCTAATATCTCCAAGCACTGTGCCCTGGACAGAGAGAGAGAGAGGGATCTTCTAACTAGGGCAATAGGCTCCTGTCAGGTCCCTTGAGACTTGGGATGATCATTGACCTGATTAGTGTTGAACACTCCCTACATAGAGGGAGAGCATACAGAGGATTGGACAGTGACAGGAGAATTTGGGGGGGAAAATGCACAGGAACCACTTGGGAACGCTGTCTTTTCCAGACTAATGGATGTGTTGCTGCTGGAGCTGTGCAATTTGTGAGGAGGTTATGTACAGTGTTAACCAATGTGCTACTGCCTCTGTGCTGCTGCTGCTGATGCTGGAGGAGCAGATACAGTAGCTGTGTGAAGGTAGCACAGCCTCAGACAGCATGCAGAACACATTCATTACAGACTGATGTAGCTGTTTCATAGTAAGAGGCTTAAATGTGCAATTTTCTGTAAGCTAGCAGATGAACTAGATTAACACACTTTCTCTGACCCCCAGAGACTGATTCTCCATTGCAGCCACCGCACAGTGAAATGAATTTGGTGGTCCTACTGAGCGATGCATGTCCATCATGGAAAAAAAAAAAAAAAAAAAAAAAAAAACTGTGTGCCCATACAAATCAGCCCTATTTAAACTCCATGGCGGAAAAGCTGAATTATTTCAGAGGGAACCATTCAATGGACAGAAAAGTACAAAGCAGCTGTAATCTGACACAGAGAGAGAAATTAACTCCTGCTCCTACAGGGATGGGGGAAACAGCGCTATGTTAACACAGGCAACTGAATCCGATCAATAGATGAGGTTGTATGCTAAAACAAAAAGACCAAGCAGACGTGGAAGCAGTTTGGTATAGCGTTACATGAAAACCTATAGAAATCTATATATAACCCCTCCATGGAAATGACTATGATGCATCCCGGAGTAATTACATTTTAATTAGCGTGGTACTGATGGTAAGGATTACTAGGCAATCCAGTAAGGTTGGAAATATAAGAGTATAAGCACAGTCTTTATTTTCTGCTATTAAACATGGTTTCGTGTTGTCCGCTGCATCAGGTAATAATCTACATATCACACCAGGGAAATGTAGAGACAACAGTCACCAATATGTTACTTGTGGTTCTTGCCATTTTGCTCCATATGAGCAGGGATGATGTGATGTCACAGGGAGATGAAAGTGACAACATGTCTGATGTCAGCAGGCATAAGCAGAATGCAGGCTGCCATAAATTGTGCTAGTGGTTTTGCAAAACAAATGTATGCTTCTACCCATAAAGGAGGCTACCCTTAAATTAAAATTATATTATGGTACATGCTATAAAAATATTATACAGATTTGAATAGTTTAACCCATGTTTTAATTTCCAAACATAGAGGTTAACCCCTTCTACCCCAGGCCAGTTTTCGCCCTTTTGCCCAGGCAATTTTTTGCAAATCTGACATGTGTCACTTCATGTGGTAATAGCTTTGGAACAGTTTTATTTATTCAAGCCATTCTGGGATTGTTTTCCTGTGACACATTGTACTTCATGATAGTCATAAATTTTCACCTTTATTTATGAAAAAATTCCAAATTTACCAAAAATTTTAAAAAAGTCACAATTTTCACAATTTCAATTTTTCTGTTTTTAAAACAGAAAGTTATAACTGAGAAAATATTTATTACTTAACAGTCCCCATATGTCTACTTTATGTTGGCATCATTTTGTAAATATGATTAATGACCCTTATGTAGAAACTACAACACTCGAGTTACTCAAAACCGATTTTACAAACTTTGTTAACCCTTTAGGAGATGACATTTCTAAATTTCACTTTTTTGGCAGATTTTCCATTTTAATCATTTTTTTCTTTAACACATTGATATTTATTACCCTGATTCTGCAGTTTACAGAAACACCCCACATGTGGTTGTAAACTGATGTAAGGGCACACGACAGGGTGCAGAATAAAAGGAGCACCATATGGTTTCTGGAAGGCATATTTAGCTGAAATGCCATGTCCCATTTTAAGCCCCACTGATGCACCCTTACAGTAGAAACTCCCAAAAAGTTACCCCACTTTGGAAACATGGGCATAAGTTGCCATTTTTTTTGGTACTATTTTGGGGTACATATGATTTTTAATTGCTCTATATCACGTTTTTTGTGAGGCAAGGTAACAAAAAAATTACACGGTTTTTATTTTTTACAACATTCATCTGACAGGGTAGATCATGTGCTATTTTTATAGAGCAGGTTGTTACGGACACAATGCTATCAAATATGTCTACTTTCTTTGTTTGTTTGTTTCAGTTTTACATACTGTAATAAAGCATTTTTTTTTAAACTATATGTTTTTGTGTCTCCATTTTCTGAACGTTTTATTTTTTTATTTTTCTGCCAATCATCTTGTGCAGGTGCTCATTTTTTTGCAGAAAGAGTTTACATTTTTATTGGCACAATTTTTGGGTACATATGATTTTTTGATCATTCTTTATTACACTTTATGGGGCAAGGTGACCCCAAAGATTGGTTGTTTTGGCACAGTTTTAATAAATTTATTTTTACAGCGTTCACCTGAGGGGTTAGGTCATGTGACATTTTTATAGAGCTGGTTGTTACGAACGCGGCAATACCTAATATTTGTTTATTTATTTCACTTTAACACAATAATAGCATATTTGAAACAAAAAAAATTATGTTTTAATGTCTCCATGTTCTGAGAGCTATAGTTTTATTTTTATTTTTTTGAGCGATTTTCTTATGTAGGGTCCAATTATTTTTTTTGCGGGAAGAGGTGACGGTTTTATTGGCACCATTTTGTGGGACATACACCATTTTGATCGCTTGGTGTTGCACTTTTTGTGCATGGCTCCCTCACCCGCCGCATGCACCTTCTATAGCGCGGTCTGCGCTGACCATGGCATAGAAGAGGTTAATCCGCCGACATTGGCTTTTACAGCGATTCAGGCGGATACGGCAGGGGCCTGGCTATCAGGAACTGCCGGGCCCCTGCAGTGATCGGGAGCGCACTGCTCCGCTGCCCGCTTGATTTCCATGATGTAAGAGTACATCAAAATGCGGCAAGTCACTTGCCGCCATGACGTACTATTACGTCATATGTCGGGAAGGGGTTAAAGGGTTTGTCCGTGTAAATTAATTTTTAAACATGCTTATAATTGGTTAAGAAAAATTTAAAAAATTTAAAAATGTCATGATCACCTCACTGATCCCCACAACTCATATTTCAGTGTTTTCTGGGTCCCTCTTGACACACAGAAAATGGCTGCTCATTCAATCAATGGTTTAATTGGTGTTGAGAGGGATCTGAAAGCAGTGACTGGTAGGTACCCTTGAAGGCGTTGGTGTGAAAGCTGGGGGGAGGGGATCAGTGAGGTACATTTCACCCTTTTTTTTAAGACCAATTCTGGGCCTGTTTAACAAAAGAAAGATCAGCCAAGCAACCTCATTAACCATTCCATCGCTTTTCAACTATTTTTTGTTAGTGATTTTCTATCTTTTCATCTTACATCTCCACTTTAATTTCTCACTCTGTCTGTCTCTGTCCATCTGCTTCTCTCTCTCTCTCTATACATATATATATATATATATATATATATATATATATATATATACAGTTGCAAGGAAAAGTATGTGAACCCTTTGGAATGATATGGATTTGAACACACCATGTAAACATTCACAGTGCAGGTGGAAAAAGTATGTGAACCCTTGGATTTAATAACTGGTTGAACCTCCTTTGGCAGCAATAACTTTAACCAAACGTTTCCTGTAGTCGCAGATCAGACGTGCACAACGGTCAGGAGTAATTCTTGACCAATCCTCTTTACAGAACTGTTTCAGTTCAGAAATATTCTACGCTTTCTTGAGGTCATGCCACAGCATCTCAATCGGGTTGAGGTCAGGACTTTTCTTCTGTTTAAGCCATTCTGTTGTTGATTTACTTCTATGCTTTGGGTCGTTGTCCTGTGGCAACATCCATCTTCTGTTGAGCTTCAGCTGGTGGACAGATGGCCTTAAGTTCTCCTGCAAAATGTCTTGATAAACTTGGGAATTCATTTTTCTTTCGATGATAGCAATCCGTCCTGGCCCTGACGCAGCAAAGCAGCCCCAAACCATGATGCCACCATACTTGACAGTTGGGATGAGGTTTTGATGTTGGTGTGCTGTGCCTCTTTTTCTCCACACATAGTGTTGTGTGTTTCTTCCAAACAATTCAACTTTGGTTTCATCTGTCCACAGAATATTTTGCCAGTACTGCTGTGGAACATTCAGGTGCTCTTGTGCAAACTGTAAACGTGCAGCAATGGTTTTTTTTAGACAGCAGTGGCTTCCTCTGTGGTATCCTCCCATGAAATCCATTCTTGTTTATTGTTTTACGTATCGTAGATTCGCTAACAGGGATGTTAGCATATGCCACAGACTTTTGTAAGTCTTTAGCTGACACTCTAGGATTCTTCACCTCATTTAGCAGTCTGCGCTGTGCTCTTGCAGTCATCTTTACAGGACGGCCACTCCTAGGGAGAGTAGCAGCATTTATAGACAATTTGTCTTACCGTGGACTGATGAACAGCAAGGCTTTTGGAGATAATTTTCTAACCCTTTCCAGCTTTATGCAAATCAACAATTCTTAGGCTACTTTCACACTTGCGTTCGGTGTTCCGCTTGTGAGTTCCGTTTGAAGGCTCTCACAAGCGGCCCCGAACGGATCCGTACAGCCCCAATGCATTCTGAGTGGATGCGGATCCGCTCAGAATGCATCAGTATGGCACCGTTTGGCCTCCGTTCCGCTCAGCAGGCGGACACCCGAACGCAGCTTGCAGCGTTCGGTGTCCGCCTGGCCGTGCGGAGCCAAACGTATCCATCCAGACTTACAATGCACGTCAATGGGGACGGATCCGTTTGACGTTGACACAATATGGTGCAATTGCAAACGGATCCATCCCCCATTGACTTTTAATGTAAAGTCAGGAGTCCCTATTAATATACCATCAGATCGGAGGTTTCTCCAATCCGATGGTATATTTTAACTTGAAGCGTCCCCATCACCATGGGAACGCCTCTATGTTAGAATATACCATCAGATTTGAGTTAGATCGTGAAACTCAGATCCGACAGTATATTCTAACACAGAGGCGTTCCCATAGTGATGGGGACGCTTCAAGTTAGAATATACTGAGAACTGTGTAATAACTGCCCCCTGCTGCCTGGCAGCACCTGATCTCTTACAGGGGACTGTGATCCGCACAATTAACCCCTCAGCAGGGGGGTTAATTGACCCAGAAGGGGCCCATCCAGCAGGAGGAGGACTAAAAGATTTTGTCAGGGCCCCCTCAACAGTATTACACAATGAAATGATATACAGTGACAGTATAGACAGTGTAGGAAACGGATGGAACAGCTGCCGGGCCCGGTCTGAGAGAGCGATCTTTACTAGCCACAGGAATGGGGGCGGCATGAAAGGAAGGGGTTGCGAAAAAATTATTGGGGGAGGGGGACCCCATTCAAAAATTTTCTGTGGGGCCCAGTCATCTCTAGCTACGCCACTGCCCCTCAGGTGCCGCACCTGAGGGGTTAATTGTGTGTATCATTGCCCCCTGTAAGAGATCAGGTGCTGCCAGGCAGCAGGGGCCAGACCCCCCTCCCTCCCCAGTTTTAAATTCATTTGTGGCCAGTGCGGCCTCCCCTCCCTCCCCAGTATTATATTCATTGGTGGCCAGTGCGGCCCCCCTCCCTCCCCAGTATTATATTAATTGGTGGCTTGTGCGGCCCCCCCTCCCTCCCCTGTATTATATTCATTGGTGGCCAGTGAGGCCTCCCCTCTCCCCTCCCCTAATTAAAATCACCACCCCCATCATTGGTGGCAGTGGAGAGTTCCGATCGGAGTCCCAGTTTAATCGCTGGGGCTCCGATCGGTTACCATGGCAGCCAAGACGCTACTGCAGTCCTGGCTGCCATGGTTACTTAGCAATTTTAGAAGCATTATACTTACCTGCGATGTCTGTGACCAGCCGGGCGCTCCTCCTACTGGTAAGTGACAGGTCTGTGCGGCGCATTGCTTATAGCACAGACCTTTCACTTACCAGTAGGAGGAGCGCCCGGCCGGTTACAGACATCGCAGGTAGGTATAATGCTTCTACTATCGGATCTGAGTTTTTAAGAAGTGAAAACTCAGATCTGAAAAAAACTGTTATGCAGACGGATCCGTTCTGAATGGATGCAAGCATTTGCATTATAGGAGCGGATCCGTCTGTGCAGACACCAGACGGATCCGCTCCGAACGCAAGTGTGAAAGTAGCCTTAATCGTATGTCTTCTGAAAGCTCTTTTGTGTGAGGCATCATCCACATCAGGCAATGCTTCTTGTGAAAAGCAAACCCAGAACTGGTGTGTTTTTTATAGGGCATGGCAGCTGTAACCAACACCTCCAATCTCATCTCATTGATTGGACTCCAGTTGGCTGACACCTCACTCCAATTAGCTCTTGGAGATGTCATTAGTCTAGGGGTTCGCATACTTTTTCCACCTGCACTGTGAATTTTTACATGGTGTGTTCAATAAAAACATGGTAACATTTAATTCTTTGTGTGTTATTAGTTTAAGTAGACTGATTGTCTATTGTTGTGACTTAGATAAAGATCAGATCACATTTTATGACCAATTTGTGCAGAAATACAATATCATTCCAAAGGGTTCACATACTTTTTCTTGCAACTGTATATATATATAAAAGGAAAATGTATGGCAGCACCAATTCACAGCATAAATAACGGGTGCTATGTCCAAGGGTGTCACTGCTTACCCACAAAATATAGACGGAAACGGACAGCACTTCCAGTAGAAAAAGTTGTGGTTTATTAGGCTACAGTGGCACAGTGAAGCGACGTTTCGGCTCAAAACACAGAGCCTTTCTCAAGCATCAAACATAAGTGTAACACAAGGTATAAATATATATACATGATTAGGGGGTGGAGCAATCAATCAATATAATCATTACAATAAAAAATGTGTAAAAAATAAATAAATGGTGGCAACAATGGTATAATAAATGATTATACATAAATTACCAAAAATTCATAATAATACAGTGCAACCAATACATAAATCCAATAAGTGGCACCAATATAGATCGGCTGCCTTCATTAGCATAATTATATTAGATAAAAACAATTAAAATGTTGGATTATTGATCATATTCCCCTGCCCAGACGTGGAGGTAATAGAATCTTGCTACTAAAAAAGAAGGAATTATTTTGGATATACACACTTAATACCTTGAGACCCAATGGTCTGAACGTAGACTACAATTTAGGGGTATATTCATAAGGGGTGGTTTGCCCCGTAATGTCCGTTTGCATTTTCTATTCTGCTTTAGTCTTGTAGTGGGTGATGTTAGTTAGACATAAGTGTTCATATAAGATCTTACTCATGATCCTATTCTCTCTCTTTTTCATAGATTTCATGATACAAGAAGAGGAACAATATGGAGAAGATGCTAGCATACCATATGGATAAACATCGTTATCCCATGCCTGTCCAGCATTATCTTATTATGGTTTATTTGTGCTTTGGCCCAGGTTGAGTCTCGACAGATATCTTCACAAATAGTAGAATATATCCCATGGTTGTCAGGAGAACCCTGTTTTTGGCGGTGTCAGGAGGCGTGTATGGGGCGGTGCTTGAATGCACGATTGACACGGTAGTGCCGATCGGGCTCATACTGCATACCCAGCATTAGGATATTGTACCCCCTTGTATAGGGGTGTCCATTTCCTTTTTTGCTTCCTATGAGCCGTTTATTATAAGAATAACACAACTTTGGGTCATCTTGCCAGCATCCAACATGGCGCTTCTGGACATGGGTTCATGTGAGCATGCGCGTTGGAATGCTGACAGATACTTCCGGTCTCGCTGCGTCCGAGTGGGTAGGTGATGTGCGGGACGTCTACCTCGGGCATGGCATGATGTCATGCTGTTGAGACGCAACCTGGCGCCTGCGCACTCCTCAGGGATAGATGCCAAGTTTGGCCATTGACTGCATGTGGATGTGCGTTGGTTCTCTATGGTATGTTATCGATCTTGTCCTTTGCCCCTCCTGTTTTTAATCTAATGTAATTATGCTAATATATAGCAGCCGATCTATATTGGTGCCACTTATTGGATTTATCTATTGGTTGCACTGTATTATTATGAATTTTTTGTAATTTATGTATAATCATGTATTATACCATTGTTGCCATAGATTGTATCATGTTATATCACATTATATTCACCATATTTTTTACAATTTTTTTTATTGTAATGATTATATTGATTGATTGCTCCACCCTGCTAATCATGTATATCTATTTATACCTTGTGTTACACTTATGTTTGATGCTTGAGAAAGGCTCTGTGTTTTGAGCCGAAACGTTGCTTCACTGTGCCACTGTGGCCTAATAAACCACAACTTTTTCTACTGGAAGTGCTGTCCGTTTCCGTCTATATTTTGTGGGTAAGCAGTGACACCCTTGGACATAGCACCCGTTATTTATGCTGTGAATTGGTGCTGCCATACATTTTCCTTTTGTATTTTTCACTTGTTGGCTTAGCACAATTTTTTCTGCTATTTTTTTTAGCTGTATACATATGTTTTTGACTATGAATATTGGATTTCCACGTGGCTCCACCTACTCGCAGGAGGAAGCGGAACATATTATGCAGGGCATTGGGGGAGATGCCACCTTTTTAAACACCCCATCTGTGAAAGAATTAAAGAAAAAACTTGAATTTTTATCCAAAAAGATGGCTTCCTTGGGCCTACATATGACCACCTTGGGTGAATATTATAAGGCCCAAAGGATACCTCGAGGCATGAGATTATATTGATTGATTGCTCCACCCCCTATACATGTATATCTATTTATACCTTGTGTTACACTTATGTTTGATGCTTGAGAAAGGCTCTGTGTTTTGAGCCGAAACGTTGCTTCACTGTGCCACTGTGGCCTAATAAACCACAACTTTTTCTACTGGAAGTGCTGTCCGTTTCCGTCTATATTTTGTGGGTAAGCAGTGACACCCTTGGACATAGCACCCGTTATTTATGCTGTGAATTGGTGCTGCCATACATTTTCCTTTTGTATTTTTCACTTGTTGGCTTAGCACAATTTTTTCTGCTATTTTTTTTAGCTGTATACATATGTTTTTGACTATGAATATTGGATTTCCACGTGGCTCCACCTACTCGCAGGAGGAAGCGGAACATATTATGCAGGGCATTGGGGGAGATGCCACCTTTTTAAACACCCCATCTGTGAAAGAATTAAAGAAAAAACTTGAATTTTTATCCAAAAAGATGGCTTCCTTGGGCCTACATATGACCACCTTGGGTGAATATTATAAGGCCCAAAGGATACCTCGAGGCATGAGATTATATTGATTGATTGCTCCACCCCCTATACATGTATATCTATTTATACCTTGTGTTACACTTATGTTTGATGCTTGAGAAAGGCTCTGTGTTTTGAGCCGAAACGTTGCTTCACTGTGCCACTGTGGCCTAATAAACCACAACTTTTTCTACTGGAAGTGCTGTCCGTTTCCGTATAAATATATATATATATATATATATATTGCTATCACTCTATCAGTGATGCAGACTTTCAGGCTTTAGACTTCCATTTAGATGAGAACAGGGAGGAAACGTAGTGATGGGGATTAATAAACCTTATAGCTACAGCATGTATCATCCAGGTTTCCATGCTGCTTGCATGACATTAGTAATGTATGTGTGAACAAGCTTTATGAAACTGTTGAGAAAAGTACTCTGATAAAATGTGCTCATGCTGCATTTCAAATGGAACATGACATACTAAAATCACTCTGAAATATTGAAGGCAGAAGGTTCATTGTCCCAGGTGTTTTATAGAGTTATGTGTTATGAAATATTTCCATAAAGTGAGTAAATCCTCTGGAAGCTTTTGTAGTCTGTAGACTAACTCTGTGCATTTCCTTATGGTATTATGTAATGCGTGTGTATGCATCTCTTGCATTATGACAGGCTAAATTCACATCTAAAGTGTCAGTTCTGTATTGTTCTTTGACAATATCTGCTCTTAGTCTATGCCCTGAAGTTCAGCCCTCAACCTGGGGAAATTGGCCATTTTTAAATTGGGTTTTTGCCCTCCCAACCTTTGTTTTTGAACAGTTCAGGGGACAATAATTATTTTGAGATCACTATCACCAAGCATTTTGCGAACAGAAAAATTCAAACATCCAATATTAGCGAATGATTAAATATCTGTGAAACTATGCCAAGACTCCCCAAACATTTGAAAACACACATATAATGTAAAGTCATAGTTTATTGGTAGAAATTCATACAACACAAAATACTTATCATAATTGATAAAATAGCAGCAGTACGTGAAATGCTGTGGCAGAAATCCTCCCCCACAGGTACACAGGATAGTACTGTATATTCAAGTCTTCAAAGGATGTGCAATATCCATAAAGTCTGACAAAAATTGTCAGTAACTTGGTTAAAATTGCAATTAGTCATCCTAAACCCGCTGATGATATTGCATAACTCCATGAAAACAATGCCAATACATTGAAACAATCAAAAAAGTCCCAACAGGGATTATCCCTGAATAGAATATAATCGATAAGACATGCAAAATAAGGCAGTGCAAAAGTTATAAACAATAATGCAATATAGCAGGGAGGACAGATACAGACCAGGAACACCAACCCCGAAGCGCTTTTCGCCTCGCTTCCTCTTGGGGGCGTACCCTACCATCAAAACTGTACTATTTATACCCCCTCTGATTAGTCAGTATATCCTGTACCTAATTATAACGACACACACCTGAATAACGAGGGAGGAGTCCTAGTTTCAACTGGCAGCGCCACACATATTATCAGATATGGCCGCCAAAACTCGATTTAGGGGCATCGATCAGATTTTGAATTACCCTAGAGGAGGGAATTGTAGAAAAATATTGTGCCAAAAAGAGACAAAGTGGATCTCTGTATTAAATATGGTCACACTGTTGGGTTTAAATGAGGGCAATAGTTTTGCCCCATTCCTTTAGGCATAATTGTCTTGAAATCAATTTGTACCTCAGTTGTGCTCTGTGGTGACCCTCTGACTCGGGTTATAGCTTGACGTATATAATTATGGTCTTAACAGGTGTGGTTTTATTATGTTCTCATTTGTTTTCACTGTTTACAAATTGTTGTACAGTACTTCCCGTCTAATTACTTTGGTATGCTTCAGAAACTCACCTTTTGGTTGTCTTCCTGCATTTCCGTGATATTGACCTGATCATCGGTCACAAGCTAGGAGTATCTTGGCAAAGAAGAACGTTATTAAGATGGATAATCTTTGGATATGTTGATATTGATTTTGGATAGTGGGGAATATTGGGACGTATGCTCTCATAAATGACTTAGTGATATATGATATAGGGTTATATTGCCCAGTTTGAGACAAGTCCTTGTCTGTATTGCACTTTCACTACATGTCACCTTGGCACTGAGCACTTGCACTTTTGCACAGTATTTTTTTGTTTTTTGTGTGTAGATTCACTTTTGCATTATTTATCAATTTTTTTGGGTGTGTTGTATAAATTTGGCCACGATTTTTTTCATTATGGATTCATTATTTCAGTCATCAATTTGCATGATTGCTATGAGCATACTAAATGAAATTCATATTTTTCATTAGGGTATATTATGGACTTTATTAGGCACTAAGTATTTATATTTGTGATGAGTGTATTGTTCTTATATGCTGATAGAAAGGGCAACAGGCCCTGATATCATTAGCATTTTATGTCTTTTATACATTTTTATAGTCAGTATAGTCAGTATGAGGGCTAATAAATTGATGTAATTGCCGTTAATACCGTTAATACGGTTCCCCAAATATCCTCAAATATCCCTCAATTAAATGTGCGTTTCTAATTAAAAAAAAAAATATATATATATATATATATATCCTCTCAAATAGTGATATGGGCAAGTTGCCCTTCACCAAAATGGCGCCAGCGGTTTCATGCAGCTGTTTGACCTTGATGTATTAATGTCATAGATTGTCAGCCTTCTAGGTTGCATAAAGGCTCCATTGTAGGCCAATCAGAGCTGATCTCTTTGGAGCACTAGGAAAAGGTCTACAGCTGTCCGTTATTTTGATATGGCGAATCACGTGATCGGACTGATCCCGTGATCGCAAAGAATCTCGCGACTTTTGGCGGCCAGATCTGATAATATTTGTGGCGCTGCCATTTGAAACTAGGACTCTTCCCTCGTTATTCAGGTATGTATCATTATAATAAGGTACAGGAGATACTGACTAATCAGAGGGGGTATAAATAGTACGTAGTTTTCATGGTAGGCTACACCCCCAAGAGGAAGCGAGGCGAAACGCACGTTGGGGTTGGTTTTCCCTCCAGGTTCCTGGTCTGTATCTGTTCTCCCTGCTATTTTGCATAATTGTTTATAACTTTTGCACTGCCTTATTTTGCATGTCTTATCGATTATATTCTATTCAGGGATAATCCCTGTTGGGAATTTTTTGATTGTTACTATGTATTGGCATTGTTTTCATGGAGTTATGCAATATCATTAGCAGGTTTTGGATGACTAATTGCGATCTTAACCAAGTTACTGACAATTTTTGTCAGACTTTATTGATATTGCACATCCTTTGAAGACTTGAATATACGATCCTGTGTACCTGTGGGGGAGGATTTCTGACACAGCATTTCATGTACTGCTGCTATTTTATCAATTATGATAAGTATTTTCTGTTGTATGAATTTCTACCAATAAACTATGACTTTACATTATATGTGTGTTTTCAAATGTTTGGTGAGTCTTGGAACAATGAAATTCCCAACAGTCCTTGTAGTGTTAGAAATTACCTTATCCAACAAAGCACTGCTTCTAGCAGTATCTTCTACAAATTGTCACATGAAGTGATCCTGCAGCATGTCAAGGAATTTTCTCCCCTTTGCAGTTGAAGCAGAACCATGACACCAGTTAATATCTGGGATCTTTAAATCTCCCATTATGACCCCTGTACCAGCCTGTGCAGCCCGTTCTATTTGTTTTTACAGATATGACCTTCTAGCGTCCTCAGTGATGTTGTGGGTTACACCAAACATAATTTTGTCAGTGTTTACTCCCATTTGTAATTCCACCCATAAGGTTTCAACATCCTCACCATCTTCAAATATTCATCCACAATTGCCTCCTTCATGCTTGCTTTTATATCACTCCTAACATACTGGCACACACTACTTTCTTTCCTATCTACCCTATCTTTCTGAAGAAGTGTAAAATCTTGAAGATTTGCATCCAAGTCATGTGAAGAGTCTAGCCATCCTTCATTTACACCATCTACAGTACATCAAAGTGCTCTTCCGATACCAAGGTCCCAAAAAGGAGAGGAAGATCTCCCCCTCAAGCTCCACCATTTTACTAGACTTCTAGCATGTGAACATACATTAAGTTTTCTATTATCAGTTTCAGGAACATGTTTTCTTTTTTCAGCCACACATGGATCTCCTTTTCCATTCATCTAATACCCCCAAAAATCTACACCCCCAAAAAAAAGTCTCCACCTACTAATAACCCTTTATTTACTGCTATGTCTTTCCTCTTCATTTCTAGTTTAACCCCTTTGCGCCCTATGACACAATATAATATCTGTGGGACAGAAGAGGTGTAAGGAATCATCAATTGATCCTGCTCCATATGAGATGGGTGCTTGCTATGTATTACAGCTAACACTGGACCGTAATTACCAGGATTGGAGTTATCGTTTAACCCCTTAGAATTCACAGTCAATAGTGGAAGCAACATCTGAGTAATTGAAGAGAAAGAAAGGGCTCCCTCTGCCCTTCACTCTAAGCCCGCAAAGCAAAATTGAAGCGCCCCACTGAGTTGCTGTGAACGCCTTGGGCTCCCAGTGTCATCATAGTGAGCTGCCTGCAAAGCTGTGCCCAAGGTACAGCCTGACAGGCAGCCTGCATAAGGCCGAGTTCACATGAACGTGTGTGACCCGTGCCCGTGCTGCGGTCCACAAATAGCGGGCCGCAATGCACGATCGCCGGCCGTAGGTCAGCCGCATCGGATCGCGGACCCATTCACTTTAATGGGTCTGCGATCCGCCCGTTCCGCTAAAAGATAGGACATGTTCTATCTTTTTGCGGAACGGAAGTACGGGACATAACCCCACGGAAGCACTCCGGCAGACCCCTCCCCCTCTCCGGTTTTGACGATCCTTTCTAAACAGACTGTAACCTTGTACATTAACTGCCCAGTCATAGCTATCATCCAGCCATTTCTCAGTTATTCCCACTATGTCATAGTGCTCCTCACACATCACTAATTCCAGTTCACCAGTTTTATTAGTCAGGCTTCTGGCATTAGTATACATACATTTGAGAGGTTTATGTATATTTTTTACCCTACACCTTTCCTTCTGAACTGTTCTAGTCCCCAGTCCCACTACCTTGCCCCCGGTCTCTATCTGCACTATCTTCCCATTCTGTAACGTAATTACCCTCCACCCAGTCCCTAGTTTAAACACTCCTCCAATCTTCTAAGCATCTTCTTCCCCAACACAGCTGCCCCTTCCCCATTGAGGTGCAGCCCGTCCCTACGATAGAGCCTGTAGCCGATAGAGAAGTTGGCCCAGTTCTCCAGGAACCCAAACCCCTCCTTCCTACACCAGTTCTTCAGCCACTTGTTAATTTCCCTAATCTCCCGCTGCCTTTCTTGTGTGGCCCGTGGTACAGGTAGTATTTCGGAAAATACTACCTTTGAGGTCCTTGCCCTAAGCTTTTGACCTAAATGCCTGAAATAATTTTTAAGGACTCTCCACCTACCCCTAACTTTGTCATTGGTTCCGATATGGATCATGACCGCTGGATCTTGTCCAGCCCCTCCCAGTAATCTGTCAACCCGATCCGCGATGTGTCGAAATCTAGCGCCAGGAAGACAGCACACTGTTCGGCGATCACGGTATTTGTGACAGATTTCCCTCTCTGTTCCCCTAATAATTGAGTCTCCCACTACCAGCACCTGTCTGGCCTGCCCTGCTCTCCTGGTCCCCTGATTACCGGAGCTGACATTCCCCTGCGGCAGTGCCGTCCCTGGACTGATATCCCCCTCATCTGCCAAACGTGCAAACTTGTTGGGGTGTGTCAGATCAGGGCTAGCCTCCCTGGCACTCTTCCCTCTACCCCGCTTTCTAACTGTTACCCAGCTAGCTACCTCACTTTCCTCAGCCTCCTCTCTGTCACCCTCCCCCTCATCTACCCCAAAGAGTGCTTGCTCGGTGAGAAGCAAACTCTTTTGCAAATTGTCAATGCCTCTAAGTGTTGCAACTTGTCCATTTAGAGACTCGATTTGCGATTCCAAACGGGTAATTTGCTCACATCTTGAAACAAGATATACACCCTGGAATGGCTGTTCCAGGACTGCATACATCATGCAAGATGTGCACTGGACTGCGTTGTCAATTGTGCAACACATACTAAATGGGGATTACACCACAAAAGCGAAAAATACAATATAATGTAGTACTAAGAAACTGGCTAATTGCAGTCCCCCTCTTTAGTCCCTGAATCTAAAGTCACTTAATCTTAAGTCACACACTTACGCAACCACACTTAATCAACCACGCGTCGTGGTCAAACTCGTGTTATATATCTCCTTATATAAATATAAATGCAGCTCACTACACCAGCCTGGTTTGTTTTCCCTCTGGATTCAAAAGATTTGATAGATTTGAGAACCTTTTTGGATTCGGATTAAAAAAAAAATTGATTCGTCCCACCTCTAATCTTTATAGAAAAAGATATGGCAGAAAAAAATACAAGTTGTACTTTTCAGTTTTTTTTTCTTTCATAGTAAAATTTTTAAAATCAGTTCCATTTATTTGACTGGGATTGTTTTGGCAGGAAGCAAATGTATTTCTGCAAACCCAATGAGGCTACCTGCACATGTTGTGGATTATGCATGGAAAAACCACAGCATGATACAGTACCAGCAAAGTGAATAAGATAATATAAATTTCATGCACACTTCACTTTTATCTGTGTAGAATTTGACCTGCCATGCAGATTTTAAAATCCTCAGCATCTTACCAAGCGCAGAAAATCAAAATGCACCAAAATACACAAATAATGTTACCATGCCTGCCCAGCGCGATGACATGGTGATGAGTGTTAAGCGAGCATGCTCGGCCGAATACCAGTTCGGCTCGAGCATCGCTATGCTCGGCACATGGCGGTACTTGGCTGTGTACCGCATGTGCTCAAGCGCAATGCTGGAGTCTCCTTCCCGTACGTTTCGCGGATAAACAGCCAATTAACATGCAGGTAAGTACTGCCCTCACTGTAATGCCAGTAGCCATGTTGGCTACTGGCATTACAGTGATTGGCTGGCAGGAACACGTCATCAGGTGCTATATAGCACCCAATGACGCGTGTTCGGCTCATTCTAAGTCAGGGAGAGCTGAGGATAGGAAGGGACAGAGAGTGTAGGGAGTGTAAGTGTACAAAAAAATTTCAGAGACCCAAAAGTCCTTGTAAGGACTATTGTGTGTGACAGCAGCAATATATTTTTGTAGTGCAACCTGCGCTAAATTGCTCAGTGTTAGGGAGAGCTGTGCATAGGAAGGGACAGACAGTGTAGGGAGGGTATGTGGCGAAACCAACCTCGCCACTGGGTTTTGGAGGGGCCTGTTTGCCAGCCTCTTGCCCCAGGATTATGGGCCCTCTCATCAGCCCATGCTAAACTTGTGAACCCCTGGTCTAATTCGTGCCATTTTGGGATATGTTAAATGTCTATGTGTACTGTAAAGGGTGGGACATTGTATATTTGAGTAGTGATGTCTGTCCTATTGTCTCCACGTGTGTATTGGCGATTTCCCTTTGTCCTAAGAGATAATTGAATTACTCCTCGGTTGTCTCCAGGACAGAAAACATTGTGTATTCTCCTTCCTGTGATGATTACATTAACCCATTGTGTAAGGTAATTGTATCACAGGCAGAGGGGAGGATTTTGTGTGGGAGTGTTTTACTGTATTGTACGTGTTTATTGGTTGTTTTTACAAAACCCTGTGGGTGGTAACCTTGTTGGAAAATGTGTAAGTCAATGCTTGTGTGTTCAATAAAGAGTTCCTGTTTTACCCTTCATCATGTTGAGGATGGTGTTTGAGTAACTGATCGACACTGGGGATTGCTATACGCTGAAGATTTGCTATACTCCCCTGGCTATAACTACTAGCTCTTGTAAGAGCTGTTCCTGCTCTCTGGATTTAGGAGAGGTTCACCCACTGGAGCCTGGAGCCTTATCATAGGTCCAGGGTGGGTAGGAGACGGCGAGACCTCAAACAAGCTTTGGCAGTTCGTGGGGTCTGTGGCGGTTATGGTATCAAGTGGAGTGCTTGGAGTCCTCGGGAAGCGCTAGGAGCATCCATCGATGGAGGTACCCGGTCGGGGTGCTAGGAGATCCGTTACAGGGTAATAGGAAGATTTTTATACAAAAAAACTTTTCAGAGACCCAAAAGTCCTTTTAAGGACTATTGTGTGTGACAGCAGCAATATTTTTTTTTTGCGCATCCTGCGCTAAATACCATGTAATAGGCCACTGTAGACAGTTAAATTATCCGTGCCACATCTAATGTTTAAAGTGTGTGCATCCCTAAAATTTGAGTGACATCCAGTGCAGTTTTTCCGTAGACTGTGTCTGCTGCGGGCTGTTTAATTATCCGCGCCACATCTCCTGTTTAAAGTGTGCGCATCCCTAAAATCTCAGAGACATCCAGTGCAGTTTTGCCATAGACAGTGTCCCCTGCGGACAGTTAAATTATCCACGCCACATCTCCTGTTTAAACTGTGTGCATCCCAAAAATATCATGACATCCAGTGCAGTTTTTCCGTAGACGGTGTCCGCTGCGGACAGTTAAATTATCCGCACCACATCTCCTGTTTAAAGTGTGTGCATTCCTAAAATATCAGTGGATTCTAGTGCAGTTTTTCTGTAGACACTGCAAACTGTTACATTACCTGTGGTACCTGTCCTGTATAACGTTTCCTCATCACAAATAATGTTGTAAATTTTTTGCACATACACTTCCAAATCCTACACTACTGTACGTATGACATACTTTCAAGACTATATCACATTTAAAATTAAGAAGGTGAGCAGTAAGGGACGGGGAAGTGGACATGATGCTGATGGTGCACGCAGAGGTCGTAGCCTGGACGCGGATAAACAGTGCCTACTGCCAGAGCACAAGAAAAACAATCATCCAAGATACCTAGCTTCATGTCCCAGTATGCAGGGCGCCACAGGACACCACTCTTGAAGTCAACCCAGTGCGAGCAGGTGGTCGGTTGGATTGCAGCAGATAATGCTTCCAGTCAGTTAAGTACCACCATGTCTTCCACCAAGTCCAGTCTGTGGTGTGCCGTGCCCGCCTTACACCAACATGTGTCCCATAACATCACACGTGCCCTGACCAACGCAGTTACTGGGAAGCTCCACTTAACCACAGACACATGGACAAGTGCATTCAGCCAGGGATGCTACATTTCCCTGACGGCACACTGGGTGAATGTTGTGGAGGCTGGGAGCGAGTCGTACCCTGGGATGGCACAGGCGCTACCGACGCCAAGGATTGCGGGCCCTACATCGATCAGAGTTTCCGCCAGCACCTACGTTAGTGGCTCCAACCCCCACTTCTCCTCCTCCGCCTCCTCCTCCACTTTCACCTCCGAATTATCCATGTATAGCACCAGTCAATCAGTCGGTAGCTGGATACAGTGTAGCACTGCAATGGGGAAGCGGCAACGGACCATGCTAAAGCTTAGGGGACAAACAATACACCGCCGCAGAGCTGTGGCAGGGGATAAGATCAGACTGAGCTGTGGCTCTCGCCACTCAACCTAGAACCAGGCATGGTTGTGTCTGATAATGGCCGTAACTTGGTGGCGGCTTTGGAGCTCGGCAAGCTTAGACACATCCCATGCCTTGCCCACGTCTTCAACCTTGTGGTTTAGCGGTTTCTCAAAACCTACCCCAATTTGCCTTAGCTACTAGTGAAGGTGCGCTGCGTGTGTGCACATTTCCGCAAGTCACCAACAGCTTCAGCCGGTCTGTCAACGCTGCAGCAGCTCTTGAAATTGCCAGCTCACCGGCTGTTGTGCGACGTGAGCACGCGCTGGAACTCCACGTTCCACATGTTGGCCAGGCTTTGTGAGCAGCAGAGGGCAGTAGTGGAATACCAGCTGCAACATGGTCGTTGCCTTTCCAGTCAGCTTCTGCTATTCACAAGCAAGGAGTGGACATGGATGTCTGACCATCACAGATGGTGAGAGCAGATAAAGCTGTTATCAGCGTAACCATCCCACTTCTGTGTCTACTCAAACGCTCGCTGCTCACAATTAAGGACGACGCTTTGCATGTGGAAGAGGTGGAAATGGGGGAAGACATTACACAGGGTGGTACCCAGACCACCCTCAGTTCGTCTTCTCAGAGTGAATTGGACGATGAAGAGGAGGAGGAGCAGTGTGTATGATGTCCTCATTTATGTGTAATAAAGGGTATATTGTAGTGCCGGTTCCTTGTAATTTTTGGCAGCCCTTTCACTTAGTGCATAGGCTTTATGAGTGTAGGAGTCCCACTACATAAACAATTGTATCACAATGTGAATGTGGCCCTCCTTTATGTGATATACAGCAGGGATAGCCAACCTGAGGCTCTCCAGCTGTTGCAAAACTACAATTCCCAGCATGCCCAGACTGCTTAAAGCTATCAGCCTATAGCAGGGCATGGTGGGATTTGTAGTTTTACAACAGCTGGAGAGCCGCAGGTTGGCCATCCCTGATATACAGGTTGGATCGAGATCGAGGTTGGATACAAGAGTGCCTCTTCCTTGTAATCTTTGCCAGCACTTGCACTTTATATAAGTAAATATTCAGGAAAAAATGTTTCCTATCAATTTTTCTTCTAAAATCGATTTTTTTATTCGGTTTTGTGCATATTATTGTCAGTCTGTAAAAGTGGCGTACTATTAGGACAACATTGTTCCCAGCAGCGACCTGCGAGTCCAAGATGCATCCAGACATTCTCCCCATGCTGTTACAGAACCTTTTCGGTGGTGTGTCCATAAATTTCTGACATTTTCCTATGAACCAGGCACCCTCCCTTCTTCAGAGCAGGGGGTACCTGGTTTAATGCTCGGGTTCTCCCATTGACTTCCATTATACTCAAGTGGTCGAACACCCGAACATCCCAATGTGTTCGGCACGAGCACCCGAGCACTACGGTGCTTGATCAACACTAGTGGTGATGTCAGACATCAGGGCATGTAAGAATTGACACTTTTTCTTCAATCAAGATGGCCACAACAGTCTCTCCGTGATCAAATAGATGAGGTGAGTATGTTTTTTTTTTTTGTTTTTTTTTTACTGCCATTTAAGGAAAAAATGGATTAATTATTATAAAGTGCCAAGAAGTTCATGGTGTGGCGAATACAATTTTTCCTGAAATTCGGATCAAATTCAGCTTTCTTAACTTTGATTTGCTTAACACGAATTATGATTGTTGTGTGTATGTCGAAAATGTGAAACTATTCCCTACAGCCCCCTGGTAGGGTTACTACTGTTCTTACTGATCACAAAAGTTGCTGCATAAATGTGTATTTAGTAAGCCTCCTCTACTGGCAGCTGCTGGTAAACCTACTGTAATTAGTTCATTCTATGACAATGCACATAGGATTCAAAGCTTGATCTAAAAAAAATGCAGTAGTGGAGACAAGCCCAAGTATGCAATATCACCCAGAATACTGTGTAGCCAGCCAATCCGCAGGTAGCCATCCCCCTGTGATGTCACAGCTAGGCTGAGCCCTATAAAACCCTGATCCCGCACAATTGCTGCCATTGTGCTGTGAGCTGAGCACAGGGAGAGACGTGACAAGATGCTCATGCACTAGGGACTGTGTTGCTCCAATCTGTTAAAAGAGACTGCGGGACAATATTGGAGAAGGAGAGTACAGACTGCAGGGAGAGTGCAAGGACAGTGGAGGGGGAGAGTAGGAGACTGCTGCTACTATTTATCCCCATGTACATAACTGTGCAGTGCACCAAGATACGGCAGTATCAAATTTTTCAAAACTTTGCTCATCTCTACCTCAAATGCATTTTGCTCTTAGTCTGTGCCAGATTATCTAAGCAGTCATTGCAACCCAGGAATATAGAGAGGTTACAATCTGACAGCACAGTGATTTTCTGCAAAGTTACTGTTCCCAAAGAAAATAATGAAGCAAAAACCGTGACAGTTTTTGTAGCATACTTAGTATAAAATATCATTATTTTGTCTTTTTTTTTATTTGACACTTTATCCTCCTCAAAAGGTCATAGAAGACCTTCACAAATAGCCTGATTTGACCTATAGGTTTATAAACTGTACAACTGCTCATCTTCACACTCATTTAGTAGGAAAGAAATACCCCAAATATGATGAAGTACAATTGTAGTGTACAATTATCTCTCAAAGTAAGTTAAATATCTTAGAGCTGAAAACTAAACATAAACTTTAATAAATCTTCAAATAAAAATTAATGATAATCTGCTATAAGAGCAATACAATGATAATCCTTAGAAACGTCATTACCCCTATGACAGCCGTCTTGCACATCCTGTGTAGAGATGTCCTGAACTATTTGCCGGCGAACAGTTCCCGGAGAACATCGCTTGTTCGCGTTCGCCGCGGCGGGCGAACATATGCGATGTTTGGTCTGCCCCCCAACGTCATCATTGAGCAAACTTTGACCCTGTACCTCACAGTCATCAGACACATTCCAGCCAATCAGCAGCATACCCTCCCTCCCAGACCCTCGCACCTCCTATCAAAAAGCAAGGACAGCATCCATCTTAGATTCATTCGGAAGCTGCAGTGTTAGTGAGAGCAGGGAGAGTGCTGCTGCTGCTGAATTAATAGGGAAATCGTTAGCTAGGCCAGTGTTCTGTGTCCACTCCAGTCCTCAAAGACTCATCTGATCTGCTGTAAGGGCAGCGTCCTGACAGCACCCCAAAAAGCTCTTTTTAGGGCTAGTACATCAGTCTGCTTTTTTTTTCTCTGTAATATAATTTCAGTTGCCTGCCAGCGTGTGTCAGGCCCACAGTGTGTACTGTGCCCACTACTGCCAGTGCCCAGTGTCACCACTCATATCTGGTGTCACAGTAGCTTGCATTTAAAACAGTAAAACTATTTTTTCACTGTAATATAATTGCAGTTGCCTGCCAGCGTGTGTTTCAGGTCCACAGCGTGTACTGTGCCCACTACTGCCAGTGCCCACCACTCATATCTGGTGTCACAGTAGCTTGCATTTAAAACAGTAAAACAATTTTTTCACTGTAATATAATTGCAGTTGCCTGCCAGCGTGTGTGTCAGGCCTACAGCGTGTACTGTGCCCACTACTCATATCTGGTGTCACAGTAGCTTGCATTTAAAACAGTAAAAAAAATAATTCACTGTAATATAATTGCAGTTGCCTGCCAGCGTGTGTGTCAGGCCCACAGCGTGTACTGTGCCCACTACTCATATCTGGTGTCACAGTAGCTTGCATTTAAAACAGTAAAATAATTTTTTCACTGTAATATAATTGCAGTTGCCTGCCAGCGTGTGTGTCAGGCGCACAGCGTGTACTGTGCCCACCACTCATATCTGGTGTCACAGTAGCTTGCATTTTAAACTGTAAAACAATTTTTTCACTGTAATATAATTGCAGTTGCCTGCCAGTGTGTGTGTCAGGCCCACAGCGTGTACTGTGCCCACCACTCATATCTGGTGTCACAGTAGCTTGCATTTAAAACAGTAAAAAAAAAATCACTGTAATATAATTGCAGTTGCCTGCCAGCGTGTGTGTCAGGCCCACAGCGTGTACTGTGCCCACTACTGCCAGTGCCCACCACTCATATCTGGTGTCATAGTAGCTTGCACGCATAGTACCACTAATTGAAAAAAAAATGACAGGCAGAGGCAGGCCACCCCGCAGGGGCCGTCGTGGTCGTGGTGCTGTGATTTTCTTTGGCCCTAGAATAATGCCCAGTGTTCAGAGGCCACGTACCATGAACTTGAAAAGTTCTGAGGACATAGTTGACTGGCTAACACAGGCCACCCAATCTTCTACAGCTTCCACTCGGAACCTTGACGCACCATCCTCCTCCAGCTCAGCTTCGGGCACCTCTCAAGTTACCACTCGCCCACCTGCCGCCACCACCAACATTAGCACCACAGCTGCTTCACTTGGTCTGTCAGAGGAGTTATTTACACATCAATTGGAAGAAATGAGTGATGCGCAACCATTATTGCCAGAGGATGTAGATAACAGGGATATGTCTCAGTCAGGCAACATTACACACATGGACGTACGGTGTGATGATGATGATGTTGTACCCGCTGCTGCTTCCTTTGCTGAGTTGTCAGATACAAGTGAAGCGGTTGATGATGACGATGTGTCCGTGGCTGTCACGTGAGTGCCCGCTCAAAGAGAAGAAGAACAGGGGTAAAGTTCAGATGGGGAGACAGAGAGGAGCAGTAGACGAGTTGGAAGCAGGGGGAGGTCATCGCAAGGAGCTAGTGGCACAGTCAGACAGCATGTATCGGCACCCGGGGTCAGCCAGACTGCACGCCAATCTGCGCATGCTGTTGCCACCACCAGAATGCCGTCATTGCAAAGCTTAGCAGTGTGGCATTTTTTTTGTGCGGCAGTTTCTTTTGGCACAGGTTGCGATGCCATTTGCAACCTGTGCCAAAAGAAACTGAGTCGTGGGAAGTCCAACACCCACCTAGGTACAACTGCTTTGCGAAGGCACATGATCTCACATCACAAATGCCTATGGGATCAACACATGATGAGTACAAGCAGCACACAAACTCAAAGCCACCATCCTCCTCCTGGTCCAGCATCTTCAGCCATGTCAACCACTGCTGTCCTCCTCAACCATCCGCCACTCCGCCTCTCACCTTCAGCGCAGCTCTGCTGTATAATAATCCCTCACAGCCTTATATAATTGGCAATTTGGATCCAGCATGGTCAAAATAGGTGGCCCAAGATCTGTGGATGCACAAGGACACACTAAAGAGTCGATACCAAACAAATCTATAGAGAAGTTTATAAAGAAAGCCGCTCAAGTACATGTGGCTAAAGATTCCAAGATGGCGCCCGGAACGCCAAGAGCGGCACGGAGCGCTTTGAAATCAGCAGCTTCTGAGAAGGTAAGGGAGGTCTCCCCTGGGGCCGATACCCTACCCATCTCCAGACCGTTCCCGAAGGACGCTCTGATTGAAGCCCTTGAATCCCTCAGAACAGATCTTGCCTCCATTAAGGAGGACATGCGTCACATTGGGAGGAGGGTGGAAGTTTTAGAAGACACGCAGTCGGCGATAATTTCGCATCAGAACGCGACATCCTCCACTCTGTCCCAGCATCAGAAACATCTAAACTCCCTGTATACACTCCTGGAAGACCAGGAGAACAGGGGAAGACGCAATAACTTGCGATTTAGAGGCATCCTTGAAACCGGTACTGACGACATACATGAAGCTGTGATGAACATCTGCCTACAGCTACTAGGCCCAGATTCCTCCCATGAAATTATCATAGAGAGGGCACTACGTCCCAAGCCTCAACCTACAGAGCCACCAAGGGACGTGATCTGTAAATTTCTTCACTATCCTTTTAAGGACGCAATACTATATAATGCTCGGAATACACAGCAATTGAGCGTGGATGATAGCCCTATTTCAATCTTTCAAGATTTAGCCCAAACCACTTTAAAGAAAAGGAGGGCTTTGAAACCACTAACTGAATGGCTTTGCAACAATAAAGTTATGTATAAGTGGCTATTTCCTTTTGGATTATCCCTTCTCTTTAACGGTCAGAGAGTTTACATCTCCTCATTTCAAGACCTAACCAAAGCATTTGATGTCTTGCAAATTAACCATCTCAACATTGAAAATTGGGACATTATCCAAGGAAATCTATCATCATCCAACCTTCCTTCAATTGTCCCATCGTCCTGCCAAGACTCAAAGATCAAGAAGAGGTCGCAATTCCTCCACGCCAAGACGCCTTCCTCTTACAGAAGATTGAGAGACTCCTTGCTTACAGTGTTTGGGATCATCTTCATCCTATATAATAGTGCCATCAGTGCACATTTCCACTAAGTTTTCCTATTAGGGACAATACGTCTCTGGTTTAATGTTTAACCTTTGTTTTATTAACATTATGCTTTACCTTCCACCTATTCTTGTACCTAGCAGACATCCAATCTCTAGATTCCAATGAGGGTGATACACTATGTCACAACATGTTGTGTACTACATCCCCCCTTTTCTACCATTGGAGCGTAATTGCTTATTTTTTGTTCTATTTTCTCTGTTATTATGACAGGTATTCTCAATTATCTAGGATACACTCCCGAAGAAGAGGGGGGCGTCTCTGGAACCCTGATGCTCTGCCAAGGGAGGCTAAGTACCTTTATCTTACACTCACACAGGAATTTCAAAGCCTAGCACGGTTAGACATCCCATTGATAGATGGCTGACTTGTGTATTGCTTCTTTTAATGTTAAGGGATTCCACGCCCCAGCCAAACGTGGCCAAATATTTACACATATGAAAAAATAAAAAATGTTCAGTCCTGATGCTTCAGGAGACACATTTTAAATTTAATAAATATCCTAACCTCTCCCGGTCTCTATTCCCACATTGCTTTTATCGTGACTCCAATTCGGCAGCATCTAGAGGCGCGAGCATCGGGTTCCGGAGAGGCCTTCCTTTCACATATGTTTCACACATTCAAGACGTGGAGGGTAGATATATCCTACTAAAGGGAACTATTGACAACCAATTATACACCTTTGCTAATATATACGCTCCCAATGTTAATCAGGTGTCATGGTTGGTGGAAGTGCTCTCTCTATTGGAGACATACAAGGAGGGTGTGGTAGTATGTGGAGGAGATCTAAATACTGCATTTGATCCCTTACTAGATTCAACATCCAAGAAGTCCGCAATTTCTTCTAAGGCCCTTAATCATCTTAAGAGAAAACTACATCACAGTGCCATACTTGATGTCTGGCGCCTTCTCAATCCCTCCACACAGGACTACACCTTCTTTTCGTCTCCCCACCAATCATACCATAGATTGGATTATATATTTGTGTCCAAAGAACATTTAGGCCTATGTACCCAGGCATACATAGGCAATATGACCCTCTCAGACCATGCGCCTGTGTTCATTACTATTCTTGCTCCTTCACTAGAACCCCAGGCATTTAGATGGAGACTAAATGAACAACTTATATCCACTGAAGAAAACTTAAAAGGTGCACGAACATTATTAGAATATTTTTTTTCCCTTAATTCCCTTCCTGAAACCTCTCCACATATATTGTGAGATGCCCATAAGGCATACATGAGGGGCCAATTTATTAGCATGGGGGCCAAAATTAAAAAAAGAGAGGAAAAAAAGGGTAGACAATCTTCTATCCCATATCCAGCGTTTAGAAACCTTACATAAAAAATCTTTATTGAAGTCACATCTTGCAGAGCTTACTGAACTGAGATCAAAGTTGAAAAACATCCTCAACACGACCTCAGCGAAGTATTATCTCCATGCGCAATTCAAATATTATGCGCATGGGGATAAGGCTTCTAAATTCATGATGCAACGTATGAAACAAAGGAAAACCCACAATTATATACATCAAAACTCCGGACAAAGGAGATGTATTTACCACCCCTGAAATAGCTAAACAGTTTCAAAACTTTTCTTACTCTCTATACAATATAAAAGATGCTGAGATAGAGACTAATGACCCCTCTCCTCCACCCCCAGAAAAATCAGTTGCAGCCTTTCTTAACTCACTATCTTTACCAACATTATCTGACACTCAAGCTCAGATTCTCCAAGCCCCCTTCACATTAGATGAGGTCATGACAGCAATTAAACAACTACCAAATGGGAAAAGCCCGGGACCAGACGGCTATCCTGCTATATATTACCGTACCTTGCGAAATACACTGGGTCCATTTTTACTTTCAATTTATAACAGCTCCCTGTCTGGTGTCCCACTTTCCACGGATATGACTAGAGCACATATCACGCTTATCCCAAAACAGGGGAAGGATAGTTCCATGTGTGCTAATTACCGCCCTATATCCTTATTAAATTTGGATTTAAAAATACTAGTCAAAATGTTAGCGACTCACCTTTCCAGCTTTCTCCCATCCCTAATCAAAGGAGACCAAGTAGGTTTTGTCCGTGGTAGGGAGGGCAGAGATAACACTGCCAAGGTCTTGAACGCAATATACTATGCCAAGAGGTCTAGTCGCCCTCTGGTCCTCCTTAGCACGGACGCAGAAAAAGCTTTTGATAGGGTTAGCTGGGGGTATATGAGAGAAGTTCTTCTGGCCTTTAATTTTCCCGACCCGTATATTAAAGCTATTCTATCATTATATACCCATGCATTAGCCTCTATTAACATAAATGACACCTTATCCCCGTCCTTTATTATCCGTAATGGCACCAGACAGGGATGCCCCCTGTCCCCACAAATTTTTGTGTTAGTTATGGAAACACGCTACAGTCACTCAGGAGAGAGAAAGGGATTGAGGGCATTAAAATTGGTCAACATGAACATAAAGTAGCTGCATTCGCTGAAGATCTCCTTATATTGAATACTAACCCAGTTAAAGCCCTTCCCCTGATATACAAAATACTAGAACAGTTTAGTCTCCATTCTAACTTTAAGATTAACATGAGCAAGTCTCATATCCTTAGCATAGATCTCCCATCTCCACTTAGGAATCTATTAAAGGCCAGTTCTCCCTTTAATTGGGATACTCCCTACATCACCTATCTTGGAGTTAAGATTGGACCAGACCCTACTTCACTCTTTCACCTGAATTATTCTCCCCTCTTAAAGTCAATAACGGACCAATTATCGGTGTTAAAGAACCCCTCGCTTTCGTGGTTTGGCAGAAAAAATATGGTCACCTCCCTTGTCCTACCCAGACTGACTTACCTGCAACAGGTTTTACCTATTCCAATCCCAAAGACATACTATGTCAAAATTAAACGTGAAATCAATACATTTGTCTGGGATGGGAAGAGGGCTCGACTGGCCCGCTCTGTTCTTTGTAGACCAAAGGTTAAAGGAGGGATAGGATTACCGGATCCTGAGCTTTATGGGAAAGCTGTCTTATTATCAAGGGTAGTTGACTGGCTTACAAGCCCTACAAAGAAACCTTGGGTCTTCATGGAGCAGAGTGATCTTCGCTCGAGCTCCTCAGGTCTCATGGTGGGAATGGAAAAGTTCCTTGCCCAGGATAAACCTCTTAATCCAGTCATCACAATATGCTGTACTCCTTCCATCACCTCTAATTCAGATAAGAGACATCATGGCACATGCCTCTTCTGATTTAAGGGATTGTTTACCTTATTCAATTAAGAACTCCACAGTCCCGGTTCTCTCCCTATATGGCGAAAAGGGTACAGTGTTAAGCAACAGAGAAATCTTGCATATTTTCCCAAACTGTAAACCCTTTCCTCCCCTACTATCCTTTTTACGCTCCTTTATTACTAAAAATATCCCTATGAAAGCTCTCTTACGTCCCCTAACATGATTTGAAAGCCTATTAGTGGACCATTCCAGACATGCCAAACTGATTTTCCAACTCTATAAAAAACGAAATACACCGATGACTCTGGTCAAACCGGCTTTAATAGGTCTATGGGGAAAAGATTTGGGTACTGCTTTTTCTCAAGACGAGATCTCACAACTCTTTTTGCTATCTCATAGGTCATCCAGATGTGTCCGAACCCAGGAAAAATGTTATAAGATCTTAACTCGTTGGTATAGGTCCAAGATCACAGATCACCTGTAGGTACAGTTTGAATGGGTCGGACACATGTTGGAGATGTAAGGAACAAAGAGGATCCTTTTACCATATCTGGTGGTCCTCTTATACAGAAGTGGTGGGTTGAGATCTTCAACATGGCCAACAAAATATGTAAATTAGTAATTCCAGTATCTCCCCAACTGGCCTTATTGGGTTCCAATCCTTCCACCTCTAAAGGGACTCCCACTCGGCTTTTCCATTGTATGTTGGGTGCAGCCCGCCTCCTTATCCCAAAATTCTGGCTATCTTCTGATGTCCCTTCCATATCTCAATGGATAGAGAAATTGGATCAGATATACAGATTTGAGGAGATCTCGGCTTGGGAGAATCGTAGGTTTAACTCCTTCAGATCTAGCTGGAATGTCTGGATTACATATAGAAACTTTACCTAAATGCCCTATCACAAAGGCCTTGTCCCTGAAGGCCTCTGCCCTTTAAGGTTATAAGGCAAAAAATTCAACCTTAATATGGTAACTGTGTGAAAAATGAATAAAGGATAACTATTTAGTGTAAGGATTAATATCTTTAAGTATCCTATCATTGTAATGAAATATTACTGTCTAATATCTGTCATACCAACTGTTATTATTATAACATATGCTTCATATGTATGTTTTTCATTTTCTCAAATAAAAAAATAAATTAAAAAAAAGTATGCTTTACACAGCGTATAAGGGTGATGTCACAGCACAACGGGAATCTAAGAGGGGAAGAGGTGAAAGTAATCCTCCTCCTACCACGACCACGCCGGCAAGGACAGGACGCTTTACAGACGTGTTGTTGATGGAGGACATGCAGAGCTTTTTAAGTCCTACGCATCGCCACAGCCCTTCGGGGTCCACTCTCAGAGAACGACTCGACCGACAGGTAGAAGACTACCTCGCCTTAACTGCAGATATCGACACTCTGAGGAGCGATAAACCCCTTGACTACTGGGTGTGCAGGCTTGACCTGTGGCCTAAGCTATCCCAATTTGCGATAGAACTTCTTGCCCCGCTTCAAGTGTCCTGTCAGAAAGGACCTTCAGCGCAGCAGGAGGTATTGTCACTGAAAAGAGAAGTCACCTAGGTCAAAAAAGTCTAGATTACCTCACCTTTATTAAGATGAATGAGGCATGGATCCCGAAGGGACTGACAGTGAGGGATGCATTTGACTAAAAAAGGCCTGATGAGATGCATTGGGCTAAAAATGGTCCACACGCTGCTGTATTTAATCTCTGCATGCCGGATGACTTGCGTGACTTCTCCGCCACCAACTAGGGTTCAAGCCGCAATGTTTTAGTGCACTTTCTGCCTGGAAAACATCAATTTTTCAATTTGTGTACATGCCTAATTTTTCTGGCCTCTGGTGCTGCACTGTGGCTGCAAAAAAAAAAAAGAAAAAGAAAAAGGCACATACATGTGTCAATTCCCCTTCGTGATTGTTACCTTGTTGTGGTGAAGGGGTTATGTATCACAATGAAGCGATCACCTCTATGAGTGTGTTGGCAATGTTGGCACACCCCAGATGATAAGGTCGTTGCTTCATTGTGAACAGACCAAAAGCGATCGGCTAGATAATTTTGCATAGAAAAAACATGAATTTTCTTTGTGATCATCTAAGGTGATCATTAAAGCTTACTAGGCCAACAAAGGGCCCACACTGCAGAATCATTGTTTTCTGGGTCACTTAACTGTCACTGAACTACCTCAGCATGACCATAGGCTTTGAAAAACCGCCATCGCCTGCAATCTCCCAAACGTGCGCACGAGCACAGTCATTACTACACCAAGATTGACGCATAGAGGAATAAAATTTATGTCATGAGTGTTAACTATTGACAACTCTTTGCGGTTGTCTAAAATCAATTAGATACACGTCCCCTGATAGGGGACGTAACAGGGATTAAACTGATAGAAATAGTACTATTTAACACATCACTCGTATAGGGTGGTACAGTACATTGCACGGCGCACGCGCCGTGCCCCAAATTGGAAGTAAGAGGACCGACCAACCATCTTTTTCCATCTCCCGGTTTCTAAAATCTATTCCATACACTGGCCCCTGATAGGGGACGTAACAGGGATTAAACTGATAGGAATAGTACTACTTAACATACCACTCATATAGGGTGGCACAGTACATTGCACGGCGCACGCGCAGTGCCCCAAATTGAAAGTAAGAGGACCGACCAACCATCTTTTTCCATCTCCCGATTCCTAAAATCTATTCCATACACCGGCCCCTAATAGGGGACGTGACAGGGATTAAACTGATAGGAATAGTACTACTTAACACACCACTCATATAGGGTGGCACAGTACATTGCACGGCGCACGCGCAGTGCCCCAAATTGGAAGTAAGAGGACCGTCCAACCATCTTTTTCCATCTCCCGGTTCCTAAAATCTATTCCATACACCGGCCCTTGATAGGGGACGTAACAGGAATTAAACTGATAGGAATAGTACTACTTAACACACCACTCATATAGGGTGGCACAGTACATTGCACGGCGCACACGCAGTGCCCCAAATTGGAAGTAAGAGGACCGACCAACCATCTTTTTCCATCTCCCAGTTCCTAAAATCTATTCCATACACCGGTCCCTGATAGGGGACAAAACAGAGATTAAACTGGTAAGAACAGATTTTTTTAATTTTAAAAGAAAAGGACAGCCTCTGCGGAGCTGGGTATTTTTTTGCCGCGTTACTGAACGCTCATGCACAATGGCTGTAGGCTCATGTGTCCTTTTGCGGAGGTGACAAGCCTGGTCAGTCAAACCCAAGGCAACATCATCGACCTCATCCCATATGCATTTTTTCTGGAGCGTGCCCTGCGAAGAGTGCTGGATCAGGCCGCAGATGAGCATGAAGAGGAAGAGTTGTGGTCACCATCACCACCAGAAGCAGCCTTGTCGTCGTCGATTGCTGGACCTGCAGAGAGAGGAGTCTGAAGAAGAGGAGGAGAGGAGGAAGGTGGCTTTGAGGAGGTGGAAGACCAACCACAGCAGGCGTCCCAGGAGGCTTGTTGTCACCTTTCGGGGACCCTTGGTGTTGTACGTGGCTGGGTGGAGGAAGAGACTTTCAATGACGTCAGTGAGGACAAGGAACGGGACATGGCTAGCTTTGTATCCAACCTTGTGCAAATTGGGATTTTGCGGTTGTGCAAATGGACTGTTTGCGGTGCGTTAAACGGGAAGTTTGGTCTGTCAGAGTTTGGTCTGTCACTGTGAAGCGGGCGTAACCCTTACACTACCTGATCAATACAACATCATACCTGATCGTATACACACACTGGATGTTTTAAAGCACATTATTCCAAACAATTTAGGAATGTTAGGTGATTTATGCCCTTTATGGATTAAAACCCGACTCTGCGGCAACTACGTAATTTTCCATGGGAGTTTTGCCATGGATCCCCCTCCGGCATGCCCCAGTCCACGTGTTAGTCCCTTTGAAACAACTTTTCCATCACTATTGTGGCCAGAAAGAGTCCCTGTGGGTTTTAAAATTTGCCTGCCTGTTGAATTCTATGGCGGTTCGCCTGGTTCGCCCGTTCGCGAACATTTGCGGAAATTCGCGTTTGCCGTTCACGAACGGAAAATTTTATGTTCGCGACATCTCTACTGATGGGTGGTGCTACACGTGATCCAGCTTTTATAGAGGCTGGGTCACATGATGCACCAGCCAATCATAGTCATGCCATTACTAGGCATGGCTGTGATGGCTTCTAAGTGCCCACAGCTTAAAAGCTTGTTGATTGGCTGCCCTGCCGCCTTTTAACAAGCTTTATTAAATGCCCAAACACCGAACTCTAGCCTTTATAGTTTGGGTTCACTCAACACTAGTTGCCTGCAAATGGATGAGGTGAGTATGTTTTTTTTTTTTTTTTTTTATTGATTACCACAAAGCGAGAGGAAATTGGCCTTCACGGGGGATCAAATTTTTACTGAAATTCGGATCAAATTCCACTTCAGATACTTCAATTCGCTCAACACTACTGATGATGTTACCATGCCCGGCAGCGCAGTGACATCGTGACATCACACGTCAAGATTTCTCATAGTTTCTTCAATCAAGATGGCCACAACGGTCTCTCCTCGAGCAAAGGGATGAGGTATGTATTTTTTTTTTGTTCGCCATTTCAGGAAAAATAGATTTGTTTCCACAAAGCGCGAGAAAATTCAATTTCACAGCAAATTTTACCTGAAATTCAGATCAAAGTCAATTTGTTTGGCTTTGATTCGATCAACACTCTATTCATATAACCATTTGATCAATACAAAATATGCTTCATTTTTGGATCATGCTACGAATCAATGTAATATAAAGGGTTGTGTTAGTAGCACGGTGCAGGCAATTCTTTAAGAGTGAGCAGAAAGGCCATGTTTAACGATACCAATAAAGTTTATTTTACAATAGCTTGTCATATCTTGCTTACTCATACACTTCAAATGATACGATAAATTTACTGAAAAAGTAAGCTTGACAAGCAGCATGCTTCGTATCTTAAACCTTACAATCAAATAGTTGGGGATTTATTAAAGAAGAATACAAAACTGAATTTTGTCACAAATTGCAGATGAAAGTGGAGTTGATGGTATGTACCAAATTTATTGTGTTTTCAAACAGTTTTTAACTTTAAAGGGGTTGTCTCACTCCGGCAAATGGGATTTATCATGTAGAGAAAGTTAATATAAGCTCCACTCCATTAAAGCTATTTTTTGGGTATGTTGATCTAAGAAATGTAACTTGATCGTGAGGCATAACTTGTACTTTCTGGCCACAGTGTAATATCTGTGATTGTGCTCCCCCACAGCCTTGTGGCTATGCAATACCATTTTCTTATGTGGCAGTCTTGCTGCTGGATCATCTAAGGCACCAGGGCCTAGAAGCAACCATTACCTCTATAGCATACAATGCTATGCCCCTGGTTTTAGCTTTCCTTTCCATGGAAGAAATGCTACCATAAAGCCTCACTAAATGTATAACTTACAACCAACAACTGTTCACTGAATGCATCTCAATGGCTTTTAGTGAACCAAATGCTTAAAGTCTCAAACATTAACTATCTGACCCTCATGGATAGTCACGGAATAGGATATATAGGATTTATTTTCATTGCTCCTCAAACCTTTCCTAAGGTTCTTTGGTCATCAGAATCATGGTAGTGAAATAGGCTGACCTGGACATACAGTACAGACCAAAAGTTTGGACACACCTTCTCATTCAAAGAGTTTTCTTTATTTTCATGACTATGAAAATTGTAGATTCACACTGAAGGCATCAAAACTATGAATTAACACATGTGCAATTATATACATAACAAACAAGTGTGAAACAACTGAAAATATGTCATATTCTAGGTTCTTCAAAGTAGCCACCTTTTGCTTTGATTACTGCTTTGCACACTCTTGGCATTCTCTTGATGAGCTTCAAGAGGTAGTCCCCTGAAATGGTTTTCACTTCACAGGTGTGCCCTGTCAGGTTTAATAAGTGGGATTTCTTGCCTTATAAATGGGGTTGGGACCATCAGTTGCGTTGAGGAGAAGTCAGGTGGATACACAGCTTATAGTCCTACTGAATAGACTGTTAGAATTTGTATTATGGCAAGAAAAAAGCAGCTAAGTAAAGAAAAACGAGTGGCCATCATTACTTTAAGAAATGAAGGTCAGTCAGTCAGCCGAAAAATTGGGAAAACTTTGAAAGTAAGGGCTATTTGACCATGAAGGAGAGTGATGGGGTGCTGCGCCAGATGACCTGGCCTCCACAGTCACCGGACCTGAACCCAATCGAGATGGTTTGGGGTGAGCTGGACCGCAGAGTGAAGGCAAAAGGGCCAACAAGTGCTAAGCATCTCTGGGAACTCCTTCAAGACTGTTGGAAGACCATTTCAGGGGACTACCTCTTGAAGCTCATCAAGAGAATGCCAAGAGTGTTCAAAGCAGTAATCAAAGCAAAAGGTGGCTACTTTGAAGAACCTAGAATATGACATATTTTCAGTTATTTCACACTTGTTTGTTATGTATATAATTCCACATGTGTTAATTCATAGTTTTGATGCCTTCATAGTCATTAAAATAAAGAAAACTCTTTGAATGAGAAGGTGTGTCCAAACTTTTGGTGTGTACTGTATGTGCAGGTCAGCAGAAGCTAGCAGTCTTGGTCCCATGCTCATCTGTGGCTTTATTTCTGAGAAAACTTATTTTGTAATATATGCAAATGAGTCTCTTGGAGAAATTGCTGTTGTTGCTTGAGGCTACGTTCTCCCTCCTTGAACTTTGATTGACAGGGCCAGGCAATGTAAACGTCATCACACCTGGCACTGACTTCTCCTAGTCTCATGCCTTTGCCATGTCCTTCAATACCCACCACAGGTGTAGTACAGAGGATAACTGCCCGCAAACCTCTTTCCTGTACTGCACCTGTGCTGGATACTTAAGGGCATGGCACTGCTAGCTTCTACTGACCTATGCACATGTCACAGGTGAGCCAATTTCACTACAATGATTCTGGTAACAAAATCCCTTTCATGGAGGTCTTGATATGACTTTTATGAAGGAAGTTACAATATACAATTTCCTGTGCAATGAATAGACCACAGACTGTGCTCAGCAAAAGCTTAGTTTAGCACAATCAATTGCTTTGCCATATTGATATACATGCCAGCTCTAGATAAATAGGGTTAAATTTCCCATGCAACAGATAGATTTCAGCTGGTCAATGAGAATGCTGATGGAGGCATCAGTTGCTAAAAATGAATTATACTGAAGCTGGTCATTTTGCGTTGAAGCAGAAAATTGCTGTTGAACAAAGCATATTATTAAGAGAGAAATAACAGGAGAACAAAACCCTTGTGAGGATCACTTTAATTAATCATTTTGCGAAGATCTATAAAATAGCAGTGATTAAGCCGTAAAAATACCCAGCAGGATTTTCCACTATCTAGATATATAGCACAAGAGGAGCAATACAGATTTCGTGTGGATGAGCTGGAGAATTGTTAACATGATATTGGTAAGTAGAACCTCTACTGACAATATATAGGCAGTTCTCTTAATGGGGAACATACTACTTGGCACTTTGTAATGCTCCAGCAGATAGAATAACTTTTTTTACACTACATCAGCAGTCCAGAAGCAATTTAACTGTCAGGTACAGATGTAAGAAACATTATTGTGTCTACTGATGTCTAATATTGTGCAAAAGGACATGTTAGCATAGAAGTGAACTCTGGTGTTTTAAACTGCCCAGAGCTGTACAGTTTTAAATGAATCCATTAGTTTGGAAATAGGTAACTCAAAGATAACAGGAATATATGGGAAAATGCTGGTCCTGGGAGAAACAGTGTGTTCAGGGTTTGAAAAGAACATATTTTACATGAAAGGGCTTTTATGAGTGACATCCATCCAGACTCAGTCTTAGGATCCAGGGGCAGACCCTAGGTATTCACAGAAGCACTTGTTTAGAATTGCTGTGGTATATACCACCACTCGGCAATGGCAGCCACATAGTCTTGGCGTTAACCTCTTACCTCTTATACCTTGAAGAAAATGTCAAAAGTGTGCATCACATTTCCGCACCGTAAAGTACATTTTCATGTATGCACTGTCCCAATACATTTTGTGGGTACAACTGCCAAGGGTTAATGTATTTCCACTCATTTAATCCTGCATACACCCTAACACAGTTCATATACCCCAAAAACACACTGGAATGCCTAAAATGTTATAAATGATTTTGGAACATACAAACCAAAAACTTATTAAAGTTTTAATCGATCAGGGGCAGGGGCCTGACTGTTACTGATAGTTGAGCCCCTGCTGAGATCCGTTATGTTTATCATTTTTCCATCCTTCTGACAGATCAGAAGAAGGGTAAAATAAATGGTGATGTCAACAAGGCCAAACAGGGACACTAGTGGCCCCATCACAGAATGGGGAGTGTGGCTACCACATGAGGAGTGAATACTTAAAAATCTGTAGTATCAGACCGAAATTACACCTCAGTTAAGGATTAACGGATAATGTTGAGCGGACACCTGGATGTTCGGGTTCGATGGGTTCGGCCGAACTTCACAAAAAAGTTTGAGTTCGGGACCCGAACTTGACCCCTAACCCGAAACCCCATTAAAGTCAATGGGGACCCGAACTTTGGAAATCTAAAATGGCTGTAAAAAAGTAATGGAAATGGCTAGAGGGCTGAAAATGGCCGCAAAATGGGCATGACAAGTGCTCTGCAAACAAATGTGGATAGGGAAATGACTTAAAATAACATAAAATACATAAAAATAAAAAATAATAATCTTTATCTAGGAGGAGGAGGTCCATATGGAGTAGGAGGTTTAGGAGGCGGTGGATGTGGCGGTGTAGGTGGAAGCGGTGGTGGAGGAGGTAGCCAACACAGTTTTTTAGTTATGTTTTTTATTTTATTTCATTTTTATTTATTTTTTTGTTTAAATTTGGGTAGATCCCAAAACATTGGGAAATATAACCTGTGATAACCTCCTCCAGCTGTGCTAAACAAACGTTCAGACAATACACTGGCTGCAGGGCAGGCCAGCATCTCCAAGGCATAAAGGGCAAGCTCAGGCCATGTGCCCAATTTGGAGACCCAGAGGTTGAAGGGGGCAGACCCATCAGTCAGTACGTGTAGGCATGTGAACACTAATTGCTCAACCATGTCGCTCGTCCCTGTGACGTCCACGATCCAATTGGATATCTTCTCTATCAACTTTTGATGTTCTTTTCTGCGCCTGCCATGGTGATCACGGGTATCGGGGAATCAGGGTTCCAGGCTGGAGAGGTAGCCTGAGAAAGGGATACCACATCCAAGGGAGGTCAATGGATGAAATTAAATGTGATCAAGTGGAAATGTGGGACAAATTATTAAAAGAAGAATCCCGCGGAAATTACCCATTATACTGATTATTACTGATTCGGGGAGGTAGTGACAATAAATAACAACAATACAGGACTCTTAAGATGCCCTGTTATTTGAATGATTAATAAAAAATTACAGGGAATGTCACTGGGGTATTTTGGATTTGGAAACGTTAGACAGGAGAGGACCTGCTGCCCCTTTGTTGACTCTAGATAACTTCTGCCTGATTGCACGTCCCCGTGACGTCCACGATCCAATTGGATATCTTCTCTATCAACTTACGATGTTCTTTTTTGAGCCTACCATGTTGATCACGATTAGCGGCGAATCAGGGATCCACGCCGGAGAGGGAGCGTGAAAAAGGGATTAGGGATACCACACCCAAGGGAGAACAATGGCTGCAATGTGATCGAGCTGAAATATGGGACAAGTTCTTAAATTGGAAGGATCGAATGAAAGGAGGAGGCGCGCGTCAATTAAAGACTAATTTTAGAAATTTAAGTCCCTGTCACCTATGCAGAGCAGGGGTTTCTATACGGCAAAATTGGTAAAATGTCACCTGACAATGTAACAGACGATTTTTTGAAATTTAGGTTCCTGTCACCTATGCAGAGCAGGGGTTTGTTCACTGCAAAAATGGTAAAATGTCACCCAAGAATGTAACAGACGCTTTTGCACCCTGTTCCCTCTTTTGCTGTGCTGGTGCCTCTGTGTGACCACCGCCTCTTCTTCCGAACTAGACAGGTCACTCGCATGATCTTGATTTCATGTGGGGTCTAGTATCTCATCATCCACCACATCATCTTTCACCCACTCTTTACCCCTGCCCTCCTTGTCGGTCTGCAGACTTCAGAAAGCCGCAGCAGTTGGCACCTATGTTTTGTCATCATCAGAGATGTGCTGCGGTGGTCTTCCAATGTCCCTCATCCTGAAACATAAGTGGTTGGGCATCAGTGCACTCGATCTCTTCCACTTTTGGTGCAGGGCTATGTGGATGGCCCATGGAAACCCTGCCAGCAGAGTCATCAAAAAGCATAACAGGCTGCTGCGTGACTTGGGGCTCAAACTGCTTGCCTGATTTGCAAGGGGTGAGTTGAAAGACAGAAGCCATGGGCTGTAGGTGCCAACTCTGATCTTTCAGCACAGGACTGTGTGGGAGACAATGCGAAGGAACTGTAAGCACTGTCAGCTCCCCAATCTACTATAGTCTGTACTTGTTCTGGCCTCACCATTCGTACTGTCCTAAATGCAGTGTAGACCGCAAATGTACTTTCTAGCACAAAAAATGAGGATTTGTCACCCAACAATGTAAAAGATGAATTAGAAATGTGTTTCCTAGTCCACTAGGTAGAGCAGGGGTATATTACAGCCAAAAAGTGGTGAATGTCACCCAATTATGTAACAGACAAATTAGTGAAATGTATTTCTCTGTCCATTAGGTAGAGCAGGGGTATATCACAGCCAAGAATTGGTGAATTTCACCCGACAATGTAACAGACAAATTAGTGAAATGTATTTCCCTGTCTACTAGGTAGAGCAGGGGTATATCACAGCCAAAAATTTGGGATATGTAACCCAACAATGTATCAGACAAATTTGTCAATGTATCAGACAAATTAGTCAAATGACTTAAAATAAAATAAAATACGTAAAAATGTAAAATAATAATCTTGATCTATGAGGTGGAGGTCCATATGGAGTAGGAGGATGAGGAGGCGGTGGACGTAGCGGTGTAGGTGGAAGCGGCGGTGAAGGATGAGGAGCTAGCCAACACTGGATTTTGGTTTTAATTTTTTTTCATTTTATTTTTATTATTTTTATTAGGGTACACCCCAAAAGAGTGTGAAATATAAAAAATACAACAATGAGCAATTGCACTGGAGTATAACAATGGCTGGGTAAGGCCTGTATACATGTCTATTCTGCACAAGGTATGGACAAGTCCTGTGGGATCCATGCCTGGTTCATTTTAACGTGAGCTTGTCCACATTGGCTGTGGACAGGCAGTTAAACACACGTTCAGATAATACACTGGCTGCAGGGCAGGCCAGCACCTCCAAGGCATAAAGGGCAAGCTCAGGCCATGTGCCCAATTCGGAGACCCAGAAGTTGAAACGGGCAGACCCATCATTCAGTACGTGTAGGCATGTGCGCACATACTGCTCCACCATGTTGCTGAAATGCTGCCTCCTGCTAAGACATTACATATCAGCTGGTGGTGCTGGTTGTTGTGGCGTGCTGACAAAGCTTTTCCACATTTTAGCCATGCTAACCCTGCCTTCTGAGGTGCTGGTGGTGCCCCAGCAGCATTGGCGACCTATTCCGCCTCCTCTTCCTTCGCCTTGTGCTTCCACTGTGCCCTCGCTGTCAGGTGGGAATGCCACCAGCAGCGCGTCTACAAGCGTGCGCTTGTACTCGCGCATCTTACGATCATGCTCCAGTGACGGAATTAAGGATGGTACATTGTCCTTGTAACGGGGATCCAGCAGCGTGGCCACCCAGTAATCAGCACAAGTTAGAATGTGACCAACTCGGCAGTCGTTGCAGAGACACTGCAGCATGTAATCGCTCATGTGTGCCAGGCTGCCCAGAGACAACAACAAGCTGTCCTCTGTGGGAGGTGTATCGTCTGTGTCCTCTGTATCCCTCCAGCCACGCACCAGTGATGGCCATGAGCTGGTTTGGGTGCCACCCTGCTGTGAACATGGTTCCTCCTCCTCCATCTCCTCCTCCTCATCCTCTACCTCGTCATTCTCCAGAACTGTGCCCTGGCTGGATAATTGTGTACCTGGCATATGTGGGTGCAGGAACCCACCCTTGGTGCCTCTTGTGAATGACTGGCCTGAAACCCTTGTAAATGATCCCTCTTCCTCCTCCTGTGACACATCCTCTTCCATTATCGCCTGAAGTGTTCTTTCAAGGAGGCATAGAAGTAGGATAGTAAGGCTAAGAATGGTAGCAGGAGGAGCGAGAGACCTTTCTTTGCTTTTGAGGTGTCTACTCCACTGCAGATCGTGCTTTGCACTTAGATGCCTGGTCATGCAGGTTGTGCTCAGGTTGAGAACGTTTATACGTCGCTTCAGGCTCTAATTGCACAGCGTGCAAACCACTCGTGTCTTGTCGTCAGCACACTGTCTGAAGAACTGCCAGGCCAGGGAACTTTTTAGAGCTGGCTTTCGTGTGCTCGGTCCGTTGCTTCGGTGGGCAGTAGCAGTTGTACTGTCTAGGGGACGTCCGCTTCGCTTTTGCACCCTACTCCCTCTTCTGCTGTGCTGGTGGCTCTGTGTGACCACCACCTCTTCCTCCGAACTGCACAGGTCGCTCACATGACCTTGATTCCATGTGGGGTTGAGGATCTCATCGTCCTCCACATCATCTTCCACCCAGAATTCACCCCTGCCCTCCTTGTCGTCTGCACACTGCAGAAAGCCCCAGCAGTTGGCACCTGTGTTTCGTCATCACCCGAGACGTGCTGCAGTGGTCCTCCCATGTACTCATTCTAAAACATAAGTGGTTGGGCATCGGTGCACTCAATCTCTTCCACTTCTGGGGCAGGGCTATGTTGATAACCCTGGGAAACCCTGCTAGCAGAGTCATCAAAAAGCACATCAGACTGCTCCATGACTTGGGGATCAGACTGCTTGGCTGATTTGCAAGGGGGTGAGATGAAGGACTGATAGACATGGGCTGCAGGTGCCAACTCTGATCTTTCAGCAGGAGACTGGGTAGGAGACAATGTGAAGGAACTTGAGGCACTGTCAGCCACCCAATCTACTATCGCCTGTACTTGTTCTTGCCTCACCATTCGTAGAGCCACATTCGGCCCTACCAAAAAACACTGAAGGTTCTGTCGCCTACTCGCACCTGAGAAAGATGTTTCACTGCGTGTAGCTGGCACAGATTGACCATGTCCTCTCCCTTCAACAGGAGCTCCACCAGCAGCACCACGACTGGGGCCACGTCCCTTATTTGACGATCTCCTCATATTTCTTAAATTTAGGATCCTGCCCAAAATGGGTGGTTTTTAATAGCTGAATAAAACAACAGTATCTAAAGGGTGTATCTCACAATGTCAGATGCAGCAAAGGCTGCAAAATTAAGTTTTTTGCCCAAAATATGTGTTTTTTTAATAGCAGAATAGCACAGCAGTGTCTAAAGCGTGTATCTCACACTAACAGATGCAGAGAAGGCCGCAAATTAAGTATTTTGCTCAAAAAGAGTGTTTTGTGAATAACAGAATATGACAGCAGTATAAAACGCTTGAATTTCACATGTACATATGCAGACAAGGCCTCAAATTAAGTATTTTGCCCAAAATGAGTGTTTTTTTTATACCACAATAGCACAGCAGTGTCTAAAGCGTGTATCTCATACGTACAGATGCAGACAAGGGAACATATTAAGTATTTTGCCTAAAAAGGGTGTTTTTTGAATAACAGAATATGACAGCAGTGCAGACAAGGCCGCAAATTAAGTATTTTGCCCAAAACGGGTGTTTTTTAATATTAGGATAGCACAGCAGTATCTAAAGCGTGTATCTCACAGTGGCAGATGCAGACAAGGCTGCAAATTAAGTATTTTGCCTAAATGTGTGTTTTTTGCCCAAAACGGGTGTTTTTTAATATTAGGATAGCACAGCAGTATCTAAAGCGTGTATCTCACAGTGACAGATGCAGACAAGGCTGCAAATTAAGTATTTTGCCTAAATGTGTGTTTTTTGAATATCAGAATATGATAGCAGTATATAACGCTTGAATGTCACACGTACAGATGCAGCAAGGGTTGTAAAATTTTGTATTTTGCCCAAAAAGGATGTTTTTTAAACCCTGAAAATTATAGCTGTATTTCTAGCTTAAATTGCACACTGACTAATGCGGCAGATCCCCAGATGGAGGGTATTGCAAAAAATGGGTGTTTTTTAAAACCCAGAAAACTATTGAAGTATTTCAAGCTTGTTTTTAACAATCACAGATGCAGACAAGGCTGCAATATTAAGTACTTTGCCCAAAAAGGGTATTTTTTTTAATAACAGAATATGACAGCAGTATATAACGGTTGAATTTCACACGTACAGATGCAGCAAGGGCTGTAAAATTTAGTATTTTGCCCAAAAAGGATGTTTTTTAAAACCCTGAAAATTATAGCTGTATTTCTAGCTTAAATTGCACACTGACTAATGCGGCAGATCCGCAGATGGAGGGTATTGCAAAAAATGGGTGTTTTTTTAAAACCCAGAAAACTATTGAAGTATTTCAAGCTTGTTTTTAACAATCACAGATGCAGACAAGGCTGCAATATTAAGTACTTTGCGTAGCGGTATGACGTAGCAGTGTAGCTACGTGGGCGTACCGCGCGTCCGCATGAGGACCGCCCCTCCATCCACCTGCCTCAGCCCGGCGTCTCGGCGTCCTCTCCTGCTCGCCTGCTCTAGTGCGGTATACACTGGTGCTTGACCGGAGCTGTCGGCACCCTCTATGATACTAAGCAGCGGTTAAAGCAAGGCTACGGAGCTAATAGAAGTTTTATTATGGATTGAGCCGAGCGACGCCAGGCACCCACATGGAGCCTGATAGCTAATACCCGTACCCACAACCTGCACAGCGCATTAAAACCTGGTCCTGGAAGTGTCCGATGACCGGCTACACCGGGGAATGCTGAGACCGCACCTGAGACCACATACCCGAGAGTTCAACTGCGACTGTACACCCCCCCCCTCCCGGCCAGCTGGCTGAAGATTGGTGAACCCCCTTTCTTTTGGCCTTTGGTATTACTCATTGCGGAAGGAGGGTTGATGATCGGCTGACCAGCTGTGGGCGCAGGTCGCTATATCTCGTGTTATACTGTTGGGGTTTCACCCTGGGTGTGTTCCGCTGAGATGGCCCCGTGGAGATGCCCTTTGATACTCCTGAAGAAGCTGCAGGCTGAAAAATGAGGGGTTTGATGATTTAGTCTGATGGTACGGTGAGCCGGCGTGTTGTGCCCCCCTCCCCAACCCTGCTGTTCCCCTTCTGTATTGGCGTATGGCAACGGAGCATCAATCTATCACTCGGATGGAAGATTAGCGGTGTCCCCATATCTTTGGGGTTCTAATTGGCCCATTGTGTTCTACACCTTTTTATTAAGTGAATGGTGAGATTAACACCTCGTGGAACATTAAGACCCCACCGCCCAGGTAGGAGGGTTGAAGATTGGCGGGACAAATCTGCTTGCATATTGTATTGACACTCTAAGGGTGGACATAACTCACCGAATCCCGTTAGGCACAGCATTAGGTGTATGCGGGGAGTGGCGAGAGGTACACCCATTCCACCACCGCCTTCACCTGTACATATTTCCGTGGCGCAATATCCATCGTGGGTGGTGCAATATCAGTCTTGCGACACCACTGTGCGATACCACTGCGTTGTTTACGCGGTTACTGGACAGAGTATCGGTCCTCATCGGTTATGGGACATTGTGATATTTCTATGTCTGTTTCTCATTTTTTTGTTTCTCTCTTTTTGTTTTTTTTTCTCTCCTCCCGTTGTAATTTCACCTTATGTGTCTGTGGCTGTGGGTTTATTGTCTGGTAGGAGGGTGGCGCAGGTTGGTGCAGGTACAACCCCCTCCTGATTGGTCAGGAGATACCAATACTTGGTTTCAAGATATACTTCAGTGTGTAAATAACCCGCCGCAGTAAATTTACCAGCCAGAATACAATATTTACTAAAACAAATAGTTAATACATGAGTATTGACCCGACTTTAGCCCGTTTTAAGCAGGTAATATAACTCTGGTGCGATATTGTTACTTTGGCCGCTCTGGGACGGTTTTATCTCCCCTCACTCCTCTCCTGCTGTTAATATACGGCTTGCCACTCCAGGCTAAATCACTGCTAAAAATGCCTCCTAAATACAACAGGAGATCTGTGGGTACGGGATCCCCTAAGGCGGGCGAGGGTAACAGTCCACAGGCTAGGATGGATAAATATCTGAAATCACCCCCACCCAAACATAGAGCGGGGTAGAGAATTCCAGAGCCGGCGGAGGCGCAGGGAGACTTAACGACACCGGTTGAACAATATACTAGACCTGATATGGGTAGATTTGACATCATAGATAATAAGTTGGCAGATATATTGATGGTAGTTCATACAACTAACCAATTAGTTACAGACATCTCCACCACAGTAAAGACATTACAGGCAGAGTTAATGCTGATTAGAGATGATATGAATAAAATTAGGGCCAGTATTAAGTATGTAGAAACCGGTTTATTGGAGGTTCAAACAGTCCAGAGACAGATGACCTCAAAAATAGATGATTTGGATAGGGAAAACAAACAGAGCAATGCGAGATTAACAGATATGGAGGATAGAGCATGTCGGAACAACTTGAGAATGGTGGGCTTCCCTGAGGGTGTAGAGGGGGAAAACCCCGTGGAGTTTATACAAAGATGGTTGATCGATATATTGGGAGCTCGAGGGGATGTCCCCCTGCTCTGTGTAGAGAGAGCACATAGAATTCCTTTTAAAAAGCCTCCACCGGGTGGCCCCCCTCGATCCTTCTTGATTAGAATACTATCCTCGAGTGATAGAGATTGGGTGCTCCGACGCAAGAGGGAACTAAAGGAGATTGCTCTTAATGGGCATCCAATACAAATATACCCTGATTTTTCTAGGGACACCCAAAACAAGCGCAGGGAATACTTTGACATAAAAAAAAGATTACGAGATGCCAACATCAAATACTCCATGTTATATCCCGCCAAACTAAGAGTGGTTTACAGGGATAGGGTACTGTTCTTCCAGTCACCCAGTGAAGCTTTGGAATGGCTGGACACTGTTGGAGAACAGACAACATGACGCAGGTAGATGGGGTGGGGAGATGTCAGGTCGCCGGGGACGGCGGGATGGTGGGGGCGGCCCATGGACGGATGGGCGAAATGTAAGAGGTTGACAGGATGCTTCGCATCAGTGAACCAGTTTGGGGGATAGGGGGTGGTGGGGTGGGGTTGGCTTGGGGGGGTGGGAGTGGGGTGGGCGGGCTTTCGGATGTGATATTTAAGAAAACAATAAAGACCAATTCTAATCTAAAAAAAAAAAAAAAGGACTTTGCCCAAAAAGGGTGTTTTTTTAATAACAGAATATGAGAGCAGTATATAACGGTTGAATTTCACACATACAGATGCAGCAAGGACTGTAAAATTTAGTATTTTGCCCAAAAAGGGTGTTTTATAACCCCTTAAGGACTCGGCTCTATTTCACCTTCTGGACTTGGCCATTTTTTGCAAATCTGACCAGTGTAACTTTAAGTGCTGATAACTTTAAAACACTTTAACTTATCAAGGCCATTCTGAGATTCGAATTTTTTCGTCACATATTGTACTTCATGACACAGCTAAAATGAAGTAAAAAAAAAATCATTTTTATTCATAAAAAAATACCAAATTTACCAAAAATTTGTAAAAAAATTGCAAATTTCCAAGATTAAATTTCTCTACTTCTATAATACATAGTAATACCTCCAAAAATAGTTATTACTTTACATTCCCCATATGTCTACTTCATGTTTGGATCATTTTAGGAAGGATATTTTATTTTTTGGGGATGTTACAAGGCTTAGAAGTTTAGAAGCAAATCTTGAAATTTTTCTGAAATTTTCAAAAACAATTTTTAGGGACTAGTTCAGGTCTGAAGTCACTTTGGAGGGCTTACATAATAGAAACCACCGAAAAATGACCCCATTCTATAAACTACACCCCTCAAGGTATTCAAAACTGATTTTAAAAAACTTTGGTAACCCTTTAGGTGTTCCGCAAGAATTAATGGAAAATAGAGATACAATTTAAAAATTTCACTTTTTTGGCAGATTTTCCATTTTAATAATTTTTTTACAGTTACAAAGCAAGGGTTAACAGCCAAACTAAACTCAATATTTATGACCCTGATTCTGTAGTTTACAGAAACACCCCATATGTGGTCGTAAACCGCTGTACGGGCACACGGCAGGGCGCAGAAGGAAAGGAATGCCATACGGTTTTTGAAAGGCAGGTTTTGCTGGACTGTTTTTTTTGACACCATGTCCCATTTGAAGCCCCCCTGATGCACCCCTAGAGTAGAAACTCCAAAAATGTGGCCCCATTTTAGAAACTACAGGATAGGGTGGCAGTATTTTTGGTACTAGTTTAGGGTACATATGATTTTTGGTTGCTCTATATTACACTTTTTGTGAGGCAAGGTAGCAAGAAATAGCTGTTTTGGCACCGTTTTTATTTTTTGTTATTTACAACATTCATCTGACAGGTTAGATCATGTAATATTTTTATAGACCAGGTTGTCACGGATGCTGCGATACCTAATATATATACTTTTTTTTTTATTTATGTAAGTTTTACACAATGATTTCTTTTTTGAAGCAAAAAAAATCATGTTTTAGGGTTTCCATAGTCTGAGAGCCATAATTTTTTCAGTTTTTGAGCGATTATATTGGGTAAGGTATGGTTTTTGCGGGATGAGATGACGGTTTTATTGGCACTATTTTGGGGTGCGTGTGACTTTTTGATCGCTTACTATTACACTTTTTGAGATGTAAGGTGACAAAAAAAAAAACGCTTTTTTTACACCATTTTTATTTTTTTACGGTATTCACCTGAGGGGTTAGTTCATGTGATATTTTTATAGAGCAAGTTATTACGGACGCTGCGATACCTAATATGTATACTTTCTTTTTATTTATGTAAGTTTTACACAATGATTTCTTTTTTGAAGCAAAAAAAATCATGTTTTAGTGTTTCCATAATCTGAGAGCCATAATTTTTTAAGTTTTTGGGAGATTATCTAAATTAGGGTCTCATTTTTTGAAGGATGAGATGACGGTTTGATTGGAACTATTTTGGGGTGCATATGACTTTTTGATCGCTTGCTATTACACTTTTTGTGATGTAAGGTGACAAAAAAATTGTTTATTTAGCACAGTTTTTATTTTTTATTTTTTACGGTGTTCATCTGAGGGGTTAGGTCATGTGATATGTTTATAGAGCCGGTCTATACGGACACAGTGATACCTAATATGTATAAACATTTTTCCCCCTATTTTTTATTAAAAAATTTTTTTTACTTTATTTGGGGAAAATGACGTTTTTGTTTATTTTTACTTGAAACTTTAAATTTTTTTGTAGGAAAACTTTATTTTTCTACTTTTTTTGACTTAATTTTTTGTCCCACTTTGGGACTTGAACTTTTGGGGGTCTAATCCCCTTTACAATGCATTCCAATACTTCTGTATTGGAATGCATTGGCTGTATGAGTAATACTGTGTGTATTACTCATACAGCTTCCGGCCTGTGAGATCCAGGGGGCTAGATCTCACAGGCTCGTCACCGGAAGGCAGCGCGATGCCTTCCTTAGACATCGCGCTGCCTTCCATGCCATCGGGTCCCCCCTACAGCCGCATGGGGACCCGATGGCACCGCCGCCCGCCGCTGCCGCACAAGGTAAAAGCCGCAAACCGCAGGTCTGAACTGACCTGCGGTTTGCGGAGATCGCCGACCCTCCCCCGGCGTTGTGACAGGATGCACGCTGAATGATTTCAGCGGACATCCTGTTCCGATTAACCCCGCCGCGCCGCAATCGCGTTTTAAAGTTAGGACTCGGGAAACAGGGCGTACTGGTACGTTCTAAGTCCCTAAGGGGTTAAAACCCAGAAAATTATAGCTGTATTTCTAGCTTAAATTGCACACTGACTAATGCAGGAGAGGCCCTAGATGGAGGGTATTGCCAAAAATGGGTGTTTTTTTAAAACCTAGAAAATTATTGAAGTATTTCAATCTTGTTTTTAAACAATCACAGATGCAGCAGAGGCAGCAGTATTAAGTACTTTGCCAAAATGGGTGTTTTATTACTAATAGAATATGACAGCAGTATATAACGCATGCATTTCACACTGACAGATACGACAAGGGCTGTAAAATTTAGTATTTTGCCCAAAAAGGGTGTTTTTTAAAACCCAGACAATTATAGCTGTATTTCTAGCTTAAATTGCACACTGACTAATCCTGCAAAGACACCAGATGTAGGATATTGCCAAAAATGGGTGTTTTTTTTAAACCCAGATTATTATTGCAGTATTTCAAGCTTGGATTTGAATTTCACAAAAGCACATATGCTGTGCTGGTGCACTGAGCTTGCATAAAATGGCCGCCGCCGCCCACCTAACTAACAGACGGATAAAAGTTATTTTTCTCTGTCACTGGGCTCAGGGCAGGGTAAAAAGATTGTGCACTGCACCCACACAACTAAATCTAGGTAGATCGCTGAGCTAACATGCACTTCTGATTAAAGATTCTTTCCTATTCTCTCCCTCACAGCAGCATCCTATCCCCACACTAGTAACAGCAAAGGGACAGGCAGCGCTACGTGACTCCAGCTTATATAGAGGCTGGGTCACATGCTGCACTGGCCAATCACAGCCATGTCATTAGTAGGCATGGCTGTGATGGCTTCTAAGGGCACAGAGTTAAACGCTTGTTGATTGGCTGCTCTTCAGCCTTTCAAAAAGTGCCATAAAATAGCCTAACACCAAGCCCGAACCCAAACTTTTACTGAACAGTTCGGGTTTGCTCAACCCTAGTCATGATTCCTCCCTGATTAAGTTGCTTGTGAGCCAATGACTCATTGGCCCACAAGCAAGAAGCAAGGAGGAAACATATGTTCAAATGGAAAAAATGACGAATATTCGATATAACGAATATATGGCACTATGTTCAAAATATTCGTGAATTCTCGAAGTGGCGATATTCAAAATAAAAATTTGCTTTTCGAATATTCGTGCTCAACACTAATTGCCGCGTCCGTAATGATCTGCTCTATAAAAATATAACTTGACCTAACCCCTCAGGTGATCGGTGAACTGTGCAAAAATTAACAATTTTTTGGTCACCTTGTCCCAAAAAGTGTAATAATGAATAGGGTTGAGCAAACCCGAACTGTAAATTGGATTCGTACCGAACTTTAGGATTTTTGGACCCCGGACCCGAACCCGAACATTTCTGTAAAAGTTCGGGTTCCGTGTTCAGCGATTTGTTGGCGCTTTTTGAAAGGCTGAAGAGCAGCCAATCAACAAGAGTTTAACTCTGTGCCCTTAGAAGCCATCACAGCCATGCCTACTAATGGCATGGCTGTGATTGGCCAATGCAGCATGTGACCCAGCCTCTATATAAGCTGGAGTCACGTAGCGCTGCACGTCACTCTGCTGTGCTTAGTGTAGGGATAGGATGCTGCTGCTGTGAGGAAGAGAATAGGAAAGAAACTTTAATCAGAACTGCAATTGAACTCAGCGATCTACATACAGGTGAAACTCGAAAAATTTGAATATCGTGCAAAATTCCATTTAATGCAGTAATGCAAATTAAAAGGAATTGCATTAATGCAGCTTAAAATTAAAATTTTGTGAAAAGGTTCAATATTCTAGGCTCAAAGTGTCACACTCTAGTCAGCTAATTAATCCATACCCCCTGGGCAAAGGGTACCTCAAAACTGGGACTTTGGGGTTTCATAAGCTGTAAGCCATAATCATCATACAAATTATAACAAATAAAGGCTTGAAATATCTTGCTTTGCATGTAATAATTCTATCTCATATGTTAGTTTCACCTTTTAATTGCTGAAATAAATGAACTTTGCACGATATTCTAATTTTTCGAGTTTCACCTGTACATTTAGTTGTACAGGTGAAACTCGAAAAATTAGAATATCGTGCAAAGTTCATTTATTTCAGCATCCTTTTTACCCTGCCCTGAGCCCAGTGACAGAGAAAAAATAACTTTTATCTGTCTGTTAGTTAGGTGGGCGGCGGCGGCCATTTTTTGCAAGCTCAGTGCACCAGCACTGCATATGTGCTTTTGTGACATTGAAATCCAAGCTTGAAATAATGCAATAATAATCTGGGCTTAAAAAAAACACAAATTTTTGGCAATATCCTACATCTGGTGCCTTTGCAGCATTAGTCAGTGTGCAACTTAAGCTAGAAATACAGCAATAATTTTCTGGGTTTTAAAAAACACCCTTTTTGGGCAAAATACTAAATTTTACAGCCCTTGCTGCATCTGTCATTGTGAAATTCAAGCGTTATATACTGCTGTCATATTCTATTAGTTAAAAAAAATGCATTTTTAGCAAAGTACTTAAAGGGATTCTGTCACCAGGTTTTGCCCTATAGAGATACAGACATGCACGGCTAGATCGCCGCTAGCATGTCCGCAATATATCTGTCCTATAGGGCTGTGCGGTTTTAATTTCTTTAAAAAAGGATTTTATAGATATGTAAATGAGTCTTGAATGTGTCCAAAGGGCTGTGCCCGCCTGTGAAGGAGCCCAGCACCGCCTATGTCCTCCGAATCTCCTCCTTTCATCAACGATAGATAGCCGTAATCTCGCGATGTGCAAGATCGCGCATGCGCAGTGCTGGTATAGTGTTCCTTGCATCGCGAGATTAGGGCTTTCGTTGATGAAAGGAGGAGATTCGGAGGACATGGGCTCCTTCACAGCTGGGCGTGGCTGGGCACGGCTGGGCACAAGTAAGGTTAGTACAGCCCCTTGGACACATTCAAGACTCATTTACATATCTATAAAATCCTTTTTTAAAGAAATTAAAACCACACAGCCCTATAGGACAGATATATTGCGGACATGCTAGAGGCGATCTAGCCGTGCATGTCCGTATCTCGATAGGCCAAAACCTGGTGACAGAATCCCTTTAATATTGCAGTCTTTGCTGCATCTGTTATTGTTAAAACAAGCTTGAAATACTTCAATAATTTTCTGGCTTTGAAATAACACAAATTTTTGGCAATATCCTCCATCTGGGGCCTCTGCCGCATTAGTCAGTGTGCAATTTAAGCTAGAAATACAGCTATAATTTTCTGGGTTTTAAAAAACACTCATTTAGGGCAAAATACTTAATTTGCGGCCTTGTCTGCATCTGTCAGTGTGGGATACAAGCTATAGATGCTGCTGTGCTATTCTGGTATTAGAAAAACACCCATTTTGGGCAAAATACTTAATTTGTAGCCTTGTCTGCATCTGTATGTGTGAATTTCAAGCGTTATATACTGCTGTCATTTTCTGGTATTAAAAAAAAACACACATTTAGGGCAAAAATCTTAATTTTGCAGCCTTGTCTGCATCTGTACGTGTGATATACACCCTTTAGATACTGTTGTTCTATTCTGCTATTTAAAAAAAACACCCATTTAGGTCAAAAAACTTAATTTTGCAGACTTTGCTGCATATGTCATTGTGAGATACACGCGTAAGATACTGATGATCTATTCTGTTATTAAAAAAACACCCTTTTTGGGCAAGATCCTAAATTTGAGAAATTTGAGGAGAGCGTCAAATAAGGACGTGGCCCTGTTCGTGGTGCTGCTGATGGAGCTCCTGTTGCAGGGACAGGACGTGGTCGATCTGTGCGAGCTACACGCACATGTGAAACATCTTTCTCAGGTGTGAGTAGGCGACAGAACCTTCAGCGGTATTTGGTCGGGCCTAATGTGGCTCTATCAATGGTGAGGCCAGAACAAGTACAGGCAATAGTAGATTGGGTTGCTAACAGTGCCTCCAGTTCCTTCACATTGTCTCCTGCTGAAAGATCAGAGTTGGCACCTGCAGCCGATGTCCATCAGTCTTTCACCTCACCTCCTGGCAAATCAGCCAAGCAGTCTGAGCCCCAAGTCATGCAACAGTCTCTTCTACTGAAAAAGGAGGGAAGGGGTGAAGACTGGGTGGAAGATGATGTGGAGGACGATGAGGTCCTCGACCCCACATGGAATCAAGGTCATGCGAGTGACCTGTATAATTCGGAGTAAGAGGCGGTGGTCTCAGAGAGCCACCAGCACAGCAGAAGAGAGAGCAGGGTGCAAAAGCGGAGCGCCCCTCTCGTAGACAGTATGCCTGCTACTGCCCACCTCAGCAAGGGACTGAGCACACCAAAGCCAGCTCCAAGGAGTTCCCTTGCATGGCAGTTCTTCAGACAATGTGCTGATGACAAGACACAAGTGGTTTGAACGCTGTGCAATCAGAGCCTAAAGCGAGGCATAAACGTTCTCAACCTGAGCACAACCTGCATGACCACACATCTAAGATCAAAGCACGAGCTGCAGTGGAGTAGACACCTCAAAAACCAATAAAGGTCTCTGGCTCCTCCTGCTTCCTCTTCTGCTGCAGTCTTGCCTCTCATCACCTCTGGAGTGACAGTGCCACATGCCACCCCGCAAAAAGAGGATCTACCAGCAACACCAGCATCTGGGTCACGAAGCATCTCCACAATGTCCCATGGAAGCGTTCAGCTCTCCATCTCCCAAACACTGGAGGGAAAGAGGAAGTAGCCCCTACTCACCCGGGATCGCTGGCCCTGAATGCCAGCATTTCAAAATGACTGGCCCTTTAAATGCTGTCATTCCGTCTGGTGGAGACAAAGAGTTTTAAAAGCCTTATGGCGGTGGTTGCCCCACAGTACGTCGTGCCAAGCCGCCACTACTTTTCCAGGCATGCCATACCTTCTCTGCACAACCAAGTGGGGGACAAAATCAGGAGTGCATTGCGCAACGCTATCTGTGGCAAGGTGCATCTCACTACGGATACATGGACCAGTAAGCACGGTCAGGGACGTTATATCTCCCTAACAGCACACTGTGTAATTGCAGTGGCGGCTGGGCCTGAGGCGGATAGCAGTTTGACGCATGTCCTTCCACCACCGAGGATTGCAGGGCACTTCAGTTTGCCTCCTGTTGCTTCCTCCTCCTAGTCCGTTTCCTCATCCTCTACCGGCTCCTCATCCAGTCAGCGTAACACCTTCACCACCAACTTCAGCACAGCCAGGGGTAAATGACAGCAGGCAGTTTTAAAACGTATCTGTTTGGGGGACAAACCCCACACCGATCAGGAGCTGAGGACGGGCCTTGAACAACAGACCGATGAGTGGTTGGTGCTTTCGGCGTTCTCACCCTGCTGCTGCTCGCCTGTCAGCGCTGCATCGTAACTTCGGCCTTCCCGCTCACCACCTCATATGCGACGTGCCCACAATGTGGAAATCCACCTTGCACATGCTGGCCAGACTGTGCGATCAGCAGCAGGTGATAGTGGAGTTTCAGCTGCAGCAAGCACAATGAGTCGCTCTGCGGAACAGCACCACTTCACCGCCAATGACTGGACGTCCATGCGAGACCTGTGTTCCTTGTTGCGCTGTTTCGAGTACTCCACCAACATGGCCAGTGTCAATAATCCCATTCTCAGCGTTACTATCCCACTTCTATGTCTCTTTGAAAAACGCTGCTGGCGATGATGGAAGAGGATGTGGCACAGGAGGAGGAGGAAGCGGGATCATTTCATAGGGTTTCCGTACAGTTTTTCACAAGTGGCTCCGAGGGTGGGTTCCTGCACCCATAAAAGCCAGATACACAATTGTCCAGCAAGGGCACAGTTCTTGGGGATGACGAGGTGGAGGATGAGGAGGAGGAGATGGAGGACGAGGAACCATGTTCACAGCAGGGTGGCACCCAGACCAGCTCATGGCCATCACTGGTGCGTGGATGGGGGATACAGAGGACACAGACGATACACTTCCCACATAGGACAGCTTGTCGTTGCCTCTGGGCAGCCTGGCACACATGAACGATTACATGCTGCAGTGTCTCTGCAATGACCGCCGAGTTTCCCACATTCTAACTTGTGCTGATTACTGGGTGGCCACGCTGCTGGATCTCCGTTACAAGGACAACGTACCGTCCTTAATTCCCTCACTGGAGCGTGATCGTAAGATGCGCGAGTACAAGCGCGCGCTGGTAGACGTGCTGCTGGTGGCATTCCCACCTGACAGCAGGGGCACAGTGGAAGCACAAGGCGAAGGCAGAGGAGGAGGAAGAGATCGCCAACACAGCTGGGGCACAGCCAGGACCTCAGAAGGCAGGGTTAACATGGCTGAAATGTGGAAAAGCTTAGTCAGCACGCCACAACAACCAGCACCACCAGCTGATATTGTACATCTTAGCAGGAGGCAGCATTTCAGCAACATGGTGGAGCAGTATGTTTGCACACGCCGACACGTACTGAGTGACAGGTCTGCCCCCTTCAACTTCTGGGTCTCCAAATTGGGCACATGGCCTGAGCTTGCCCTTTACGCCTTGGTGGTGCTGGCTTGCCCTTCAGCCAGTGTATTATCTGAACGTATGCTTAGCACGGCAGGGGGCGTCATTACAGACAAGCGCAGCCGCCTGTCCACAGTCAATGTGGACAAGCTCACGTTCATTAAAATGAACTAGGCATGGATCCCACAGGACTTGTCCGTACCTTTTGCAGAATAGACATGTATACCGGCCTTAATCAGCTACTGTTATACTACAGCGCAATTGCTCATTCTTGTATTTTGGATATTTTACACTCTTTTCGAGTGTACCCTAATTAAAAATTAAAATCAAAATCCAGTGTTGGCTACCTCGTCCTTCTCCACCGCTGTTTCCACCTACATTGCTACGTCCACCGCCTCCTCAGAATCCTACTCCATATGGACCTCCACCTCATGAATCAAGTTTTTTTTTTTTTGGACGTATTTTATTTTATGTAATTTTACAAATTTGTCTGTTAAATGTTTGGGTGAAATTCACCAATTTTTGGGTGTGATATACCACTGCTCTACCTAGTAGACAGGTAAAAAAAAAACACAAATTTTTCTGTTATATTTTCGGTTGAAATTGAATTTTTTTTGGGTGTGATATACCACTGCTATACCTAGTAGACAGGTAAAAAAAAACAACACAAATTTGTCTGTTACATTTTTGGGTGAAATTCACCAATTTTTGGGTGTGATATATCACTGCTATACCTAGTAGACAGGTGAAAAAAAATTCTATAATTTGTCTTACATTTTCAGGTGAAATTCAAAATTTTTTGGCTGTGATAGACCCCTGCTCTACCTAGTAGACAGGTTAATAAATTTCACAAATTGTTCTGTTACATTCTTGTGTTGACATTTTACAATTTTTGCCGTGAATAAACCCCTGCTCTGCATAGGTGACAGGGACCGAAATTTTTAAAAATAATCTGTTCCATTGGTGGGTGACATTAACCCATTTCTGGCAATGAAAAACCCCTGCTCTGCATAGGTGACAGGGACTTAAATTTCTAAAATGCATCTTTAATTGGCCCTTTCATTCGATCTTTCTGCTTTAATATTTTTCCATATTTCTGCTCCATCCCATTGCAGCCATTGACCTCCCTTGGATGAGGTCTCCCTTTCTCACGCTCCCTCTCCGGTGTGGAACCCTGATTCGCCGATAACCGTGATCAACATGGTAGGCGCAGAAAAGAACATCAAAAGCTGATAGAGAAGATATCCAAATGGATCGTGGACGTCACAGGGTCATGCGATCAGGCAGAAGTTATCTAGAGTCAACAAAGCGGCAGCAGGGTCTCTCCTAGCTAACGTTTCCAAATCCCAAACACCCTAGTGACATTCCCTATAATTTTTTTTAATCATTCCAATAACAGGGCATCTTAAGAGTCCTGTATTGTTATTTATCATCACTACCTCCCCGAGTCGGTAGTGGACAATTGCCGCACACCCTCCTTAACTTGGAAGCTTATGCTTCAATACTTTCTCCCACATTTCCGCTCGATTACATTTAATTTCATCCATTGACCTCCCTTGGATGTAGTATCCCTTTCTCAGGCTCCCTCTCCGGCCTGGAACCCTGATTCCCCGCCACCCGTGATCACCATGGTAGGCGTATAAAAAAGAAAATCGAAAGTTGACATGGTGGAGCAGTATGTATGCACACACCTACACGTACTGACTGATGGGTCTGCCCCCTGCAACTTCTGGATCTCCAAATTGGGCATATGGCCTGAGCTTGCCCCTTACGCCTTGGAGGTGCTGGCCTGCCCTGCAGCCAGTGTATTGTCTGAACGTGTGTTTAGCACGACTGGAGGGGGTTATCACAGGTTATATTTCCCAATGTTTAGGGGTGTACCCTAATTTAAAAAAAAATAAAATAAAACCAAAAAGCAGCGTATGCTACCTCCTCCTTCTTCACCGCCGCTTCCACCTACACCGCCACATCAACCGCCTACTCAACCTCCTACTCCATATGGACCTCGTCCTCCTAGATCAAGATTATTATTTTTTATTTTTACGTATTTTATGTTATTTAAAATCATTTCCCTATCCACATTTGTTTGCAGAGCACTTGCTATGCTCTTAACCACATTTTGATGCCATTTTCAGCCCTTTAGCCCTTTCCATTACATTTTTACAGCCATTTTAGTGCTCAAAAGTTTGGGTCCCCATTGACTTCAATGGGGTCCGGGTTTGGGGTCAAGTTCGGGTACCGAACTCGAACTTTTTTGTGAAGTTCGGCCGAACCCGTCGAACCCGCTCAAATCTAATAATTAATAATCAAAAAATCATGTGTACTCAAAAATGGTCACAATAAAACTGGCACCTTATCCCCTAGTTTTCAAAATGCGGTCACTTCTTGGGAGTTTCTACTGTAAGGGTGCATCAGGGGGACTTCAAATGGGACATGGCATCTAAAAACCAGTCCAGCAAAATCTGCCTTCCAAAAACCATATGGGGTTCCTTTTCTGTTGCACCTGCCGTGTGCCCTTACATCAGTTTATGGCCACAAGTGATTTTTTTTGGGCTGTTAACCCTTGATGTATTAAAGAAAAAAATGGATTAAAATGGAAAATCTGCTAAAAAAAAGTGAAATTTAAAACTTTCATCTCTATTTTGCTTTAATTCTTGTGGAACACCTAAAGGGTTAACCAAGTTTATAAAATCAGTTTTGAGTAACTTGAGGGGTGTAGTTTCTAGAATGGGGTCATTTATGAGAGCTTTCTACTATGTAAGCCCCACAAAGTGACTTCAGACTTGAAATGGTCCTTGAAAAGTGGGTTTTGGATTTTTTATTAAAAAATTCAAGATTTGCTTCTAAACTTCTATTCCTTCTAACGTCCTAAAAAAATAAAAAGACATATGGGGAATATTAAGTAATAAATATTTTATGAGATATCACTATCTGTTTTAAAAGCAGAGAAATAGAAATTTAAAAAAATATTAATTTTTCATAAATAATGGTAAAATATATTGACTAAAATTTATGACTATCATGAAGTACAATGTGTCACGAGAAAACAATCTCACAATGGCTTGGATAAGTAAAAGTGTTCCAAAGTTATCACCACATAAATTGACACATGTAAGATTTGCAAAAAATTACCTGGGCAGAAGGGCGAAAACTGGCCCGGGGTAGAAATGGTTAAACATCATCTATCACTTCTCTGCCCAAGCCTCCAATCTATCCAGACCCCTCTGTAGTAGTATACTGTCCTCTCCAGTGTTAATTACTTTACACAGTTTAGTGTCATCTGCGAAAATTGATATTTTACTGCACAAGCCTTCTACAAGATCATTAATAAATATATTGAAGAGAATAGGGCCCATTACTGACCCCTGTGGTACCCCACTAGTGACAGTGAACCAATCTAATTATTAACCACCCTCTGTTTTCTATCACTGAGCCAGTTACTAACCCACATACAGACATTTTCCCCCAGTCCAAGCATTCTCATTTTATGTACTAACCTTTTATGTGGCACAGCATCAAATGCTTTGGAAAAGTCAAGATATACAACATCCATTGACTCGCTGCATCAAGTCTAGAACTTATATCCTCATAGAAACTTAGTGTGACAGAACTGATCCCTCATGAAGCCATGCTGTTATGGCATTATTTGCTTCTTTTCATTTAGGTACTCCAAGATAGCATCTCTTAGAAAATCTTCAGTTTACCCACAACTGATGTTAAACTTACCCGCCTATAGGTTCCGAGTTCTGTTTTTGACCCCTATTTGAATATTGGCACCACATTTGCTAAGCCTCAATCCCTGTCATTATAGAGTGCTTAAATATCAGAAATAAATGTCTATCTATTACACTGCTTAATTATTATTTCTAAGATGCCACTGCACTTCTTCCTTGGTCAGATAGCCCACTTTTAACCGCCTCCGGACCGCCTAACGCAGGATCGCGTTCCGGAGGCGGCAGCCCTGCGCAGAGTCACGCATATATGCGTCATCTCGCGAGACACGAGATTTCCTGTGAACGTGCGCACACAGGCGCGCGCGTTCACAGGATCGGAAGGTAAGCGAGTGGATCTCCAGCCTACCAGCGGCGATCGTTCGCTGGCAGGCTGGAGATGCGATTTTTTTAAACCCTAACAGGTATATTAGACGCTGTTTTGATAACAGCGTCTAATATACCTGCTACCTGGTCCTCTGGTGGTCCCTTTTGCTTGGATCGACCACCAGAGGACACAGGTAGCTCAGTAATAAGTAGCACCAAGCACGACACTACACTACACCCCCCCTGTCACTTATTAACCCCTTATTAACCCCTGATCACCCCATATAGACTCCCTGATCACCCCCCTGTCATTGATCACCCCCCTGTCATTGATCACCCCCTTGTAAGGCTCCATTCAGACGTCCGTATGATTTTTACGGATCCACTGATACATGGATCGGATCCGCAAAACACATACAGACATCTGAATGGAGCCTTACAGGGGGGTGATCAATGACGGGGGTGATCACCCCATATAGACTCCCTGATCACCCCCCTGTCATTGATCACCCCCCTGTCATTGATCACCCCCTGTAAGGCTGCATTTAGATGTCCGTATGTTTTTTACGGATCCACGGATACATGGATCGGATCCGCAAAACACATACAGGCGTCTGAATGGAGCCTTACAGGGGGGTGATCACCCCATATAGACTCCCTGATCACCCCCCTGTCATTAATCACCCCCCTGTAAGGCTCCATTCAGACGTCCGTATGATTTTTACGGAGCCATTGATACATGGATCGGATCCGCAAAACACATACGGACATCTAAATGGAGCCTTATAGGGGGGTGATCAATGACAGGGGGGTGATCACCCCATATAAACTCCCTGATCACCTCCCTGTCATTGATCATCCCCCTGTCATTGATCACCCCCCTGTCATTGATCACCCCCCTGTAAGGCTGCATTCAGATGTCCGTATGATTTTTACGGATCCACTGATACATGGATCGGATCCGCAAAACACATACGGACATCTGAATGGAGCCTTATAGGGGGGTGATCAATGACAGGAGGGTGATCACTTCATATAGACTCCCTGATCACACCCCTGTCATTGATCACCCCCCTGTCATTGATCACCCCCCTGTCATTGATCACCCCCCTGTAAGGCTGCATTCAGATGTCCGTATGATTTTTACGGATCCACTGATACATGGATCGGATCCGCAAAACACATACGGACATCTGAATGGAGCCTTATAGGGGGGTGATCAATGACAGGAGGGTGATCACTTCATATAGACTCCCTGATCACACCCCTGTCATTGATCACCCCCCTGTCATTGATCACCCCCCTGTCATTGATCACCCCCCTGTAGGGCTGCATTCAGATGTCCGTATGATTTTTACGGATCCACTGATACATGGATCGGATCCGCAAAACACATACGGACATCTGAATGGAGCCTTATAGGGGGGTGATCAATGACAGGGGGGTGATCACCCCATATAGACTCCCTGATCACCCCCCTGTCATTGATCACCCCCCTGTCATTGATCACCCCCTTGTAAGGCTCCATTCAGATGTCCGTATGATTTTTACGGATCCACTGATACATGGATCGGATCCGCAAAACACATACGGAGTTCTGAAAGGAGCCTTACAGGGGGGTGATCAATGACAGGGGGGTGATCACCCCATATAGACTCCCTGATCACCCCCCTGTCATTGATCACCCCCCTGTCATTGATCACCCCCCTGTAAGGCTCCATTCAGACATTTTTTTGGCCCAAGTTAGCGGAAATTATTATTTTTTTCTTACAAAGTCTCATATTCCACTAACTTGTGTCAAAAAATTAAATCTCACATGAACTCACCATACCCCTCATGGAATCCAAATGCGTAAAAATTTTTAGACATTTATATTCCAGACTTCTTCTCACGCTTTAGGGCCCCTAGAATGCCAGGGCAGTATAAATACCCCACATGTGACCCCATTTCGGAAAGAAGACACCCCAAGGTATTCCGTGAGGGCATATTGAGTCCATGAAAGATTGAAATTTTTGTCCCAAGTTAGCGGAAAGGGAGACTTTGTGAGAAAAAAAAAAATCAATTTCCGCTAACTTGTGCCAAAAATAATAAAATTTCTATGAACTCGCCATGCCCCTCATTGAATACCTTGGGGTGTCTTCTTTCCAAAATGGGGTCACATGAGGGGTATTTATACTGCCCTGGCATTCTAGGGGCCCTAAAGCGTGAGAAGAAGTCTGGGATCCAAATGTCTAAAAATGCCCTCATAAAAGGAATGTGGGCCCCTTTGCGCATCTAGGCTGCAAAAAAGTGTCACACATCTGGTATCGCCGTACTCAGGAGAAGTTGGGCAATGTGTTTTGGGGTGTAATTTTACATATACCCATGCTGGGTGAGATAAATATCTTGGTCAAATGCCAACTTTGTATAAAAAATGGGAAAAGTTGTCTTTTGCCGAGAGATTTCTCTCACCCAGCATGAGTATATGTAAAAACACCCAAAACACATTGCCCATCTTCTCCTGAATACGGCGATACCACATGTGTGACACTTTTTTGCAGCCTAGGTGGGCAAAGGGGCCCACATTCCAAAGAGCACCTTTCGGATTTCACAGGTCATTTACCTACTTACCACACATTAGGGCCCCTCGAATGCCAGGGCAGTATAACTACCCCACAAGTGACCCCATTTTGGAAAGAAGACACCCCAAGGTATTCCGTGAGGGGCATGGCGAGTTCCTATAATTTTTTATTTTTTGTCACAAGTTAGCGGAAAATGATGATTTATTTTTTATTTATTTTCTTCCTTACAAAGTCTCATATTCCACTAACTTGTGACAAAAAATAAAAACTTCTATCAGGTATTCGCTGATGGGCATAGTGAGTTCATGGAAGTTTTTATTTTTTGTCACAAGTTAGTGGAATATGAGACTTTGTAAGAAAAAAAAAATCATAATTTTCCGCTAACTTGTGACAAAAAATAAAAAATTCTAGGAACTCACTATGCCCATCAGCGAATACCTTGGGGTGTCTTCTTTCCAAAATGGGGTCACTTGTGGGGTAGTTATACTGCCCTGGCATTCTAGGGGCCCAAATGTGTGGTAAGTAGTTTGAAATCAAAATCTGTAAAAAATGGCCGGTGAAATCCGAAAGGTGCTCTTTGGAATGTGGGCCCCTTTGCCCACCTAGGCTGCAAAAAAGTGTCACACATGTGGTATCTCCGTACTCAGGAGAAGTTGGGCAATGTGTTTTGGGGTGTTATTTTACATATACCCATGCTGGGTGAGATAAATATCTTGGTCAAATGCCAACTTTGTATAAAAAAATGGGAAAAGTTGTCTTTTGCCAAGATATTTCTCTCACCAGCATGGGTATGTGTAAAATAACACCCCAAAACACATTGTCCAACTTCTCCTGAGTACGGAGATACCACATGTGTGACACTTTTTTGCAGCCTAGGTGGGCAAAGGGGCTCACATTCCAAAGAGCACCTTTCGGATTTCACCGGCCATTTTTTACAGATTTTGATTTCAAACTACTTACCACACATTAGGGCCCCTAGAATGCCAGGGCAGTATAACTACCCCACAAGTGACCCCATTTTGGAAAGAAGACACCCCAAGGTATTAGCTGATGGGCATAGTGAGTTCATAGAAGTTTTTATTTTTTGTCACAAGTTAGTGGAATATGAGACTTTGTAAGAAAAAAAAAAAAAAGAAAATCATCATTTTCCGCTAACTTGTGACAAAAAATAAAAAGTTCTATGAACTCACTATGCCCATCAGCGAATACCTTAGGGTGTCCTATTTCCGAAATGGGGTCATTTGTGGGGTGTTTGTACTGTCTGGCCATTGTAGAACCTCAGGAAACATGACAGGTGCTCAGAAAGTCAGAGCTGCTTCAAAAAGCGGAAATTTACATTTTTGTACCATAGTTTGTAAACGCTATAACTTTTACCCAAACCATTTTTTTTTTACCCAAACATTTTTTTTTATCAAAGACATGTAGAACAATAAATTTAGAGAAAAATTTATATATGGATGTCGTTTTTTTTGAAAAATTTTACAACTGAAAGTGAAAAATGTCATTTTTTTGAAAAAAAATACCGTAGTTAAATTTCGATTAATAACAAAAAAAAAGTAGCAGCAGCAATGAAATACCACCAAATGAAAGCTCTATTAGTGAGAAGAAAAGGAGGTAAAATTCGTTTGGGTGGTAAGTTGCATGACCGAGCAATAAACGGTTAAAGTAGTGTAGGTCAGAAGTGTAAAAAGTGGCCTGGTCATTAAGGGTGTTTAAGCTAGGGGGGCTGAGGTGGTTAATGGGGTATTTAGTATTACACTCTGCATTTCTTATTACAGTTAATTTTCCTCCGTGAATATCGTTTTGTCATTATGGCTGAGCAATGTGAGTGACAGAATCCCTCTAGGCAGCTCTGAAAATGGAGGCAACCAGTCCTGCTAACATTCCAGGGCAGGTTGCTGGCGGCCATTTTAAATAATTATTGGAAAACCCATTTAAGCACTTTATATTCATTTTTTCTAGGTTTTATTTCTCTGTAAATATGTATCTGAACTATATGTCCTAAACATGTTGCAAATGCAGCCTAAGAACTTAACTAGATTGCATAGGATTAAAAATAGCATGTCTTTTGTCTTAAAAAATGGTGCCCTGTCTGTTCACAGGTTGTAGCATTACAGCTCATCTACTCGACCTTTAATGAAGTTGAGCTGCAGTACCAGACACAATCGGTAGACAGGTGTTGTGCTGCTTCTAGAAGAAAGTAGACAAGTTTTTCTGAACCTGAAAAAACCCTTTAACATGAAATTCAGCTTTTTAACACCATGCAATTTTTAGGCATGCAGAAGATCAATTTTTCTGATGCAAAGCTTCAAGTCTTCTTAGAAACTTACAGATCACTCTTTATACTTTCAATTGTTTAATAGCACAGTGTTCTTTAGGCTCCCCTGTTACCTCTAGTGTTGGTAGCTGGGAATCAAAATGGTATCTTTATTATATTTTTTCATATCAATTCATTAGCTTACCTTTACTAATTAAGCTGAGGGTGCATGCATTTTCAATGAAGAAAATGCAGCTGCTGCCAGATGTGTCTAGCTTAAAAAAAAAACACAATAAAGGTTGCTGAAACCCAAAATCCAATCCTTCTGTCCCCAACATCTACCATGAGGGGAGAGTCTGGTGACCTCCATACACAGATGGTTGGCACATTTATTGAAAATCTGTCAGATCTGCTGTGAGATGGCTCACCCTCTGTCACCCTGGCCTGGTGCTCTTGTTCTATTTGAATCACCCTTTTCAAAGTTGCAAATGTACTATAGTTTGGAATGGACAGGCACTCATACAGATGGGATCACGGGAGAAATATTTCTTATTAAAACACTATTTAATGTAATTCAAATGTATAAAACATAAAAGCATAAATTAAAATGTGTAATACACAAACACTAAGATAAAATCATAAATGTAAGATATATATATATACTGTAAGAGGTATAATATATAGAAAAATAGACATCTACCTTATGTTTATAGGCATTTCACACTACACTTGCAATGTACGTTCAACCATGACATGTTCTAAGTAGGCGCCAAACACTTTCTGTCACAGTGTTGAAGGCAACTAAAATTTTTCATTTTTTATTAAATACAATTTTGAACAATTCATTTTGGATTGTTATACAATATATTTATTATTGCAATGAAAATGTATCAAATATGACAATATTTGCATGTAGAAGACAAATATTTTATGGATTAAATTGTTTTCAAATGTACAGTCGTGGCCAAAAGTTTTGAGAATTACATAAATATTGGAAATTGGAAAAGTTGCTGCTTAAGTTTTTATGATAGCAATTTGCATATACTCCAGAATGTTATGAAGAGTGATCAGATGAATTGCATAGTCCTTCTTTGCCATGAAAATTAACTTAATCCCAAAAAAACCTTTCCACTGCATTTCATTGCTGTCATTAAAGGACCTGCTGAGATCATTTCATTAATCGTCTTGTTAACTCAGGTGAGAATGTTGACGAGCACAAGGCTGGAGATCATTATGTCAGGCTGATTGGGTTAAAATGGCATACTTGACATGTTAAAAGGATGCTTGAAATCATTGTTCTTCCATTGTTAACCATGGTGACCTGCAAAGAAACGCGTGCAGCCATCATTGCGTTGCATAAAAATGGCTTCACAGGCAAGGATATTGTGGCTACTAAGATTACACCTCAATCAACAATTTATAGGATCATCAATAACTTCAAGGAAAGAGGTTCAATTCTTGTTAAGAAGGCTTCAGGGTGTCCAAGAAAGTCCAGCAAGCGCCAGGATCGTCTCCTAAAGAGGATTCAGCTGCGGGATCGGAGTGCCACCAGTGCAGAGCTTGCTCAGGAATGGCAGCAGGCAGGTGTGAGCGCATCTGCACGCACAGTGAGGCGAAGACTTTTGGAAGATGGCCTGGTGTCAAGAAGGGCAGCAAAGAAGCCACTTCTCTCCAAAAAAAAACATAAGGGACAGATTGATCTTCTGCAGAAAGTATGGTGAATGGACTGCTGAGGACTGGGGCAAAGTCATATTCTCCGATGAAGCCTCTTTCCGATTGTTTGGGGCATCTGGAAAAAGGCTTGTCCGGAGAAGAAAAGGTGAGCGCTACCATCAGTCCTGTGTCATGCCAACAGTAAAGCATCCTGAGACCATTCATGTGTGGGTTTGCTTCTCATCCAAGGGGCTCACTCACAATTTTAAAACAAGATATGGGTACAGCGCTATATCTAAAGCAGTGTATGAAAGTGATTGTTACTTAGAACCATAGAAGCAGAAAGCCGAGTTCATATTCTGCTACAAAGGTGGATGTCACAAGTCCGTGTTACTCATGTACAGAGACAGATGTCACAAGTCTATACTCCACACGTGAATTTTCAGCAACACTTTGCTTCGCTTTGCATATACAAAGGCAGCTGTCTCACGTCTATATTCCACATGCGATGAACCTGTTATTCGCCTCCAACATGTAGTCAGATCTCGCCTTGAGGCACCAACCGCCCACTCCAAACCGGTCGGGATTACCTTTATAAAGGACAAAGAGAGCCCCTGACGAAGCTAAATGCGAAACCCGGGTCGGGCAATTTTATACGCATGTGAAAACTGTGAAATCGGTGAGTAGAATAAAACTTTCTTACCTCTAAGTCTTGAGGGTATTGCACCATCTCTTTGTCCTTCATAAAGGTAATCCCGACCGGTTTGGAGTGGGCGGTTGGTGCCTCAAGGTGAGATCTGACTACATGTTGGAGGCGGATAACAGGTTCATCGCATGTGGAATATAGACATGAGACAGCTGCCTTTGTATATGCAAAGTGAAGCAAAGTGTTGCTGAAAATTCATGTGTTGAATATAGACTTGTGACATCTGTCTCTGTACATGCGTAACACGGACTTGTGACAGCCACCTTTGTAGCAGAATATGAACTCGGCTTTCTGCTTCTATGGTTCTAAGTAAGAATCACTTTCATACACTGCTTTAGATATAGCGCGGTACCCGTATCTTGTTTTATTTTGTATTAAGGAGTTTTGAACCTACCCCAATAAGGGCACCGCTGCTTTAGTCCAGTATTCCACATCAACTATTTCTTGCTTTGTCACTCACAATTTTGCCCAAAAACACAGCCATGAATAAAGAATGGAACCAAAACACCCTCCAGCAGCAATTTCTTCCAACAATCCAACAACAGTTTGGTGAAGAACAATGCATTTTCCAGCACGATGGAGCACCGTGCCATAAGGCAAAAGTGATAACTAAGTGGCATTTTGGGTCCATGATCTTAATCCCATTGAGAACTTGTGGTCAATCCTCAAGAGGCGGGTGGACAAACAAAAACCCACTAATTCTGACAAACTCCAAGAAGTGATTATGAAAGAATGGGTTGCTATCAGTCAGGAATTGGCCCAGAAGTTGATTGAGAGCATGCCCAGTCGAATTGCAGAGGTCCTGAAAAAGAAGGGCCAACACTGCAAATACTGACTCTTTGCATAAATGTTAAGTAATTGTCGATAAAAGCCTTTGAAACGTATGAAGTGCGTGTAATTATATTTCACTACATCACAGAAACAACTGAAACAAAAATCTAAAAGCAGTTTAGCAGCAAACTTTGTGAAAACTAATATTTTTGTCATTCTCAAAACTTTTGGCCACGACTATATACAGTATATTAGCCAATTTTAAAATAGGGAAATTAGAACCAAATCTGGAGTATGATTTTATATAGTGCTGAATACTTGTGAATAGGGAGATGAATAATTGGTTTGCCTTTTTAAACAACATTTATATTTTAAGATGACTCGGATGATTTCATTTGTCTTTCCTTGAAAAAAAAAAAAAAGCAAGTATATATTTAATTGTAGCAATTTGTGGTGACATTTAAAATATCCTAGGGGCTATGCTAAGAAGTGATAACTTAATTAGAAGAAAATATATTCCAGTAGCTTAGTCATATAATTATTTCAAAATTCCAAATTACACAATGTGCATAGTGTATTGACATGATATAAAATGTACTCTGAGCTCTGCCACAACTCAGAACTGAAAACTACCACACTCACATGTACCTTCAAAGTCAACCATCACGCTTCAGATATAATGGTTACCTTTCTATAACAGTGCATTCAGAAAATCTTCAGACCCTTTTACTTTTTTACCATTTTGTGTTTCAGCTTTTGCTAAAATTAAAATCTCTTTTAATCTGCACATACCCCCCTTTAATGAGAAATTGAAAACAGAATTGTAGAAATGTTTGCAAATTTATTATAAAGGAAAAACAAAAATTTTGCATAGTCATGCGTATTCAAATCCTTTGTTATGACACTTGAAGTTTAGCTCTGGGGGCCTCCCATCTCTTGTGATCATCTTTGAGATGTTTCTACAGCTTGATTGAAGTGTTCATCTGTAGTAAATTTAGTTGACGGGACATGATTTGAACAGACCTCTGTCTATATAAGGTTTCAAAGCTGAAAATTAGTGGGATCTGGATAGGTTGGAGGCTTGGGCAGAGAAGTGGCAGATGAGGTTTAATGACAAATGTAAGGTCATGCACATGGTAAGGAATAATGCAAGTCACCAGTACATACTAAATGGTAACACTGACATGGAAAAGGACCTAGGAATTTTAGTGAACATCAAACTAAGCTGTAGAAATCAGTTTCAGGCAGCTGCTGCCAAGGCCAATAAGATAATGGGTTGCATCAAAAGGAGCATAGATGCCCGTTATAAGAACATAGTCCTGCCACTTTACAAATCACTAGTCGGACCACACATGGAGTACTGTGTACAGTTCTGAGCTCCTATGAACAAGGCAGACATAGAAGAGCTAGAGAGGGTTCAGAGTAGGGCAACTAAAGTAATAACTGGAATGGGTGGACTACAGTACCCTGAAAGATGATCAAAATTAGGGTTATTCATATTAGAAAAAATATGACTGAGGGGAGATCTATTAACTATATATAAATACATCAGGGGTCAGTACAGAGATCTCTCCCATCATTTATTTATCACCAGGACTGTGACTGTGACGAGGGGGCATTCTCTGCATTTGGAGGAAAGAAGGTTTGTACACAAACATAGAAGAGGATTCTTTACAGTAAGAGCAGTAAGACTATGGAACTCTCTACCTGAGGAGGTGGTGATGGTTAGTTCAATAAAGAGTTAAAGAGTGGCCTGGATGTATTTCTGTAGGGTAATAATATTACAGGCTATAGCTACTAGAGATGGGTTGTTGATCCAGGGAGTTATTTTGATTGCCTGATTGGCGTTGGGAGGAATTTTTTTTTCTCCCTAAAGTGGGGAAAATTGTATTCTACCCCACAGGTTTTTTTTTGCCTTCCTCTGGATAACAGGCTGAACTAGATAGACAGATGTATTTTTTCAGCCTTATAAACTATGTTACTATGTTACTAGTTTTGAGGGAATCGAGCTTCAGATGCTAGATCTAAAGTCAATTTGCTCAAAACTTCATATTAATGCTCTATAGAAAACCGTCTCCGTATAGCATTCAAATGTATGGGCTCCGACTAGGTGAACAGAGGTGAACAGAGTAATAACTTCAGCGATTGATTTTTAAACTTTAAAACCACTTTATAACATGGATCCGAAGCCGGCTTTCATACTTGGTGGTACCTCGGTACTGAAGCCGACTTCAGATTCATGTTTTAAAATGATTTCAAAGTTGAAAAATCAAATCCCGAAGTTATTCACTGAAGTCCCATGAGACTTTGATAATGAGTTTTGCTCATTGCCTATACATTTGAATGCTGTATGGAGAAAAATCTCAATACAGCATTCAAATGGAGTTTTGAATGAATTGACTTAAGATCTAGGACCCGAAGCTCAATTTGCTCAACACTACTGACAATGCATAACAGAGCAAAATTCAAGCCATGAAGAGGAAATGACTGAATGTAAAGCTCAGAGACAGGGTAGTGTAAAGACAAATGATCTGGAGAAGGGTACAAAAAAAAATTATGCTGCACAGGAAGTTTCCAAGAGCATAGTGGCCTCCATAAGACTTAAATAGAAGTTTGGAACAACCAGGACTCTTCCTGGAGCTGGCAGCAACAGCAAACTAAGTAATTTGGGGGGAAAGGGAGAGGTGACCAATAACCCAATGGTCACACTGACTGAGCTACAGAGATCCTGTGTGCAGATGAGAGAAACTTCCAGAAGGTCAACCATCACTGCAACAATCCTCAGTAAAGTAGATATGAAAGTTTGCAGAAAAGCACCTAAAGGACTCTCAGACTGTGGGAAACAAGATTCTCTGGTCTGATGAAACCAAGATTTTACTTTTTGGTCTCAATTGTAAGCATTATGTTTGGAGTAAGTCAAGCACTGCCCAATACAATTACTACAGTGAAGCATGGTAGTGGCAGCATCATGCTGTGGAAGTGTGTTTCCGAGGTTGATATAGGGAGACTGGTCAGAGTTGAGGGACAGCTGAATGGAGCAAAGTACAGAGATATTCTTAATGAAAACCTGATCCAGTTTGTTCTGGACTTCAGACTGGGCTGAAGGTTTACCTTAAAACAAGAAAATGACCCTTAGCACACAGCCAAAAGAAAAGAGTGGCTTAGTGACCACTCTGTTAATGTCCTTGAGTGGCCCAACCGGATCCCTGACTTGAACCCAGTTGAACATCTCTTCTTGAGTGACATAAAAATGTCTGTCTGCTGATGGTTCCCATCAAACCTGACAGAGCTTGAGAGGATCTGCAAAGACGAATGGCAGAAAATCAGCTAATCCCAGTGTGTAAATCTTGTGGGCGCATACTCAAGAAGACTGCAGGCTGCAATTGCTGCCGAGATGCATCAACTAAGTCCTGAGTAAAGGGTCGGAAATTAGGTAAATAAACTATCGTAGTGTTTCCTTTTCAGTAAGTTAGCAAAGATTTCAAACATTCTGTTTTTACTTTCTCATTATGTTGTGTTGCATGCAGAAGGATAGGTTAGAATTTTTTTTATTTTTTTTATTTTAGCACAAGGTTGCAACTTAACAAAATGTAAAAAAAAAAAAAAAGTATAAAGGTCTAAATACTTTCCAAAACCATTTGGAGCAATTAGAGTTATGAGTACCAAACTTTAGGATTTTTGGACCCCGGACCCGAACCCGAACATGTCCATAAAAGTTTGGGTTCGGTGGTCAGCGCTTTCTTGGCGCTTTTTGAAAGGCTGCACAGCAGCCAATCAACAAGCGGTTAACTGTCTGACCTTAGAAGCCATCACATCCATTCCTACTAATGGCATGGCTGTGATTGGCCAGAGCAGCATGTGACCCAGGCTCTATATA